>NC_065587.1:65950668-66253585 GCF_024542745.1 Macaca thibetana thibetana
TGCAAGGAGAAACAACGTGACTGGGAACACCCAGTGAGTGGGTGATAGAGCACAATCTGGGTCCTATGCCTCATGGCCCCTCTCTCACACTTGCTAGCTACTCAGTTTCCAACCTTCTAGGCCATTATGATTTTCTTTTTGACATTTATTTTCCAAATGCTGGGTGACAGGCAGGTCACTGCCCTGCAGCAGACTCCCAGCCACTTCTAACACCTTACTATAGATAGTGGCTCTTTGTTTTTAACTGGTCCTGCTGCAGGCTTAAGCAGGACCGAAGCTGAGACTTCTCTTGGGTCCCTGTTGACTCTTTAATCTTTTTGGACCACAGACCAATGTGCCTTTGGAGACACAGAACAGGAAGAAACATCAGCAATTATGGACCAACTTTCCACCTCATTCCCTGTTTGCAGAACTGAGGAAAAAGAGGCCCAGGTATAAAATGCTTTCCCAGGTTTGAGTCAGTAGAACGGGGTTAAGAGCCTGGGTCGCCACACTCTCCTACTTCAATCTGACGCTCAACACATGGTATCAGAATTTATTCCAATCACTAGTGATTGAACACCAAGCCAAGCCAGGTATTTTCTTCATCATCTCCTACTAGCAACACGATCGCTATATAAAGTAGGCATTACTTTATATGAGGAAACTACAGCTTAGACAAGTTAGTCACACAGAAAACAAATGTCAGATCAAGGACCCAAATCTTGGTATTAAGAATACACACAATAGTGGGAAAGATGCAGTTACTTAATCTTCCTAAAGACGAATTATGTCACAGATATCTTTTATCTTTTACCTCTTGCCCTATGTACTCAGAATTGTTGACTCTTGACAGATTATGTTAATTGGGGATATGGGAGGTGGCAATGAGGGGAAGGATGGATAGTGGAGACTCAAATAATACAATGACAGATAATTCCAAAGGAGCAATTTCTGCTTTGTGTTAATGGGGTAAAGTAAGTTTTGAGCACCCCCCAATCTGTCCCATTCGATAAGTCCCCTTTATTCACTTCTTACTCATCTCAAAGTTCTAGAACCACCATTGCTCACAGACCATGGTTTCTTGAGCTTTGTTATCCAGCTTAGATTTTGTTCTCTTGGCAATGTTCTTAGGCTCAGGACCCTGTCTCACTGCCACAGCCAAAATCCCTAGAACTGCCCTCCAGTTAATCTAACCTATAGGTCCCTCTCCTGTTTGGCTGTTCTGCTCTGGCCTGCTGCTCCAAAGGGACAAAAGGATCTTCTTTAGTTTTAATGAAAACTGGGGAAGGGAACAGGGGAACCCAGGACCTCATAGCGCTCAGAGCCCTTTGCATGCGATTCCTTTTCCCCAAGCAAGCTGTAGGTTATTGCTTTGCTATGACAGCAATCCTCAAGCAAGCCAGCTGTTTCTGGAACCAAAGTAATAAAATATGGCCAAAATCCTCGGGTGGAGAGTGAATAGGAACAGCTGTTTCTTACATGAGCTGCTCTGGCAGCCTCCCCCCATCAGATCCCCGCTCCTACACAGAATTCTCTAGAAGCCATCTGATGATTACACTGGCAGACAATGAGTCTCTTGCCCTTTCTAAGCCACCAGGTCTACCTTGGTCAAACATTCATCCCCATACCTTGAAGGACAATGATGCACTGCTACTGCTCCTAGACCTTCTCAGACTCTATCCCAGGTCCCTAACACTGTAATTACTAACATTAATAGTCTTGTACATTTGTACACTATCCAATGGTCTCATATAGCACTTACCTGAAATGTGCTTTACACAGTAGGCTGGGTAGAAACTATTATTCCTTGTTTATAGATGAGGAAACTAAAGGTCACGAGTAAGTCCCCAGCAAGCCCAGGCATTGCTCAGAGCCCCTCCCACCTCAATGTTACCTATGGCATCTGCACTGTAACCCTTATTTAATGGAATCAAATCTCTGCTTAGAATTTCAGTTGTGGCCGGGCGTGGTGGCTCAAGCCTGTAATCCCAGCACTTTGGGAGGCCGAGACGGGCGGATCACGAGGTCAGGAGATCGAGACCATCCTGGCGAACACGGTGAAACCCCGTCTCTACTAAAAAATACAAAAAAAAACTAGCCGGGCGAGGCGGCGGGCGCCTGTAGTCCTAGCTACTCGGGAGGCTGAGGCAGGAGAATGGCGTAAACCCGGGGGCGGAGCTTGCAGTGAGCTGAGATCCGGCCACTGCACTCTAGCCCGGGCCACAGAGCCAGACTCCGTCTCAAAAAAAAAAAAAAAAAAAAAAGGATTTCAGTTGTAACAGGCAAAACAGGTGTTCAGAAAGGTCCCCCAAAAGCCACTGTGAAGCCTCTGAAGTCCATAAGGTAGGCAGCTGTCTCTTCTAGCTCTTTATCAGGGAACCTTCCTCAGAAGCCTGGGAGGCCCTGGCTTGCCAAGTGTCACCTCACTTCCTGCTACACCACCCCCATATGTCTTACTTGAAGCTCAGCCTGCCTCACTGCCCGCCCAGTGCTGATTTTGGGGAGGTAGGGTCCAGGCTGCCAGGCGCTATGGGTCTAGCCCTAGCACTCTCTCTACTGGTAACACATATACACTGTAGGCCACTTGTCTTCCCTATTGTTTCTGAATCAGGCCCCCTCTGAAGTTTGATACTTCTCCAGAGGCTACTGTATCAGAAGGAGCAAACTGACAGTCCACTGGTATAGTCAAGCCTGAAGAATTGTTTGGTTAGGGGTGTATTGTGCCTCAAAATTTAATAAACTAATCCTTAAGAAACTAGAAAAGCAGCCGGGCGCGGTGGCTCAAGCCTGTAATCCCAGCACTTTGGGAGGCCGGGACGGGCGGATCACGAGGTCAGGAGATCGAGACCATCCTGGCTAACACGGTGAAACCCCATCTCTACTAAAAAAAAAATACAAAAAAACTAGCCGGGCGATGTGGCGGGGGCCTGTAGTCCCAGCTACTCAGGAGGCTGAGGCAGGAGAATGGCGTGAACCCGGGAGGCGGAGCTTGCAGTGAGCTGAGATGGGGCCACTGCACTCCAGCCTGGGCGACAGAGCGAGACTCCGTCTCAAAAAAAAAAAAAAAAAAAAAAAAAAAAAAAAAAAAAAAAAAAGAAACTAGAAAAGAGCAAACTAGACCCAAAGCAGCAGAAATTAGAAAATAATAAAAACACAAGTAAAAAATCCATGGAAAAGAAAACAATGAAACTAAAAGTTGGTTCTTTGAAAACACAAGCAAAATGAACAAACCTGTATCTAGACTGACCAAGAAAAAAAAAAAAAAGACACAAATTACCAACAAATTAGACAACTTGGGTGAAATGGAAACATTCCTAAAATACACAAATTATCAAAAGTGACTCAAAAACAAATAGAAAATCTAAGTAGATTTAACAAGTAAGACATTTGAATTAGTAATTTTAAACTCTTCCAACAAAGACAAGCCCAGGCCCATGTGGCTTCACTGATGAATTCTATCAAACAATTAAAGAAGAAATAATACCAATCCTTTACAAACTCTTTCAGAAAACAGAGGAGCAGGGAACATATCAATTTATTCCATGAGGTCACCCTAATGCCAAAAGCAGATAAAGACCTAAGAAAACTACAGAACAGTATTCCCCAGCAAATCAAATCTAACTCCATATAAAAAGGATTATACACTACAACCATGTGGGATTTACTCTAGGAATGTGAAGTTGATTTAATATCTGAAAATCAATTAATGTAATGTCAATGTAGAATAAAGAACAAAGACCATAAAATCAACAAAATCTAACACCCATCCATAATGAAACCTCTTAATAAACTAGGAATAAAAGGGAACTTCCTTAGCCTGAACACCACACAATGGTGAAAGATGGAATACTTTCCTCCTAAAATTGGGAACAAGGTAAGGAAGGCTGCCTGCTCTTACCACATCTGTAGCCACATGGCCTCCTTTCGTTCCTCAGACACAAGCAGCACGCTCTTATTTCAGGACCTCTGAACTTGCTGAACTCTATGCCTAGAATGTTATTCCCCCAAAGATACATATAGCTCACTACTCTAATTCTTACATATTTCGGCACAAATTTTACTTTCTGAGAGGCCTTCCTTAATAATCCAGTGTCTCCCTATTCCCTTACCCTGCTTTATTTTTCTTCAGATTTATTTGTTTATCTGCTTTCCTCTACTAGAACATAAACTACAGAGAAAAAACTATTCTATTCACTGCTACACCTCAAACACTTGAAACTGTGACTGGTATATGACAGACAATCCAATACTCACTGAATGAATGAATAAATGTGTATCTTCAAAACGAAAAATGTCTATAGGAGAATGAATAAAAAGGAGTAGCGGGGGACTACTAGCTTAAGAGCCTGAGAAGGACCAGGGTTTCAGGTAGTGGGGAAAGAGCCAATGTAGGATATAATAGAAAAAAACTTAGTTTTCTGGAGCCAGATTCTTCTGGGTTCTAAGCTTAGCTCTTCTGATCACTGCTTACACGTCCCTCTCTAACTCTCAAGTAATTTATTAAATAAGAATATCACCACCTACCTCCCAAGTTGCTATGAAAATGAAATATATTTATGTAAAGCATTCAGTATAGTGTTTGATAATATATAGTAGACACTATAAATACTTAACATTTTCTGAAAACTTTGGCTTTCAAGAGGAACCCAAAACCACCACAGAATTACCCAGCCCCACCCTCATCTTACTGAGGGACACAGTTGTGGAGGTGCTGCTCCTAAATTAAGTGGCCTCCAGACTGTTGTTTTAACTTACTCTTCTTTCACTCCTCCCCTTTCAGTCAGCTTTCAGCTCTCACCCCTAGATGGGATTAATATAGCAGCTCTTCTCCCTTTTTTGACATGCTGCTTTTAATCTTATGGGGTTTTAGAAACCAAATGCTAAACTTGTTACAACAACACGTAAAAATAAGAATAAATGGCCAGGCGCGGTGGCTCACACTTGTAATCCCAGCACTTTGGGAGGCCGAGACGGGCGAATCACGAGGTCAGGAGATTGAGACTACCCTGGCTAACACGGTGAAACCCCATCTCTACTAAAAATACAAAAATTAGCTGGGCATGGTGGCGGGCGCCTGTAGTCCCAGCTACACAGGAGGCTGAGGCAGGAGAAAGGTGTGAACGCAGGAGGTGGAGCTTGCAGTGAGTGGAGATCGTGCCATTGCACTCCAGCCTGGGCGACAGAGTGAGACTCTGTCTCAAAAAAAATAAAAATAAAAAATAAGAATAAATTAGCACTGTGCAAATACTTAAGGATGACAATGCTTTACTTCCCTCTTGTTTTTCAGTTGGACTCTGGAAAAATGAGGCTGTTAGATAAATAAGCTATTATATGGGTAGCTTATCATATATAAATGTATATATTATACATTGATTTACATGGAATCGTTCATATTTTAGAAGTTAATAGTGGAGCTTCTTCACAGAGCAGTTGTTACAGGAAGCATATAAGATCCAAGCTTGGCACCCAGGCCAGGGAAAGGCCAGAAGCTGTAGAACTTTACATTAACAAGGCAAAAAGAAGTGGCAGCAAGAGCCTGGATATTCAGAGTACGAGGGAAGGTAGGGGTCAAAACCCTCTGTGCACTCTCAGGCAGATAGAAGAACAGAATATCCATTGTTAAAACCCAGTATGAAGAGAACGGTCTCCATCGTTGGTAAAGGGGGAGAACAAGATGGGAGAAAAACTGGAATGACCATGGCCTCCATAAAATGTGAGGCTACAGCACAAGAGCCTTTTTCACTAGCAGTAAGCAGGGGCAGGCAGGGAACCTAGGGTCAAAGGAGTAATAGCCTTCTTCAAGAGATGACAGCAGGGAACGAGGCAACACCTCAGTGGAGTGCCGACTCCTGTTGGGATGGGCTCTTGGGAACTGCTGTAGTATCCTATGCCAGGGTTCATGAGTGCACTTAAACCTGCACTCTGCAGCCCACACACTGCAAATCGTGGCTGCCTGTGCTACCTGGCTTTGTCATCTGTGCCCTGGAATCCTCTTCCTTAAGGAAAAACTAAGCTATGGGTAGGGCCTACAAAAGAAAGGAGAGGAGGAGAAGGGCATAAGAGAAGATTTACAGTGAAAAATTTCCAAAGGAAAATCCTCCCGTTTACTTTTGGGGAATGGGGTGGCAAACAGGTCAGGGACTGAGATGCCATAGATACTATTATATTTTGGATGCTGGACTCCTTCAAACCTCTTGCTGAAATCTGATCCCCAATGTTTAAGGTGGGACCTAATGGGAGGGGTTTGGATCACTGGGGGCAGATCCCTCATGAACGGATTAATCCCCTACCTGGAAGGAGGGTAGGGGAAGCGAGTGAATTCTCACTCTTTTCGTTCCTGTAAGAGATGGTTGTTAAGAAGAGCCTAGCATCTCCCATCTCCCTCTCTTACCATCTGATTTCTAGCCACAGCAGTTCCCTTTCCACCACAGTAGAAGCAGCCTAAGGCCCTCACTGAGTGCAGACACCCAATCTTGAACTTTTCCAGACATCCAAATTGTGAGACAAATAAATCTTTCTTCTTTATAAATTACTCGGCCTCAGGTACTCCTTTATAACAACATAAAACGAGCTAAGACAGACACTTAAAATGCTTTCCTCTCACTTTCTTGTTTCATTCATGCTGCTTTACAATTCACAAAGCTTTCCAACTTGCATTTCTCATTTGATTCTCTGTAACATACCTGCATGGTTGGTGCACACACGAGAGACATGAGGGGACAAGGAGGCACTCCGACTTTACATATAGGGGAATGAAGACTGTCCAAGGGCACATGTTGAAAGAAGATAAAAACCCAGGTTTCTCAACTTCAAGCCAGTACTCAGGTCCTTATCCTGTACTGGCCCAAGTGTTTATGAGATACCATGTGTTACAGATACATTCTTCTTGTTCTGGTCACTTTAGCCTGGGCCTCTGCCTGCTTGAAGGTTCTTCCTATCTTTCAGTCTAGTAGCTCCCCTCACTAGAAATACCACTGCTCAGAGGGACCCCCAACTCCTACCTGCCCTGTTCAGCCCCTCAACTGAATCTCCTTTCTGAATCCCTAAGTCTGCCTTCTTGAACTTTGTAAGAAAATTCAGAATTAAAGAGGGAAATTAGCGGCCCAACGAAAGCCTGTCAGGTCAGGAAGAACAATGGCATTTATGGTCAGACTGACCTGGGTTCTAACATCAGCTTTATGGATTCCCAGGTGTGAACCCAGGGCAAATTATTTCAGTTCCTGAGCCTCAATTTCCTCATCTATAAAATGAGGTTTCAGAGCAGGCTGTGGTGGTACATGCCTATAATCCCAGCTACTCAGGAGGCTGAGGCAGGAGGATCACTTGAGCCTAGGAGTTTGAGACCAGCCTAGGCAACACAGTGACACCTGTCTCCCAAAAACAAAAATAAAACCCCACACAAACAAAAAGGGATTTTGTCTAGATTGACATCAGTAACACAGTAAGTTCTTAA
The DNA here is from genome assembly GCF_024542745.1 of Macaca thibetana thibetana. Classification (NCBI taxonomy): domain Eukaryota; kingdom Metazoa; phylum Chordata; class Mammalia; order Primates; family Cercopithecidae; genus Macaca; species Macaca thibetana. The sequence goes on from NC_065587.1 coordinate 65,958,104, forward strand.
TGTGTGGATTTTCCTTCCTTCTTCTCACCATCTGCAGGTTCCCCTGACATCCCATTTATAAAGCCCTAATCACTCCACTCTCACCATTATTCATACGACATTTTGCAGAACTGAAGAAACTACAGGATTTTCTGGCGCTGACCTATGAGCTTGGCAGATCACAGTAAAAACTAAATCTAAGAAAGTCTCTAAGGGGCCAGGCGCAGTGGCTCACACCTGTAATCCCACCACTTTGGGAGGCTGAGGCAGGCGGATCACCTGAGGTCGGGAGTTCAAGACTAGTCTGACCAACGTGGAGAAACCCCGTCTCTACTAAAAAATATGAAATTAGCCGGGCATGGTGGTGCATGCCTGTAATCCTAGTTATTCAGGAGGCTGAGGCAGGAGAATTGCTTGAACCCGGAGGCAGAGGTTGCAGTGAGCCAAGGTAGCACCATTGCACTCCAGCCTGGGCAACAAGAGTGAAACTCTGTCCCCCCTCTACCCCCCCCCCAAAAAAAATCTCTAAGGGCTGTGAGGTCATGTTAAAGAGCTTGTGAGAGGACAGGTACAGCCACCAGGTCCCAGGATAGCTCCCCACCCGCCACATCCCAGCAGAAAGCAGCTAGCAGAAGCAAGAAGGAAGCAGACCTGCTCTGCCTTACTCATGGTAAATGATCCCAGACATTCTTGTGGCAGCTCTAGGAGAGCAGTCTCAACCCTCCTCCCAGTTCAGAAGGTTACCTGTGCAACATCCGATCTCTTAGACATGGAGTAGGAAGATAATCACTTGTGACTGTACTGAAGGTAAAAACAATTCCCAAACTAGTTACCCTCCATGTTGGCCTAAGCTTGCCCAGAGCTTTCCCAGGCACCCTCACTCACCAGTAACAATGCTGAGCTTAGCCAGCCGTTTCCTCCTTTGGGTTACAGGGTCAGCACCACTTGCCTCCGGGAATAGGGCTCACCTATAATAGAGAGAAAAGTCCATTAGGGGTGCTGCTCAGAACAGGCAGCAGGCATTCAAAATTTTTTTTTTTTTTTTTTTTTTTGAGACGGAGTCTCGCTCTGCCGCCCAGGCTGGAGTGCAGTGGCCCCATCTCAGCTCACTGCAAGCTCCGCCTCCCGGGTTCACGCCATTCTCCTGCCTCAGCCTCCCGAGTAGCTGGGACTACAGACGCCCACCACCGCGCCCGGCTAGTTTTTTGTATTTTTTAGTAGAGACGGGGTTTCACCGTGTTAGCCAGGATGGTCTCGATCTCCTGACCTCGTGATCCGCCCGTCTCGGCCTCCCAAAGTGCTGGGATTACAGGCTTGAGCCACCGCGCCCGGCAATTTTTAAATTTTTTTATTTTAGTAGAGACGGGATTTCACCGTGTTGGTCAGGCTGGTCTCAAACTCCTGACCTCAAATGATCCGTCTGCCTTGGTCCCCCAGAGTGTTGGGATTACAGGAGTGAGCCACCGCGTCTGGCCCAAAATTTCTAACCTTACACATTTTGCATCCTAGCAAAAGACAGGTCAATTATTTACAGCATATAATTTCAAGTAGTGCTAAGTGCCATAAAGAAAAATAGAGCAGGCCTGGCGTGGTGGCTCGTGCCTGTAGTCTCAGCACTTTGGGAGGCCGAGGGGGGCGGATCACCTGAAGTCAAAAGTTCAAGACCAGCCTGGCCAACATGGTGAAGCCCTGCCTTTACTAAAAATACAAAAAAAAAAAATTAGCCAGGCATGGTGGTGGGCGCCTGTAATCCCAGCTACTTGGGAGGCTCAGGCAGGAGAATCACTTGAACCTGGGAGGGGGAGGTTCCAGTGAGCCGAGATCACGCCACTGCACTCCAGCCTGGGCAACAAGAGCGAGACTCCATCTCAAAAAAAAAAAAAAGGAAAGGAAAGCAAGGTAAGGGACTAAAGAATGACAAAAGGTAAGGGTGAAGTCTATTTTAGATAAAATGGTCAGGGAGGGGCCTCTATGAGGGGTGATATCCAGAGAGATTTGAATGAAGTGAGGGGATAAGACGTGCAAAGATCTGAGGGAAAAGTGTTCCAGGGAGAGAACAGCAAGTACAAAGGTCCTGTGGCCTTGGTATGTTTAAGGAACAAGGAGACTAATAATATAGCTAGAATGGAGTCACAAGGAAAATGAGGTATACTAGAAACACAAGAAGGAATTTGTTCTGTATTTTACGTATGAGAAAACTAAGGCTCAGAGATTAGGTTACTTGCCCAAGATCAAAATAAGTCAAGTGGTAAAACTGGGAGTCAAACTCAGGTCTTCCAGACAACTCTAACTGTCACTTGTGGCCCAGGCTCCTCCAGGCTTAGATAACCTAGATTCTAGCTGAGACAAACTTTCAAGCACTCTGAGATTTATTTCAGGTTTCTTTGCTCAGACCCCTCCTCTGTTGGGTGAGGATGGTGAAGAGAAATCCCTATATATTCATTCCCAGGAATGTGGAATGGAATAGAGCAGACTCTAGAATAAGAATAGTAGCACATACTTAGCACATACTAGGCACTGATATAAACCTTTTATTTGTATTAACGCATTTAATCTTCACAATCTTTTAAGGTTGGTGTGTTATTTTACTAATGGGGAAACTGAGGCACAAAGAAATTAAGTACATTTGCTCATTGCACAGTAACAAGATGGTGGAGCTGGGATTTGAACCCAGGAGTCCAACTCCAGGGCTTGCCCTCTTAACCTCACATTACATGTAACAATTCTCAAAAACAGAAGAAGGCAGGAAACATGTTCTCTTGTTCTAGTTTACATGGCTCACAGTCCCCCACCCATCTACACCCAAGCCTGACATCCTCTCCATATACTTGCAGTCCAGGCTTTTTACCGAATACAAGTTGAATGACTCCTGAGTCCTTCAGCCAGGTGGTTCCAGAGGCTTCTCTAATCTCTAGTTACTGTATTCTCAAAGCTATGATAATAACAACGGCCATTTAATAACAACTGTGCATTTACTGCACAGTTGGAAACAGAGTAGGTACTGGCCTAAGCACTATTTTATTTCAGAGGGAGTAAAAGTTGCTCCAAGTCATGAGTAGAGGGATTGAGGGTACGGGGGGCCTCCAGGTCTGGAACAAAGCAGCAAGCACAAGGAATTGAAGGATCTCTGTAGCTCTGGATCAAAAGACAAAGGCAGAGGCACCAGGGAGTCGGGTGCTAAAGGGACTGGACTATCAACACCTCCAATCAACAAGTCAACAAACTCAATTCATCTTCTATTTCCCAGCCTCTATGATTCAGAGAATGGCATAACCATTCTCCCAGGTACTCAGACTCCAAATATTCATGGTCTCAACCCCTCTTTCTCTCTCTGCCCCATTCCTACAACGGCCAAATCCTTGTGGGGTTTTTTTTTTCCCCTCTGAGAGCTCTACTTTTTTCCACTCTAAGAGCTCATCCAAATCATTATTTTCTTTCTTTTTTTTTTCACCATAGTCTCACTCTGTCGCCCAGGCTGGAGTGTAATGGCACGATCTCAGCTCACTGCAACCTCCGGCCCCCCAGATTCAAGCAATTCTCCTGCTTCAGCCTCCCGAGTAGCTCAGATTACAGGCGCCGGCCACCACGCCCGGCTAATTTTGTATTTTTAGTAGGGTTTCCATGTTAGTCAGGCTGGTCTCGAACTCCCGACCTCAGGTGATCCACCCGCCTTGGCCTCCCAAAGTATTATTTATTCCCTACTTTGTCAACTTCCTCTTGGTTCAGGATCACATTATCTCTTGCTTGCACTACTGGAATATTTCTCAAAACTTACTGACATTACAAAGGCAGACTGCTACAGGAGTCTCTTCCCCGGTCTCTGTTTCACTAGTCTCCCTTACCCCTCTTACTCCAATCCATGAGACCCACACTGCCAGACTAATGGGCCTAATGCCACTTCCCTGCTCAAAAAAAGTCATGGCTCACCTCAGCCTTGCTCTTAGGTATGCCAGTATCTGGTCATCATCTGCCTTACTTCTACTGTGGGCTTTCCACCTCCCATATTTTTTGCCCATACTGTTATCTCACTGGAATTGCCCTTCTTCATTTATACACATTCAAACCCTTCTTAATTTTCAAGGCCTAGTGAATCTATGACGTTATCCTGAACCCTTTTCTCGCCACTCTCTCTGCCATGTTCTTGAAACATCTCCGGCTTGTGGGTATATTCACTTCTGGTCTCACCATTAGCTAAGGCCTCAGGAATACAGTACCCCTGGGTTCCCCTTCTTCCTTGTAAAAATTCCTGCTTCTTCCAAAGAATGGAGACCTAGTCAGTTACAAGATTTCTTTTTTATTTTTATTTTTATTTTTTGAGACGGAGTCTCGCTCTGTCGCCCAGGCTGGAGTGCAGTGGCGCAATCTCCGCTCACTGCAAGCTCCGCCTCCCAGGTTTACACCATTCTCCTGCCTCAGCCTCCTGCGTAGCTGGGACTACAGGCGCCTTCCACCTCGCCCAGTTAGTTTTTTGTATTTTTTAGTAGAGACAGGGTTTCACCGTGTTAGCCAAGATGGTCTTGATCTCCTGACCTCGTGATCTGCCCGTCTCGGCCTCCCAAAGTGCTGGGATTACAGGCTTGAGCCACTGCACCCAGCCTCTTTTTTATTTTTTAAGATAGGGTCTTGCTCTGTTGCCCAGGCTGGAGTGCAGTAGTGCAATCTCAGCTCACGGCAACCTCCACCTCCCGGGTACAAGCGATTCTCCTGTATCAGCCACTCAAGTAGCTGGGATTACAGGCACATGCCACCACGTCTGGCTAATTTTTGTTTTTAGTGGAGACGGAGTTTCACCATGTTGGCCAGGCTAGTCTCAAACTCCTGACCTCAAATTATCTGCTTGCCTCGGCCTCCCAAAGTGCTGGGATCACAGGCGTGAGTCACTGCGCCCAGCCAGTTATAAGATTTCTGTTTCTATTCCTCCTACTTAGTCTGGATCTATCTCCCAACAACAGACCTGAGTTCTAATCTTCATCTCAGATCCCTCATCTGCAAAATGGGAATTCCTATACTGCCAACACAAGGATTTTATGATCACATGTTTTTATCAATGTGATAACAGGTGAGGAAAAGGGCAGAGTTAGGATGGGAGAGTCCCAGCCAGGTATTTTATAGTTCTTCTTGTAAGCTGAAAAACAGAGTACATACACGAACCTTCTATCTAATTAGTCAAAAAATATTTCCTGATACTAGCTGTACTGGTTGGCTTTGCTATGTACACAGCTCTGAGTGAGGGGTTATGGAGGACGCACAGATGATTGAGAACAGTCTTTATCCTTAGGCACTTGGCATTCAGGATGGGACTATGATATCCCACAAAAAAAAATTACTAAGAATATTAGGCAGGATCTAACAGTTCAAAGAATGTTGTATACTGTGAAAGTGAAGAAACAAATCAGTCTGACCTGGGGTTGTCTCAGAAGCTTCACAGAAGAAGCAAAGATTTAAGCCAAGCCTTGATGCAGGGTGACAGAAAGACATGGGCTGCTACTATGCCTCAGGCATGAGGCTGGGTGTTAAACTGTTAATCCTTATGATACCCTGTGAAGTAGGTGATGACATGTCCATTTTACAACCAAGGTAACTGAAGATAGGTGAGGCTAAGTGTGCCATTCAAGGTCAAACAGCTAGTAAGCAACAAGGCTAGAATTTGAACCCAGGTCTGCTTTACTTTACTCCAGAGCCTACGTACTCTCATGATCTGCCTTACTTTATTACACAGCAACATGAAAGAAGACCAGATAAGCTAAAGTTCTTTCTATCCTCAAAATCCAAAGATTGAATGGGGGATGTGGAAGGAGTGGGGGTTGTGTGCTCACTGGTGCTCATCTTCTCCATAAGATTGTGACCTTATGGCAGGATTAGGGTCTTATGAACTGTCATATGGGTCTTGGGTGATGTAGGATTAGGGTCTTCTGAACTATCTGCCAGGCTCTGTGTCAGTCTAAGTATCTGACATGTGAGTTAATCAAGGAATAAACAAAACCTGCCCAGTAACTCTTATTCTGAGGACTAGAAGTAAAGTCCAAAATCTCAAGCTCCATATTCACAGTCTCAGTCCCAGTATTTATATCAACCAAACACCTACTAATCTGTTGGCTTAAGGTGTCCTTTTCCCATTCTTGTTTTCACAAGTTAAGGGAGATGCGAGGAGTGAAAAGGCAGGGAGCAGAGAAAAGAGGATGGGAAAGGGGTGAAGGGAGAATAGGTAAGGAAGGAGACACCTGAGCAGGTTTAAAATGTCTGAGGTTTGGGAGGCCGAGGTGGGTGGATCATGAGGTCAGGAGATCGAGACCATCCTAGCTAACACGGTGAAACCCCGTCTCTACTAAAAATACACACACACACACACACACACACACACACAAATTAGCCGGGCGTGATGGCGGGTGCCTGTAGTCCCAGCCACTCGGGAGGCTGAGGCAGGAGAATGGCGTGAACCCGGGAGGCAGAGCTTGCAGTGAGCCGATGCGCTCCAGCATGGGCGACAGAGCAGGACTCTGTCTCAAAAAAAAATAATAAAATAAAATGAAATTAAATTAAATTTTTAAAAAGTTTGAGGTCTAGACTTTGGAAAAGATCTTTTTCCTTCTGGTACCAGAACCAAGGACTTTTATTCAAAAGAGAAGCAGCAGGAATTTCTCTTTATAAATGTTAAATGAAGGGAGTGTGCTTGTGCAAACTCCAAACTAAATTTGTCAACAGGAGGTAAAGTGAAGCACTTATCGACAAGTTGCTCAGGGCTCCAACCCTTAGTCCTCACTATTGCCCTGCCCCAGCCCAACCTCTGCCTGGTTTAAGCTGAAGCCTGCAGAGGTCAGAAGACAAGCAGGTTCTTTCTCTTGTCACAGCTTCCTCCTCTATCAGCATTATTCCAAGCTAACAAGCCCTGGGAGTATATCTCTCCTTGTGGCTAAGGGGTTACTGACATCCTCTGGACCTTTCCCCAATAGCTCCCTGTCATGAAAGCTCTGTTGAAAAACCTTCCTTATCCTCTAAAAAAAGAAAACCCAGGAATCTACTACTAGAGGCTAGGGAAAGGAGCCAGAAAGTGAATGAAGAGTGAAAATTATGGGAAGCCTGGATCTGGACATCAAAGGGTGGGGAATCAAGCAAAAGGTCTGGGACAAGAGAAAAGGAGCATTCCCAGGGGGCCGAAGATGAAAGATTTTGATAGAGGAAATAATCTCCTACATTTGTAAAACAATTTTAAAAAAATAGCATGTCCCTACAGAACTCTTGCTGTTTAGAATAAGCAAGCTCTAGGGCCCACAGGAAGACTGGCTGAAAGAGGTGCTGGGCCAGGTAAGGTGGCTCACGCCTGTAATTCCAGCACTTTGGGAAGCTGAGGTGGGCAGATCACCTGAGGTCAGGAGCTCAACACCAGCCTGGCCAACATGGCGAAACTCTGTCTCTACTAAAAATATAAAAAAATTAGCTGGGTGCGGTGGTGCATGCCTGTAGTCCCAGCTACTCCGGAGGCTGAGGCAGAAGAGCTTGAACCCAGGCGGCAGAGGATGCAGTGAGCTGAATTCGCACTACTGCACTCCAGCCTGGGCAACAGAGTGAGACTGTCTTAAAAAAAAAAAAAAAAAAAAAAAAGAGGTGTTGCTGAAGGGTTACCTTCCTGAAGAGACAGGAAGAGAAAGGGAAGCTGGGTTCTCTAGGCCTCTGGGGTGGCAACCAAGGCACGAGTGAACAGCCACAGCCACAGGAGATAATCTCAGTCTAATGGCTCCAGGCTCCCTCAGGCAGGGCTCCCCTGAAGGCAGTCTCCAACCCATTTCTGCCACAGTCAGCATTCGAGGGCTCACAACTGACCACACACAGGGAGTAAAAGACTGGCACAGGGCAAAGGCACAGGGCAAATGGCCCTCATCCCACAAGCTAACTTGCCAATCTATTTGATAGTTGGGTTCCAGCTCCCCTAACCTCTCAGCCTCAAAACTGCCTCAACCCTTCTCTAAGACTTGCTTATCCCAGCCTTTACTAAACCCGTGGTCTTGCAGTTCTTCCAGACTCCTCCCCTCACAAGGATACCTGACCTTGACCCTTGTAACTGGCTCTACTGTATGGTTGCCTACGCTCAGGCATAATAAAACAACTGGCTGTGTTGCTGTGGGGTAAAGAAAATGACCTCACAACATAATAAAAAATGCAGCCAGGACACAAAATGGCTCAGTAAAACCCTCCCATACTCCCAAACAAAGACAGGTGTCAGGATGCCCAGTGTATCAAAAAGTAGGCCCTAGAGGACAGCTGGTTTCTTAATGACAGGTGACATTAGGGGTCTTGAGCCCAACCCATGTTCACGTATGAGAACATAATGCATGCCATAAATAGATGAAACTCAATCTAGGCAGTCTCCAAGCTGCCTGGAGGAACGTCCACAGAATACAACAGATGTGCAAGACAATCATTCTTGCCTCTGCATTTTCTGGGTAGCTAACAGCATTTCTCCTTTCTCAGCTGAAGCTATCTCTAGTTTTCCCCTCCTCCTTCCCTAGAAGATCCAACCCGCAGGAATTATCAAGGGAGGCACAAGTAATTACTGTTTTCTTTTCTCCATGCTAATGAGACAGTTGGATGGTTCCCCTTCCCCCTCTCGAGCTGGAAGTGAGAATCTAAAGCTTTATAATCAGTAACCAACACACCAAAGCTCCGACCAAACACTGCTCTGTGCAATTGAGACCGTGTAGAAATGGCTTTCATGCCCCTGATGAGACCAGAGCTGGAAGGGTTCAACTATTTTACAAAAAGGGAGGTAAGATCAGAGCAGGGAGGGGAATCTGTCCAAAGTCACACAGAAGGAAGTCAGTGGCAGGGCCAGAACCCAGTCTCCTTATTCCCAACCAAGCTACCTCTCACCTCACTCAGACTTCATACAGTATGGAATAACTTTGGAGGGGACCTCAATGTGGAGGCTGGAACTGCAAATTTCAAGTTTACAAATCAATTTTTGAATAGGTATTCAAAAACCAATGACAGGCTGGGTGTGGTGGCTCACGCCTGTAATCCCAGTGGAGGCCAAGGCGGGAGGATCACCTGAGATTATCAGGAGTTCAAGACCAGCCTGGCCAACATGGTCAAACGCCGTCTCTACTAAAAATACAAAACAAAAAAAAATTAGCCAGGCATGGTGGCACACACCTGTAGTCCCAGCTACTCAGGAGGCGGAGGCAGGAGTGAGACTTCATCTCAACAACAACAACAACAACAAAAAAGCAATGATGTTGCTCTAACTGCAGATGTAGATTCAGTCCAGGAACTCCAGTTCCAGGGTGGAGGGTTACGATCTGAGAGATAATACCAATTTCACCCAAAAATTAAAATCATAAGTGGATGGCCAGGCAAAATGGAATCTGTGAAAAATTCAGTAAGGATTCAGTTTCAGCTCAGTTACGTAAAGACTGTAGGTACATGGATGGGAGTCAAGGGTAAGACTGTTTCATTTACCTGCCTGGAATCAGAATTAGTCTGAGAACTGGATTTGAATTGCTGAATCCCACCTGAAGTGAGAGAGGCGAGGTACTTTAGAAGCTGATAGGGAGGCTGTCTTCGGGTTAAAAAAATAAGCCTTGTTAGAGTCTACAAATCATTTCAGCTTAAAAATTTGAACCATTTTCCTCTCAGCACAGCGTTTGCAAATGCTGGTTCCTTTCCCCAGAGGCCATGTCTTCCTTTTTCTCTGACCATGACTAGTTAGCTCTGGGCTAGAGCATCCTTCAGTCCTCCTGCTTTACCTTGGGTACTCTTCAGTAAAAGCCCCTGATAATGCTAGGTTCAGTTTTTTCATCTGTGAACTAAGGGGAATAGACTAGTAGACTGAGGTCCCAGTGCTCAATGTTCTATACTTGAGAGCTCATTTATCCACCAGACCCAACATTCATTTTTAAAGAAAACTCTGGACCCCAAACATGTACCTAGATACCAACTCTTCCTCCCTGTTATTATACCATAGACTGACTGTGGGGCTCTTGTGATACTTCAGCATATGATCAGTGCTGACCATAAGGCTTCACTTTCTGGAGTGCACAAAATTAGGTGCTTTATTCTATAAATGGGCTCAGTTCCACATGAGATCCCTTGTCTTAGCACCCGCCTAAGACTTTAGCCCCCGCCACCCCCACCCCCCCAAACTAAAGCCCAGCTCAAAATCCAAGGACAGGCCTCCCCACGAATGGCCATCGTCCAGAGACTGCCTGCCAGCCTAGATGTCCACTTGGGCTTGCTGGTCTCTCCACCCCTCTGTAAGGAAGGCAGCATATAGTAGGAAGAACCAGCAGATAGACCTAGGTTTAAGTCCTGGCTCTGCCACCAAAACTGGGTATCCTTAGTGCTCTGACCACTGTTTCATCTGCCTGTCTCTTCTACCACTCTTCCCTACTTGGGAGCAAGAAATATTTAGTTGTTTTCCCGTATTCGCAATGAGTCAGTCATTGTCTACTGAATGATACTCTCTAAAACTGAAGTTGTCACATTTGTAAAATGGTGATTAAATCACCTACCTCAGAATAGTGAAGATAAATGAGGGGGAAAAAGTATGTAAACTGCCTAGACTACTGCCTGGCCCTTCTTCCTCTACTGTATCTTGGATTCCCAGAGCCAAAAGTTTGCCTGTACTGAAGTACACCATCCATCCTGGCGACATCATGACTTGCTGACAGGGTCTGTTCCACTCTAGCAATCAGACTGACTGCCAGTTCCTGGAACCCTACCAATAAAAAGAGATATGACTACTCTCCTCATGGGTGAAGGTAGTGAATTTCAAGCAAATGATCTCTGAGCATATACTAATATTCTAGATTGAAAAGAGAGGGGAACTTTGGGGGGAAAAATGCTATGCTATGAAGCTGGAGCCTTAGAGAAGAAATCCCAAGTCCCAAAAAGTGGCTGAAGATACCTGTACTGGATCCTACAGAAGGGCCAGAGACGTGAAATGAATTGTCTTAGGTCACATAGGAAGCTGAAGGCAGAAATGAGCTTAAAACTCACCACTGTGGTCTCCCTAGATGGTACTTTTTCCATCCTTCAGGGCAGAGGCACAGTGCTGAAGGAAAAAGGAAGTAAGGCATAGGGGGCTGAGTAGAGTGGCAGGGAGGGGCACATGGGGATGTCAAGTGGCACACAGTTTCTGTTTGGTAAAGGCGACTGAGGGATAAAGCCAGCCTTTAGTTTCGTAGGGGCCTTATGTGCTCTGGCAGTTGAGGGGCAGAAACAAGTTCAAACTGGACAGAACAAGTGTCAACAGTTATGGAGGGAAAAGGAATAGGGTGTCTCAAAGTATCATAAGCCCCTCCACCCACAACATCAGCTGCTTTGAGTGATCAAAACCTTCTGCCTACCCATCCCCAACTTCATACTATGTTCCAGATTTTCTATGGTATCTGTCTTTTCCACTAGAGGGCCCTCAAACTTAAAAACTAGGGGTTAGTTATAAGGTATAGAGAAGAGAATAAGAGCTTTGTCCAGGCTGTGTGTGGTGGCTCCCATCTATAATCCCAGCAGTTTGGGAGGCAGAGACAGGAGATCACTTGAGCCCAGGAGTTCGAGACCAGCATAGGCAGCCAAGTGAGACATTGTATTTAAAAAAAGAAAAAAAAAAAAAAAAAAAAAAAAAAGAAAGAGAAGGCTGAGTGTGGTGGCTCATGCCTGTAATCCCACCACTTTGGGAGGCCAAGGTGGAAGGACCACTTTGGGAGGTCAGGAGTTGAGGACCAGCCTGGGAAACAGAGCAAGACCCGTCTCTATTAAAAAAAAAAAAAAAAAAAAAAATTAGTAAGAAAGTTTAAAAGAACAAATTTTTAAAAAAGAGTTCCGTCTCCTGAGGAAGATCTGATTGATGAGTCTTTTCTTTATTCTACTCATATTCACCCGAACTTCTGAGTTAAGTGACTGGCCCAAGGTCACACAGCTAATAAAGACAAATCAGGACTTGCCTGTGTATCAAGTATCCTTTTATGGCCATGGCTGCTATGGTTTGAATGTGTCCCCTAAAGCTCATGTGTTGGAAATTTAATCCCTAAAGCAACAATGTTGAGAGGGGGGACTCTGAGAGGCAAAATTAGGGCATGAGGGCTCTGCCTTCATGAATGGATTAATGTCATTACTGCAGGAAAGTGTTTGCTATCTTGAGAGTGGGTTTATTATAAAAGTGAGTTCGGCCCTCCCACTCTCTCTCACCATGTGATGCCTTCTGCCACATTTTTATGCAGCAACAAGGCCCTCACCAGATGCGGCCCCTGGTGAGGGGCCCTGGACTTCCCCGCCTCCAGAAGCATGAGTCAAACAAACTTATATTGTTCGTAAATTACTCAGTCTATGGTATTCTGTTACAGCAGCACAAAATGGACTAAGACGGTGACTTTCAGCCTGGCACAGTGGCTCACGCCTATAATCCCAGCACTTTGGGAGGTCCAGGCAGGCAGATCACTTGAGGTCAGGAGTTCAAGACCAGCCTGGCCAACCTGGCAAAACACCATCTCTACTAAAAATACAAAAATTAGCTGGGCGTGGTGGTGCACGCCTGTAATCCCAGCTACTTGGGAAGCTGAGGCACAAGAATCACTTGAACCCAGGAGGTGGAGGTTGCAGTGAGCCAAGACTGCGCCACTGCACTCCAGTCTGGGTGACAGAGTGAGACTCTGTCTCACAAAAAATAAACTAATTAAAAAGAAAAAGAAAAAGACAGTGACTTTCAGTAAATTTGATTTTTATAAAGTTTTGAGAGGTAGGTAAGACAGGTGTTCTCTGCTAAATCATGTCCCTTCTTCAAATACCTGCAATCCATTTCAGGCCTAGTTCTGACATTTATCTTCTCTTACAGAACCTGCATACCTTCTTACTTACAGGTCAGCAAACTTTTTCTGTATAGGATCAGATAGTAATTAGGCTTTGTGGACTACCATAGTCTGTGTGGTATTCAACTTTGCCATTGTAGTGCAAAAGCAATCATGGATGAACAAACAAGTGTGACTGTGTTCCAGTAAAACTTTACAAATGAGGCAGTGGGCTAGATTTGGCCCACTAGTTTGCTGACACCTGTTCTAACTAATCTGTCTCCAATCACCTCTGTCGCCTAATTCATTATTCCTATCACAGTCCTGCAACTTCAGTGGATCCCCTTTGCCTACAGGATGGTTTAAACTCTACCCTTATTCATCCTCTACATCCTTTTCCTGCACACTGCACTCCAATTACACTGAGTTGTAATCTGGCAGCTTCTACCATTCCTCATGCTGTTCCCTAACATCCGCGATGACTTTCTCCATCCCTTTGCCAATATTACCTACTTAGAGACAAGTCCAAATGCCAACACCTGGGAGAAGTCTTTGCCAATGATTCCCCCCCTCACCCCCATGGGAGTTAATCCTCACTTTCCCTGACTAGCCTCCTTCCCAGGTAATCTGTCCAGCACATCCTCCACTTCTATGTGTTACAGTGAACCTTTACATGCCTATCTAATTTACTGGAAGTACTTGAAAAACAGGAACTGTGTCTCATATGTCTATACACTATTTTCAGAACCTGGTACACAGTGGGCACTCAAGCTTCCTATCTACTGAATAAAGCTTGCTCTGTCTTACATAATTTGTTATGTATATGGTTGTCCCTCACCCACCACTACCTCCCCACTCCTCCAGAATTCTAAGTTTCTCAAGGGCAGGGACTGTATCTTACTCAACTCTGTGTCCCTTGCAGTACCTAACAGAGCACCCAGTGTCTGCCTACTGAACAGGCTTCTAGGCCGAACAGATTACTAGAACATGGGGATCTTTGGTTCTAGCAGAACCATGAGACGACCCACAGCATCAAAGAACCCTTCAGTCTGCTTTATGGGCTTGCCCCTACCTCCCATCCCATCATGTTTTTGGGTCCGGCCAGGTAACCACTTAAAGCAGAGGCCAAGACCAGGCATCTCACTAGGCTGCTCTCACTTGTGCTGCATTAAAGAAACTGGAACTATGTGAAGAATAGAAGGATCTTTTTTTTTTTCCGAGACGGAGTCTCACTGTGTCGCTCAGGCTGGAGTGCAAGTGGCACAATCTCGACTCACTGCAACCTCCACCTCTCAGGTTCAAGCGATTCTCCTACCTTAGTCTCCGAAGTAGCTGGGATTACAGGTGCCCGCCACCATGCCTGGCTAATTTTTAAAATATTTTTAGCATAGACAGGGTTTCACCAGCTTGGCCAGGCTGCTCTTGAACTCCTGACCTCAAGTGATCTGCCTGCCTCAGCCTCCCAAAGTGGTGGGATTACAGGCGTGAGCCACTGTGCCCGGCCAAGGGATCCTATTTTCAGACCTCCTTGTCCCCAGCCTCAAATTGTATCCTAAGTACCAGCCCTAAACTGACCCCCAATACATATTTAGCCCTAGACCAGAAGACAGCCTTCTAACAAGAACAGATCCTTAGTTCCCCAAGGCAGGTGATTTCACTGAGGGAAAGGCTGCAATTCAATCTCAACTGAAGAAAAAACTCAAAGGTATGTAGTAAGAATCATCAGGAGCTCTACCTCTGGATGCAAAGGAACCTCTGTTGAGATTAGGGGTCCTGGGCAAGCCTGTAGTCCAAAAGTGCAGCTATCCTATCGTGTGGAATTTGTGGGGTCAAAGACTAAATTGCTGATGGAAAAAACAAAACAAACACCGAAAGAAATTTTCTTCTAAACCCAGAACAGAACAACATTCCATCTGGGTAAGTGAGCTTGTCCCAGGCATATCTGCCATTCCAGGATTACGGCTGTCAAGTTTTAATTAGGGTAATTAGAGTTAAAAATGTAATTTCATTTCAGGGGTATTTTGAACAGATTCCATTAATTTCTTTCTTTAAAAGAACACAGAAAGGAGGGGCAGACTGTGTGAAGCAGAGGACTTTGCCATGAGAGAAGCAAAGCTATTTGCCTGGACCAGATGAACTTTCAAACCACTGCCAAGAACTACAACACCTCTGCAGGTCTGGCCCAGAGGACAGAGGGCTGCTGCTCTTCAGGCTTCCTCCCTTCTTCCCCACAGAAGTCTAGAAATAAGTTTCAGTCGGCACTTGCTAATAAATCGATCTCCTCCTCCCTACCTGCTGCTCCTGCATTACTGCCATCCAATAGCTACTACTACAGCCTTAAATCTGGCAAAGGATAAGGGCTCAGGGCAGTCAATCTGCTTTGCTACATGTTAGGTACTGCTTTAATGCCCACCATTTTATCAAGAATTCCCAGACACATCTTTATGCTTTTGTTTGTGCTGGTTCCCTGGTCTGGAGTGCCCTTCCTGGCTTAACTCTTACTCTTCATTCTTCCTTCAAAACACAGATCAAAATTATATCCCCTAGGAGAACCCCCATTCATGCCTTTGGAATCTCAGAATCCCTTATACACTCTTCTAAGGAACATACATTACACTGTGGTTTGTATCTTTGTCTGACTCTGATGCTAGATTGTGAGGTCATGTAAGAATCCCCAGCACTAGCACAAGCCCTGACACACAGGAGACACTCAACAAGTATCTGCTGAATGACCAACTATAGGAGGAATTTGGTCTGACCACACTGGCTGCTGAGGATGTTAAGCCTGCAGGTTCTCCAATGCATCCAGTTATGAACCCCTTCCCCCTCCTTGCACAAGGCCAGTTCAGAAACCTGACTCTGCACTCCATAGAGGAGAAAACCTTCTCATTGATCCTAAATGATAACTGATCTCTCCCATTAGAGCCTGCTCACTCCTTAGGGACCTTGGAAAGGAGATGAGAAAGCAAAAGCAAGCAGAGCATCCCTCCCCATCCGCCACACCTGCCTTACCACAGGTTTTAAAGAATTTCCTCCAGTCTTTGAACAGCTCCAGGGAGACAGCCTGAGCTCCAGTTCAGTCTGTAGAAGGGTAAAGGAGGGCCCTGGTAGAAAACAGTTCATCAGATTGGAATCGGTGTTGCAAATGCTCAGAAATATATTAATAGCATAGCACAATAGAGATTATGCTATATGACAATGGGCAGCCAAGTCACTTCACTTTGACTTTTCTGAGCTTCAGTTTCCTTTCCCTTCTATGCCAGTAGGTTGCAAGGAGAAATAAACACAATGAGGCTCAGTATTTAACACTTAGTAGGTATTCAATAAGTGATTTTTCCATCTGAAGAGGGGGCCTATACTAAGTACCTAGCATCACATTAGGTAAGAATTTAAAAGGTGAGGAAAACACATCAAATAGCAGGGTAGCCCTGCCTGCTGGTCCCCAGGGGAGGTGGGCTACACCAGCAGAACTGTTGTATTGACAAGTACAACCAGATCCATTTCATGGTAATTATTCTCTTCACCTAGGAGCAGGACTCCAGCCTCCTCCCAGGCTCCCCAGGCCTGGCTGCAGGCCCATATTGATCCATTTCTAATTAGGAGCTGTGTCAGTGCTTCTGCCAGAAGGTCAGGGCCTGGGCTGCCTCGCTGGTCTCTGGCCAAATGCCCTGCCCCAGGCAGACACAGAGAACGGACACCATGAGGTAGAAAAAGATCCCAGACTAAATTCATCATAAAGCAGCATGAAATTTTAGAACTGAAAGGGTCCTTTATGAGTAAAGGTTTTTTATATTTCAGTGAAGAAAGCTGAGGTCCAGAAAAGAAACTTATCCAAGGTGGTATCAGAAGATAATACATATCTTTTTACTTCTAGTTCTTTCTCTAGATAAGTGTTTCCCAACCTGGCTACACAACAGAAGGACTCAGGGAATTCATTAAAAACATCAGTTTCTATGCCAGACCCCAGAGATTCTGATTTGGAACACATGCAGTGGGGCTTTGGCTCTCTTGTGCTAAGTACGGGATCGCCTTCCAATAGTAGTGAACTCAGGTTCAAACTCACCTTGGGTCATAAACAGTAACAGAGGTAGCCCACTGTTGTCTGATCCAGTCCTCCCCTACCCCCATCATTATACTAGGGGCCTGAATCCAAAGGATCTGTCATAAATGGTTCCAACTTCCTAACAGTCTGCTAGCTTGGCTGTCGGCAAAGAACATTTCCTTTCAAAACTAATCTGAAACTAAAATGTCTGTTATGAAGATACAGCACCCTAAGGGGTGGTGGTGATAGCACCTGGGTATAAAGAAATGTGGAGGATGCTGTGGTACTCGGTGTGTGGCATCTGGCATGGGTAGAGATGTCTGAGTATATGTGGGCATGTATGGAGGGGAAGACTTGTGCGTATATGTAAAGGAGTGAACAGTGTGGTGTCTGCGTTAGGCTTGCAGATACTTTTGTAGCACACACAATTCTGGGTATCTGGGTAGAAGACAGTGGGACAGGGGTGTAAGAGGGTAAATATGTGCACATACGGGAGGAAGAGGAATAGATGGCTTGAAAGTGTAAGGGAGATACTTTGAATGTGTATAGGAGAGAGAACATATATGCACCATCATGACTCAATTGTGTGTGTGTGCGCACATGTTGCAAAGCATTGAGCCTGCAGGGATGGGGAAAAGTGTATGTCTGTCTCTGTGTGGCCTATACACCTGTATGCATGAGAAAACAGATCCATGAACATTTCTGATTCATCTAGCCCTGGCTTTGCCTGAAGGCTCCTACCACTCAAGGGCAGACCTATCTGCAGAAATTTCTCATTAAAACTGACATTTTGACAACTATGAAAAATAAAATGATAATGACACCCCCAGCACTGTGGGAGGTTAAAAAAAAAAGTCTATGCCAATAAAACACAAGAGACAGATGAGAAGCAATTATGACTCAATTACTTCTCAGCTTCACAAGGGGAGGTGTTATTTGGAGTTAAATATTGTATGGCTGATTCACATCTCCACCCAAAGGCTTGGATTTCTTGGGTTACCTAGGAAGAGTGCAAAAAAGAAGTAGGTACAGAAAGGTAAATAAAGTTTTTTGTTTTTTTGGGTTTTTTTTAAAGGACTAGAGAAATGGGGAGATTAAAAAAAAAAAGGGACACATTGAGAAGAAACAAAAAATAAAAGGCAAAAAGGACAAAAGAGGTAGGAAGAAGGGAAGGAAAGAATAGGAAGAAAAGTAAATTTCCTTTAGGCTGGCCCACAAAGATTTAGCACACATTTGACAGAAATTCTGAATAAGGGGGACAGGTAGATTAGCAGGTAGGGCCTGACTTCTGTATTTCCTCATTACTTTTACTCCAACCATTCCTTCCATCTAGAAGGTTCTTCCCACCATCTCTGCCAACTGAACTGCTGAATCTTTAAGGACAAGCTCAAATGCTACCAGCTTCTAGAAGCTTCCAACATTTCTTCTAGTTAGTTCTCTCTCAAGAATTCCAGTAAATTTCCAGAGCACTTTGTCATATTTCTTTTTTTGACTTTGAAGAAATCTGATTTTATTTTCTGAATCATAAAAAAGTATTTCCTGTTAAATTTAGATTGTTTAGCTTTCCACTGATATCTCAAGATACTTTCCAGATATTAACAGTACTCAGAACTGTGTAAAAGTTAACAACCAATACCAAGTTTTAAAGAAAAAAGTTTAAATGTAAGACTAACGTCTTGAGGACATTACTAAATTTATTTCTAAGAAACCCTTCTCAAAGGTTAAAGTATTGGCAATTCTAATTTTAAAATTTAAAATTTTTAATTACTGGAAATTTAAGTTAACAATAAGTTTCAAGAGCTAAGAATCCGACTGCTTTTTAAAACGTCAATCCCATTTCCCTGAACCCAACTGCCAGTAGGTACTGGCCCTACATATGCGTCCTTTAATAAGCCCTGCTCTCAAAAGGCTGGGGGTATTTATATAAGAACTTATTCCAAAGTGACGCTAAGATCCACGTTCCCAAGATCTAGTACGGGCTATTCATGTGTTCTGAGGCATGTCCAGCAAGCAGGCAAACTTACCTGTTCAAATTGAGGTAAAACAGACAAAAACACTTATTAACAGAAACTACATAATTAAAACTAACCTTTTGCTGCTTATTTAAGCTAATTACGTATTCTTACAAAACAGAGACCCTCAAGTCAATAATTTCTTTTGATTTTAGTCACCCCCAAATTTAGCCTCTTCTTTCAAAGCACACTTTGTCATATTTCATCTGTAGCACTTAACCCCAAACTATACTATGAGTATCAATGCATACACATTTCCATCATTCATTTTGCAAGTACTATTTGTGCCAAGCCTATTTCAGAGACACAAGGGAAATACAGGTAAGTAGCACACTATCCCCTGGTCTGTAATGTCTCGATCTAATGAACGAGAGAGGATTTGGGTGTGACACAGCACTAGAGTACAACTACAGCAGTCCTAGAAGTCAAAGGGTCTGCTATAAATCCTGTATTTTATTTGATCAAAATTAATTCTGCTTTTGTAGTGATTAGGGAAGGTTTCCCTGAGGAAGTGGCATTGAAATTGATATGAAAGATAAATAGGAGTCTGTCAGGTAAAGGAGATAAGAAGATAAGGGGAATTTCTACTTAGGGGAAATACAGATGCTGCTCAATTTACAACAGGGTTACATCCCAATAAGCCCATTGTAAGCTGAAAATATCATAAGTTGAAAGTCTTTTTTTTTTTTTGAGACAAGGTCTCGTTCTGATGCCTAGGCTGGAGTATAGTGACACAATCAAGGCTTACTACAGCCTCAACCTCCCAGGCTCCAGTGATCTTCCCACCCCAGCCTCCCAAGTAGCTGCTGAAACTACAGGAATGCCCCATTACACGAATTAGGTTTTTTGTTTTGTTTTGTTTTTTTAAGAGATGAAGTCTATGTTGCCCAGGCTGGGAAAATGCACTTACCAAACACCGTAGCTTAGCTTAGCCTACCTTGAATATGCTCAGAACATTAACACTAGCCTTCAGGTGAGCAAAATCAACTAACGCAAAGCCTATTTCATAATATAGTGTTGAATAGCTCATATAATTTATTGAATACTGTACTGAAAGTGAAAACAGACTAGTTGTATGAGTAGTCCAAGTACGGTTTCCACAATGCATATCACTTTCGTACCAACATAAAGTCAAAAAATCAGTAAGTCAAACTGTAAACCAGGGACTGTCTGTAGTCAAAGTCATGATACAGCCTGGCACATACAGGGAACCTCCTACTGGCAGAAACACAGGGAAACAGCAGGTATTAAGCACTTTGCTGCTGACAAACGGCAGCAAAGTGATATGGCACCAGACTGCATGAGCCTTGTGGCCAAGGCCAGAGTTTAGATTTCATTCTTTATGACTTGGGGTGGGAATGGAGAAGAGGGGACAGTTTCAAGATGTCTAGTCTCCCTATTTTAGATGCCCTACTTTTTACTGCAAGTTCCCTTTAAAAACACAGAAAACAGGTTTGATCCCAAGCTCTGCGCACTACAGTAGCAATACAAGAATTTCTCAAGAAGGGCAACAGTGAGGAAGAAAACAAAGGATGTGGGGTTGGGGAGGATGCAGAAGAGAGGGTAAGTAGGGCTCAAAAAGAAAGAAGGTGGAGGAAGGAAAACGAAGAGGAAGAGAAGAGGCAAGGAAGGCACAAGGAGGGATAGCTCTATCTGGGCCCTGAGGCTTCTTTTTGCTGAGCTGTCTTCTACATCTCTCTAGGCAAAAAAAAAAAAAAAAAAAAAAAAAAGTCATTCTGATGCTAGTGACAGAAACAGACCCTTTGCACCAAGAAGAGGCTCAGCACATTACCATCTGCCACCTCAACCTTCCGCCACTTCATGATGATAGGGCTGCACCAAGAAGCCTTAGCTCAGCTCTCCCAACCACCGCAGGCTATGCCAGAAGCCACTGCCCCATGGCCCAAGTGTGTGAGGCAGGAAAACCAAACAAAGCTCAAGAGTTTGAAGTAGAGCCTGCTCAGGACCCATGGCTGCTTCTTTTCTTTCTTTCTTTCGAGACAGGGTCTCGCTCTGTCGCCCAGGCTAAAGTGCAGTGGCGCAATCTCAGCTCACTGCAACTCCGCCTCTTGGGTTCAAGCGATTCTCATGCCTAAGCCTCCTGAGTAGCTGGGACTACAGGCGTGTGCCACCACACCCGGCTACTTTTTGTATTTTCGGAAGAGACAGGGTTTCATCATGTTGGCCAGGCTAGTCTCGAACTCCTGACCTCAAGTGATCTGCCTGCCTCGGCCTCCCAAAATGTTGGGAATATAGACGTGAACCACTGCATCTGGTCCCATGGCTGCTTCTTAAGGTCCTAGAAGAAAGCTCTGGTTCCCTCTCTGGACCTTAGTTTCATCTGCAAAACAAGGGGAGTAAATGAGAAGGGATACGGTAGCCTGTGAGTTACAGAAGCCGTTTCCTATAGAGGATGTTTACTGTGGGAATTTGTTCTGATCAAGTCTCTAGCTTTACTCTTTCCACCCCTGCTTATGGTTAGTTTGAAATCTGAGGGAGCCAGACTCAGAACAGGAGCTATCCCTGACACCACCACCTATCTTGGCCCTATCCAAAGTCTAGTTCCTGCTCAGACCTGTATTTTATCTCAAAGGTCACAAGCAGATGTTTAGGCCCAAGAATATGTCTGATATGTACAAATTTACTTAAAAACCTCTGAGTTAATTGCCAACATTCAAAATCAGGTCTCACTTTTAAAAAAATTAGATTTCTAGCTGCTCTTAAAAATATCAGAGATCTGATGATGCCAGACTCACCCTGGGGTAGAATTCAAAGGGCCTGCTATAATCCTGTAACTTATTTGATGCTTTGTCACTTCATTTAAACAATTCATGCTAATTTATCATTCATTCCATAAAGATATTTAAAGTTAAAAGCAAACTTTAAATTACCAGTTATAATATTTAAACTAATCCAACTCCAAAAAAAACCTAAGTATACTGACACTTCAGGAAGATGTATGCTTTACCCTGTGATTTCATGTATCATCTACTATGCAGCCATGTATTTCAGTTTGAGAAACACCCCCAGTTTATTCATTCACTCAAAAAATACTTAGATCTTATGCCAGGCTCTGGAAAAACACTCATCAACAAGACAGACATGGTTTCTGCCTTCATATAGCTCGCAGTTCAGCCAAGATATAATGAAAAAAGTTATGCAGAATAGCAGGCATGGAGAGATACTAAACTGAGGATCCAGAGTTTATTCCACAAACATAGCAGTCCCTTAGGCAAGTTGCTTAACCTCTCCAGACCTACAAGAGCAAGAGGTTTAATCAGGCAGTTGCCGCTGAAAGGGCCTTTCGGCTAAAAATTCTACTTAGCATCACAAAAACTTAGCCTACTACCCTTTTTGAGTTCCTAACACTTATTAGCTCCCTCTCTTTATCTGGAAATCAGGATCAGTTGTCATGGAAATTACCACGGTACTCCACATACTGGATGATGTTACAGTAATCACAAGAAGTCAAAGGGAACCAGCAGGTGACTTTCTGGGTGATTCTTTTGCCTACTTTCAGGCCTGGTGCAGCGGCTCAGGCCTGTAATCCCAGCACTTTGGGAGGACAAGGCAGGAGGATGGCTTGAGCCCAGGAGTTCAAGACCAGCCTGGTTTGTAAAAGAGCAAGACCCTATCTCTACAAAATAAAACATAAAAACAACAGGACGTGGTGGTGCATGCCTGTAGTCCCAGCTACTCAGGGGGCTGAGGTGGGAGAACCACTTGAGACAGGGAGGTAGAGGCTACAGTGAGCTGAGATTGCACCACTGCATTCCAGTTTGGGCAACAGAGTGCCACTGGAAGAAAAAAAGACCAGGTACCAACTCATAAGTAAAACACTATTGATTTTGAATTAATGTCCATGGTTTCCTTCATGACGCATCAGACTCACTTCCACTCTACCTTACAAATATATAACAAGGATTGCAAAAAATGCCAACTTGACAAGGACATGATGCACTGAGCCTTGACTAGTTTGCTGTCCATATGAAGTCCTAAGATAGGCCAGGAGACAGATTTACCAGCCAATAAGGGCACCAAAAGTTCCCAGTAAAATGAAGATAATTTACTTAGTCGCAGGGGATTCACCAGCACCTTAACTGGGTAAAAGTCTCTTCAATATTAGCGTTCCTTCTAGAGCTGGGTTGGACCTTGGTGGCAAGCAGCTAGCAAAAATGAGCTGATCAAGTGTTTCCCAAAAAAAGTGCTACTCTGGTGATAAATGGCAACTGACACTGGGCTTGAGTATCAAAGAAACAATAGGAAATGGTGTGACTTTGACAAACTTGAGAACAAATATGCTGTCTAAAGAAGCCAGTCGATAAGGAAGCAGAAAGTAGAAAAAAGGAGAGAAATGAAGAACATGAAGTACATGAAGTTGTAAACTCAAAGCTTCTGCCAAATTGGGCCAATGCTTCAAAGGGTTGCCCAAAGATCCAAGCCATGTCTCTTTGCTTCAGGTTACAAGCTTCTAAAGCATGGACTAGCCAGTGTACAAGGAGTCACAATATAACAACCCTGGTAGAGGCCGGGGCGTGGCAGCTCATGTATGTAATCCCGGCACTTTGGGAGGCTGAGGCAGGCAGATCACAAGGTCAGGAGTTCAAGATCAGCCTAGCCAAATTGGTGAAACCCTGTCTCTACTAAAAATACAAAATTAGCCAGGCGTGGTGGCGCGCATCTATAGTCCCAGCTAGTTGGGAGGCTGAGACAGGAGAACTGCTTGAACCCAGGAGGCAGAGGCTGCAGTGAGCCAAGATCAAGCCACTTGACTCCAGCCTGGGTGACAGAGCGAGACTCCGTCTCAAAAAAAAAAAAAAAAAAAAAAAAAAACACCAAAACAAATCCCAGGTAGAGGACTCAGAGAGTGAAGACAGGCCTACTCCTACTCTTATAAATGGAAAAATTGCTCATAGTCAGCGTCAGGTTCTAGTCTCTGCTACTTTCTCAAAAATCGTCCTCCTTTTTCATGAGAAATCAGTCACCTTCATAGCCCTATGACAGGACCTCTCATCTCACACATACATACAATCTCCACTGAAAAGCAGTTCCAATCTCCCCAGGCTTTTATTCCACTCAAAATAATAACAGAGGCTGGGTGCAATGGCTCACACATAATCCCAGCACTTTGGGAGGCCAAGATAGCAGAATTGCTTGAGCCAGGAGTGTGAGACCAGCCTGGGTAACAAAGCAAGACCTTATCTCTACAAAAAAACTTTAAAAAACACTTGGGTGTAGTGGCATGTCTCTGTCATTCCAGCTGTCATGTCAACTCAGGAGATTGAGGCGTGAGGATAGCTTGAGCCTAAGAGTTCGAGGCTGCAGTAAGCTACAATTGTGCCACTGCACTCCAGCCTGGGTAACAGAGCAAGACCCTGTCTCCATTTAAAAAACGACAACACTGCCGGCAGCTTGGTTCCCCTAAATAGAATACCTTTAAAATTATGCTCCCTGAACATCACAACTAAAAGCTCCTTGTCTTTGCAAAAGAGCAAAATTACCCCATTAGTCAGATGCCCTTGGGAGTGAACAGTACAATGCTAAATATATGTTCTCCCCTGATGCAGGATGGCATTCCCCATGCTTCATTCCATCATTATTCTATCTTCCCTAGATTCCTTCAGCATCTCCATAAAAGCAATAACACCTTTGCCAAACACAAGAGAAAAAAAGAGTAGCTGCCCTTGAAACAGTAACTCAATCCAAAGAAAAGTTTATTGCTGGAAAAACTTTTGTTTATTTACCAAAACTCCTATGCTAGACTTACAGCAGGGAGAATACAACAAAACTGGTTTGTAGGAAAAGGTACCAGGCAGCAGTGAAGAGCATGGCACAGAAAACAGCAAGACAGGATGGCAGGGAGGCAGGACACTCTTAAGGGAGATTAAGGATCCCATAGCCCCACAATGACCTTGTCTGAAATAGCATATGGTCTTGCAGTCCCTGATTGACTACATGCTCCTTGAAGACAGTCTTACTCATATGGGTATTATTCACACCATCTAGTACCATACTATAACATGGTAGGCACTCAAACGGTCACAAACAAAGAAGTGAAGGCCCAGAGAACTTCTTTTTTTTTGAGATGGAGTTTCGCTCTTATTGTCCAGGCTGGAGTGCAATGGTGCAATCCTGGCTCACTGCAACCTCTGCCTCCTGGGTTCAAGTGATTCTCCTGCCTCAGCCTCCCAAGTAGCTGGGATTACAGGTGCCTACCACCACGCCCAGCTAATTTTTTGTACTTTAATAGAGATGGGGTTTCACCATATTGGTCAGGCTGGTCTCAAACTCCTGACCTCAGGTGATCCACCCTCCATTGCCTCCCAAAGTGCTGATTACAGGTGTGAGCCACTGCACCTGGCTTTTGTTTTGTTTTGTTTTTTGTGACGGAGTCTCGCTCTGTCACCGAGGCTGGAGTGAAGTGGCATGATCTCAGCTCACTGCAACCTCCGCCTCCTGGGTTTAAGCAATTCTCCTCCTCAGCCTCCTGAGTAGCTGGGACTACAGGCGCGTGCCACCACGCCCAGCTAATTTTTTGTATTTTTAGTAGAGACGGGCTTTCACCATGTTGGCCAGGATGGTCTCGATCTCTTGACCTCATGATCCGCCTGCCTTGGCCTCCCAAAGTCCTGGGATTACAGGTGTACCTGGCTGACCCAGAGAACTTAAAATGATTTGCCTAAGGTCACAAAGTGGTTTAGTGATGAAGGAACAAAAGCTTTGCAGACAGGTAGGCCTGTGTTCAAATCCTGGTGTGGCCTTGGACAAGCCACCCAACCTCTCTCAGTCTGTTTTCTGACCTACAAAATAAGAACAATACCTATTTTTGTAGGGTTGTCATGAAGGTTAAGAGATATTGTTCTGGCCGGGCGTGGTGGCTCATGCCTGTAATCCCAACACTTTGGGAGGCCGAGGTCGACGGATCACGAAGTCAGGAGATCAAGACCATCCTGGCTAACACAGTGAAACCCCGTCTCTAGTAAAAATACAAACAATTAGCCAGGTGTGGTGGCAGGCACCTGTAGTCCCAGCTACTCAGGAGGCTGAGGCAGGAGAATGGCGTGAACCTGGGAGGCAGAGCTTGCAGTGAGCTGAGATCACGCCACTGCACTCCAGCCTGGGTGACAGAGCGAGACCCCATCTCGAAAAAAAAAAAAAAAAGAGATATTGTCCTTAACCAACAATTGACAGGAAATACAGAGGACAAAGAAACACAGAAAACACACCATAGGAATGCAATGAGCAAAATCCAGAACATGAAAAAATCTATAGAAAAAAACACCCAGCTTCTTCAACAAATAAACAGGGGATAACTACAGTCATGCATCACTTAGCAATGGGGATACATTCTGAGAAATGCATCATTAGGCGATTTCGTCCTTGTGCAAACACCAGTGTGCACTTACACAGTCCTGGGTGGCACAGCCTACTGCACACCTCGACTACATAGTATACGCTGTATAGAGTTGCTCCTAGGCTACAAAACTATACAGCATATTACTGTGTAGGCAACTGTAACACAATGGTAAGTATTTGTGCACCTAAAACATACAATGGGTACAGTAAAAAAAAAAAAAAAAAGATATTACAATCATATTAGACCACTGTCATATCTGCGGCCCATCATTGACTGAAACATCTCTATGCAAAGTGTGACTATAGAAGGGACCATATAAATTAAATGAGACTTAAAAGACTTAAGAACCATGTGTGGTCTTTATATGAATCCTGAATCAAACTATCAAAATAAGGTTGTGACATTTACAAAACAATCGAACATTTGAACATAATCATGTGGATTTTTATTTTATTAAGGTACTGTTAAACTTTATAAAGATGGTAATGGCATTACAATTGTTTTTAGAAGTCATCTTTTAGAGACACACTGTGAAATATTTAAGGACAAAATATGATAGCTGAGATTTTCTTCAAAGCACAGAATGGAAAAAAGTAGGTAGGGGTATAAATGAAACAAGACTGACCAGGAACTGCTAACTGTTGAAGTCACGTGATGGATAAATCATATTTTATTAACCTATTCAACTTTGTATATATTTGAAATTTTCCATATTAAAAATAAAGAGGAATTAGTTAGGTTTCAATCCTAGCAACTCCATCTATCAGCAGCGTGACTACAGCATCTTTTTTTTTTTTTTTTCCTGAGATAGAGCCTCGCTCCATTGCCCCAGGCTGGAGTGCAGTGGTGTGATCTCGGCTCACTGCAAGCTCCGCCTCCCGGGTTCACGCCATTCTCCTGCCTCAGCCTCCGAAGTAGCTGGGACTACAGGCGCCTGCCACCACGCCCAGCTAATTTTTTGTATTTTTAGTAGAGATGGGGTTTCACCGTGGTCTCGATCTCCTGACCTCGTGATCCACCTGCCTCAGTCTCCCGAAGTGCTGGGATTACAGGCGTGAGCCACCACGCCCGGCCGACCACGGCATATCTCTTAACCTCCCTGTGTCTCGATTTCCTATCTGTATCATCATGATCAACACAACCTACTTCTTAGGTTTGAGGTGAGAATAATATTTTATATACATAAAAAGCTTCACACATAGTAACCTTCAGTAAATATTAGCTGTATTAGTATAAACACAAGGTACTAAATACGGTATCTCAACATAGTGGACACCCAATTAATATCACTAATATGCAAGGCTGCACTAACATTTAAAACCCAGGTCAGTTTTTTTTTTTTTTTTTTTTGAGACAGAGTCTCTCACTCTGTCTCCAGGCTGGAGTGCAGTGGCAGTGGCACGATCTCAGCTCACTACAACCTCCACCTCCCTGGTTCAAGTAATTCTCCTGTCTCGGCCTCCCGAGTAGCTGGGATTACAGGCAGGCACCATCACGCCCAGCTAATTTTGGTATTTTTAGTAGAGACAGGGTTTCACCATGTTGGCCAGGATGGTCTCGATCTCCTTACCTCATGATCTGCCTGCCTCGGCCTCCCAAAGTGTTGGGATTACAGGCTGTGAGCCACTGTGCCCGGCCCATCAGATTTTTAAATCAACTACTCAACTAGTCTCCCCGACAGGGGGCCTAGAAATTCTCTAGTGAAAGTCCCTAGTGGCAGCTCTAGCACCCTGTCTATCTTGACAAACACCCCATGACCTGACACAGGATCAGAAGCTGACTAATGTTTAACATGAAAGTGCTGTTCTCTGGAAGCAGGCAGGGCCACCTTATTTTCCCCAACCAAGTAATTTAAGGTACATTTTCTAATATTTGCTGACAGAACAAAGAAGAAAGGCTCAAAGACATGATCAATGTTCATGCCAACCTTCAAAGTGATTTGGTAAAACTACACAAAATAAACACCCAGCTAGGGTCCACTGGCAGGATAAAAGCTGACAAAGAAATGGCAATTTTTTCCCTGAGCAAATATACAAGTAATAGATGAGCTCTGAGAGACTAAGTTATGTAGGTTTCAGTATTCCCTTCCCTCCCCAACCATTTTAAGAAGAAAAACTCTCTTTTGATATACTTCAAGTATGATTGTTTACTGGATTAATTTCCTTCCTGAAATGATATAATTATAAGCAAAGAGATCATTCTCATCCTTTTATCCAGTTTAAATACAAACTGGCTTCATAACGACATGACCTTGCTCTGCTCTGAGAGGCTATGAGAAGGTATCACCCATCTCCAAAGTGTGGGACACTTCTACCACCTGCTCATTAGCAGAAATATGGATGCTACTCAGTCTAGTCATTCATCTGTGCCTCTACTCAAGTTGTCCCCATTGCACAGAATGTTCTCTATCTCTGCAGCCTAATCACCTGTGAACATTCTTTCTGGAAAAGGGGGGAAGGGAAGCACATCAGTTGAGGAAAACATACCTGGGTGTTGCTTCTAAATAGTATGGGAGATACGGTACAGACATGGCAATACTGGTATTTCATAATCTGTAAGTACAACCAGACAGAATCTTAGAAATTAAAATGGTCCAGGACAACAGATGGTCATTATCCTTATCCTGCAAGGTCCAGCACAAATACTCACTGGTCCACAAATGTTCCTTGGGAACTCCCCCTCTGCCCCTCCTCCATGTACAAAGGAAGCAATCTCTTCCCCTTCTGACCTTCCCAATCACTGTACCCCTTTATGGTACTTGCTATGTGAGAATTCATATTGTGGTTCTTAAAATTCATATCTATACTAAACAGAATGGCTTCAAATGAAAAAGACAGATAATCCCAAACGTTTACAAGGACACAGAAGAACAGCAATTTTCTCATCGCTAACCATGTAATCTGGCAGGCCTTTTAAAACTGTGGCGTATTTACTAAAGCTAAACATATGCCTAACCTAGGACTTAGAGTATGAGGTTAGAGAACACTCACTCACTGTTCCCGCTACACAGTTCACCTTTAGTCTTTTGCTTCATCATTGCCCCTGTCCAAATGCTTTCATCACACCTTTTCCCAATCCCAGAGATCAGCTGAGATCACTCTCCCTGCTCCCTACAAAGAGATCGATCTCCCCTCCTATGGAACCTTTTCCCAATCCCAGAGATCAGCTGAGATCACTCTCCCTGCTCCCTACAAAGAGATTGATCTCCCCTCCTATGGAAAATTCTGTCACTTACCTTTCACCTCTGACAAATGACTAATGGATTCTTCACATATAAATTGTCTCGTGATTTTACAACTTTCTAATTTGCTCCTCACAATAACATTGTGAGGAAGGCAAGATATGGAGTATTAACCCCACTTCACAGACGAGAAAATGGAACTTCAGAGTGAGAGATGACATCTCCAGTTTACATGGCCTTATTATTCCAGACCCCACAGGCAATGCTAAATTGTTGGAAGAAATAGGGAGCACAACACAGCATCCCAAGTAACATTTCTCTCTGAAGGGTAGGAAAGAGGGAAGAGCCCTTCAAAACCAGGAGAGCCTCAATGTGCCCACCATTTCCATTTGCTAGGGCTCCTTGCTGCAAAGTGTTCAAAGGCGGCTGGCAGAGGCAGTGGCAATGGGCTTCACAAACTACAATATAATCACAATTATTAAATCACAGACTGATCGAATGCCAGAAACCACACCTCAGATAATTCCACTTGCATACAAAACAGAGCAATTTTATTTCAAAATAGAGCGTAATAAAACTTAAAATAATTCAGAATGAAACTTAATTTTCTTCATTTCTTCATAAGAAGCAAAACAATACCAAATCTTCCTGAAGCCAGCCAGAGAACTGTTTGGGTGTCCAGATGCAGGTATCTGGCCACCCAAACCTGAAGGGCAATGTTGTCCCCTACTCTAACACTCCTGACTTTACACACTGGGTGTTGGACACCTTAGCAACGGAGGATAAATATCTGTAAAAAACAGAAGGGAGAGAAGGAAATGCCAAAAAAAAAAAAAGTCTACACACTGAAAGTCAGATTATCAAACTGGTCTCCTTGTCTACTGACGTAGCCAACAATTATGTTATTTTCCGTTTGAACTCTCAATCCAAATATATGAGCCAGGGCAACAGGCTGGATTTGAATTACTTCTCTGTCTTCCTCTCAAGACTCAAAGTAATTTGTGGACAGGAATTATGTCTTGTTGGTTTTTATGTTCTCCACAAGGAGAACACATAGGAGGTACTCCAAATTCCTGGAACGAATGGTTGAGATTAGGGATGGAAGGCTGTTGGACTCCCAAGCATAAATAATCATGCCACAGCAACTAAGTAACTTCCTCTGAACCCTAATTTTAGGAAGGGTTGATTTTAATTGGTGTAAGAATCAATTTAGGGTGAATCTTTAAAAGTCTGAAGAGAAGTTATTCTTGTGTCCAACTGAGTCACGCACAGCCCTCATTATTACATTGGCAGCAACACCATTCCTCAGTACCACCTTACAGGTATCCGCAAGAACAAAATTCCAAAGCCTTAAATTCATGTTCTGGATAAAAAGAAAATAACATGGCCGCGGTGGCTCACACCTGTAATCCCAACACCTTGGGAGGCACAGGCGGGCGTATCACAAGGTCAGGAGATCCAGACCATCCTGGCAAACACTGTGAAACCCCGTCTCTACTAAAAATACAAAAAATTAGCCAGGCGTGGTGGCGGGCGCCTACAGTCCCAGCTACTCGGGAGGCTAAGGCAGGAGAATGGCGTGAACCCGGGAGGTGGAGCTTGCAGTGAGCCGAGATCATGCCACTGCACTCCAGCCTGGGCGACAGAGCAAGACTGTCTCAAAAAAAAAAAGAAACATTTGACTTCTCAGTATAGTGCGGTCACATTTACAAAGAAAACCCAGATCTAGATAAATGAAGTTACGGAAATGACCCTTTTAAATCTACTGCTGGGCTTGCTTTCACTAACACAAATAATTTCAAAGGAAACTAGACAAAGAGATCAACAGACACCATGTAAATAGTACCATTAACTAAGCTTATTAAAATCCTTAATAAAATAAACAAACAGGAGACAGCTAAATACCAGATAAATGTTTCTGGAATGAAGAAAATCTGGCCAATAACATTAAGCTTCTAAACCTGGCATTCTAAAAGAGAGTATTTACTTGAAATAAAGCAGTGAGTCTTACCTTGACAAACAGAACTATTCAGTCTCTACAGATGGCACTTCAAGGGGCAGGTAACCTCAGTGGGGTATATACTCCATAAGCTAAAGCTCTTAAGAAATGCAAGTTTCTGGTCTAGTGTTTTTCCATTACTACCACAGTGTGAGAATCTTAAAGTGTTTTTTTTTCCTTTATTATGTGACTTTAAAGTTTGCTACATATTTAAATGTAATTTTTTTTATAGTCTTAGACTCCAAGTTTGTCCCATGAGGCTACAGCTCCAAGTTTATAATGGAGCTCAGCATACAATTTGACAAATTCATCTCACAAGCAATTTTTCAGCAAGCTGTCCACTCTAAAAAGCAATATCCATCTGTTTATATACTGAAAGGTATCATCTGTGAACCCAGAATTTAACCCTCTGAGATCCTCTCAATACTTTAGCAAAGTCCTTTCTCCTTTCCAGAGATGAATTCTCAAGCCACTTTCACAAAACTGTAAAAAGGTAGAAATATCACTTAAGATTATCTAGTCCAATTCCCTTGTTTCACAGACAGGAAGACAGAGATCCCAGAGAGTATTAGATACCTACAATTAACATGGGTTTGGCAAGCATCAAAAGCCCACTGACGGCTGTTTTCCCCAGTCAAACTCACTAGTGTGTTGGGAAGATAGCCAGATTTGCACTTTAGTTAGTAGAGCACTCCCTAGGAAACTCAAGTATGTACCCTCTAGGAAACCCAAGTATTCAGCCACAACCCCCTATCCCAACCCCAGAATAAACAACAGGGGGCAGTGGATGTCTTAAATGGTTCTTCTGGAGATGGAGACTAGAGCCCAGGGACAATATCCCATCTTTCCTTCCTTCCTCCCAGGAGGTACAGGACATTGATTACCATGAAAGCCATTATGAAATGACAGAAGACACTAACACTGAGAAAATTAAGGCAAGGCTGTGGAAACAAAAGATGATAAACATTAATACTTGGCCAGATACCTGCTTCTACTTATTCATTCGAAGAGAGGGGAGAAGTGAGAGAGAGGGGGACCTCCAACCCTTTTTCTGTCCCTACCTCCCCACCCCCACTCTTTGGATCTTTACAGAATTTCAGGGACTCCCCAAATGATTTTATGAGGAAACAAGGCTATAAAAAGGGCCTTAGTCCAGCCCACACACTGACCAAACGATGCTCAGGCTAGTGACTAGACTTCCTATTTATTCCACTGCACACTTTCTCTATTCCTAAGGGTCTGTGAGCTGCATCCTGAGCACAGGTCTGAAACTATCCTTACAGTATCGAGGGGGAAGTTGCAGGACAAGCAGGTTAACGGCTGTCATTTTCTCCCTTCCAGCTATACATTTTATGCATGAGGCCAAAATTGAATTAAGACCAAGACACTCAAGTGAAAACCTTGCTATCTCCACCCCCATTCCCCCCTCACCAATGCCAAACTAAGAAGGGGGAGAGGAAGAAAGAAAACATCTCTCCTAGAGATATATTATCTAAACCACCACCTAGAATCCTAAAATGTAATTGCTAGAAGGGACCTTGTGGGTCATCTAGTCATTATTTGGATGAATAAACCTAGACACTTGCCAACTGAGAAAAAGACTGGCACACACAGTGGGGTCTCCTGACTCCTATCCCTAATAAAAACCCTTCCGGGTCCCTCTCCATCCTGTCCTACCCTGCCCTGCCCCATCCACCCTCTCCCCAGGCCACTGCTGCATCCAAGCTACTGAGATTTCTGCCCTTCTGGATTATGAGCTCGTTAGGATAAGTTTTACTCATCTTTGTTTTCCCAGTGCCTAGCAGAGAGTAAGCAGAGAAGTGGCTTCGACTTAGAGAGGAATACACTAATATATGAAAAGTAAAGTGCCAAAGGACGTAACCTGGAGAAAACGTAAACTTTTCTTGGCTTAACGTAAGTAGTTTCCAGGCTGTGCCATGCCCAGATGTCTAGGATTGAGTATCTCCTCTCTTCCTAAACTAATGTTCGCATCATCCAGTTTAGCCAGGAACATGACCAGTTGTGCCATACTCTCACTCTCTCCCTTTCAGACCTGACACAAAGAACTGGAATCCATAACTAGAGGTAAGCGAAAGCATATGTAAGGAGACCCTGTATAAGAAACCCTACTCCCTCCCTTACGTGCTCCTCCTTCTCCTGTGTCTCCACCTCAATAAACAGCACCCATTTACAAAACTGCACCAGGTAGAAACCAGATGTCATCCTGATTCCTTCCTTACCCTCCACACCAATAATCTGTGTCTCATGACTCAATTCCACCTTTTTTCTTTTTTTTCTTTTTTTTTTTTTTTTTTTTTTTTTTTTGAGACAGTCTCACACTCAGGGCTGGACTGCAGTGGTTCGATATCAGCTCATTGCAACCTCCACTTCCCAGATCCAAGTGATTCTCCTGCCTTAGCTTCCCATGTAGGTGGGATTACAGGTGCCGCCGCCACACCCGGCTAACTTTTTTCTGTATTTTTAGTAGAGACGGGGTTTCACCATGTTGGCCAGGCTAGTCTCAAACTCCTGACCTCAGGTGATCCACCCACTTTGGCCTCCCAAAGTGCTGGGACTACAAACGTGAGCCACCAGGCCCAGCAATTCCATCTTTTCTCTACACACACTCTTGCACATGCTCTTCCACCACCTTCATTTGAAACATCATCACCTCTTGCCAACCTCCTAACTGGCCTCTCTGCCCACAGTGCTCTAGCTCTCCAGTCCACTCCTGAACAGGCAGCCAGAGATATCCTTCCAAAATGTACATCGAATCATGGCCCCCTCACCTCAGGATGAAGTCCAAACTCCTCAACACAGGCAAGAAGGCCCTTTCCTGACTTGGCTTCTGCTCTGCCTACCTTGAAAGTCTCCTGTCTGGCCACATCCACCCACCTCAAGCATTATGCTCCACCCAATAATCCTGAGAAATTTGTTTAGCTTTCTTAGCCCGTTTCTTCAACTACAGAATGGGATTAATAATAGTACTTACTTTCAGGATGGTTATGGGAAGAAATAAGTTAATACAAATTAAATTCTTAGAATAGTACGTAATGGATATGGTAAATGGCCAAAAGTCTTAACCTATTATCACCATTTCTGAACTTGCTGTTCCTTCTACCTAGAACAGTCTTATCTCTGCCTCCTCCCTGACTCCCCAGATCTCTTCTTTTCCTGGCTTATGTCTGTTCTTCTCCTGAGGGCTAGGCTTAACCAACTTCTCCTCCAAAGAAGCCTTTCCTGACCTTCCAGTACTGGGTTAGGCATCATTTTCCTGTGCTCTCCTGGTACCTGTCCCTGTCACAACACTTTTCACACTGCCTGTTTCCTTGCCTATCTTTCCCACTAGGCTATATGAACCCAAATCCCTAAGCGTAGTACCAGGTCTGACAGATGCTTACTAATTGTTCAGCGAATGAAAACTTTCCAAAAATGAGGTATCCAATGAAAGACAGTCTCAACAAGTAACCAATTCAAATATCAGCTAGGTAGCTGGTCTAAATGACTATAAGGTCCCTCAACTACAAGATTCTATCCAATAAATTCAACATATTGACCTCATGGGTCACATTTGTTTTAACTTTAATATGTAGGCAATGTTTGGGCCATCAGATTTTTAAGGAGAGTGTGACATGACCAGACACATGATCATGTGTTTGTTATCCTATTACCCATCTCTGAGACACCACCTCTCCCAACCCCCAGTTGTTATCAGGACAAAATTCCAACCATCTTCATAAACATAAAAAGCCCACTCCCCTAAATACACCAACACAGAAGACGGTCAAAAGGACATTTTGACACGCTATATGCAGCATCTAACTTCATCTTAACCAACTGCAAGCAGTGAGGATCCATAAACATCCTCTAAGAACCCAAAAGCTAATCCCTCCTGTGTGTCTTTATGGAAAGAGGGGGACGAAAGAGGGAACATTTCATAAAGGTGATCTACTTAATCATCCTGAGTAGTTTTGATCCAAGCTGCTGCCACTGCACTGTTATTCCTGATAACTGCAGCCCCATATCCCCAAACCCTAGACTGTCAGAAAGGCAGCTGCAAACGAGGTGAGGGTGGGAAGTTATCTAGGTTCTATTTTAAGGGTGTAATAGCTTGGTGTGGTGGCTTACGCCTGTAATCCCAGCACTTTGGAAGGCCAAGACGGGGATCACCTGAGGTTCAGGAGTTCGAAGCCAGCCTAGCTAACATGGTAAAACCCCATCTCTATTAAAAATACAAAAATTACCCAGGCGTGGTGGTGCAAGCCTGTAGTTCCAGCAGCTCGGGAGGCTGAGGCAAGAGAATCCCTTGAACCCAGCAGGTTGAGGTTGCAGGGAGCCAACATTGTGCCACCGCAATCCAGCCTGGGCGACGGAGTGAGACTCCATCTCCAAAAACACAGGGTATAAGGTCTCTTCTGCAGATACTGAGGGAGCCAGCAGAGATTCAAAACAGGCTTCGGTGATAAGCAAGCTCAACCGAAGGGGGAGAGAAGTAGGTCTTACTCAGAGATACAACCAGGCCTGGGTTCCTGCTCTGGAGCTGCATGCCACATCTCTGCTACAGGCGAGGACTAATATTTTGCATTTACAATGCACGCTGAGACTAAAGAAGACATTAAGTGTGCCAGCTTTGCAGTCACAAAAGGACAAATATTGCATGATTCCACTTACATGAGGTTCCTAGAGTAGTCAAATTCATAGAAAGTAGAATGATAGTTTTCAGGAGGCTGGAGGGAGGAGGGAATGGGGAGTTAGTTTAATGGGTACAGAATTTCAGCTGGGGAAGATAATGGACAGTGATGATGGTTGCATAACCATGTGAATGTACTTAATGTCACATAACGTACACTTTGAAATGGTTAAATGGTTAATTTTATGTTATATATATTTTACCACAATTTTTTTTTAAAAAAGCATGCCAGCTTTAAGGTTATACTGTCTGCAGTCTGAATACTGCCTTGGCCACTTACCAGTTACATGACCCTGAGGCAGGTAATGTAACCTCTCTAAGCCTGTTTCTTCTATAAAACAGGGATAATAATAGTACTTAATTCACAGGTTGCTCTGAAAATTAAGTAATATAGTCCATAAAGTCCTCAGTCCATTGGCCGGTGGCACACGTTAAGTACTTAATAAATTTAGCTATTACTACTGCCACTATAAAGCACTTTCAAAGCCATTTTTTTAATAATCCCCGCAACAATCCTATGAGAGTTTACACATAAGGAAACTGAGGCTCAGAGAGCCACAATGAGTGGCTCAGTTTATGATGCCAGATCAAATCCTCTGCTCCAGAGAGGTGTCTTGTCCTCACTACTTACTCATTCTGTCATCTAAGGCAAGTGCTATGCTATGTCTCCATTCCCTCACAGTAAGAGACATAAACCAAGCTCTACAAACTCCCTCACAGAAATGGATTAGAAATTAAACCACATAATGGTTATGGAAGAGTATATAAGCCATAAACACATAAAACCGAAGTGGTGACTTGTGAGAACTAGTACACCTGTGCTTAAACCTGGCCTCCTCTTAATACTAACCATAAGGCACAGAAAGTGGTGGGGACTATAAAACTTCCTTGGGATTTCCAATTACTCAGGATTCCTGACCTTAAGACCTGAATAAGTGGTTTCGTGCCCTTTTTAAGAAGTGGCTGGCTCAAGCCTGTAATCCCAGCACTTTGGGAGGCCGAGACGAGCGGATCACGAGGTCAGGAGA
Organism: Macaca thibetana thibetana; assembly: GCF_024542745.1. Lineage (NCBI taxonomy): Eukaryota > Metazoa > Chordata > Mammalia > Primates > Cercopithecidae > Macaca > Macaca thibetana. The sequence continues at coordinate 65,995,168 of NC_065587.1, forward strand.
TCGAGACCATCCTGGCTAACACGGTGAAACCCCGTCTCTACTTAAAAAAAAAAAAAAATACAAGAAGTGGCAAGGTATGGGAGAAATAAAAATATTACTGGATTAGGAGGAAGAAGACTGGGAATTTCACTTCTCGCTCTGACAAGGCAGTCTGAATTCAGACAACTTACTTCCCCTTTCCAAGGTTTAGTTAGCAGGGAAGCAGGGAAAGGCAGGTATGGAAAAAGGTGGACCAGATGGTCGGTAGGACCCCTTTCAACTCCTACATAGGACTCCTAAATCCAGAATCCTGGCCAGGCACCACAGACCTACCAGACTCCAAAGAACTAATGTGAACATCAAGAGACTCCTCAAGACCTGGCCCAGAAACTCCCTTGCCTGATTTTTAGACACTCCCTCAAACCGGATCACATTGAAAAACTGGAACATTTGCCAAAGTTAATTTTAGTTCACTTTAACCACTCTGGGCCTTATCTGAAAATAGGAGAAATATTTATTTGAAAGCAGATGACTTGAGCGATTCCCCCTAACCCCCATCAAACTAGGATTGATAAATCTAAACATAGAGAACCTGCAAGGTCTGGGAGGAGGAACACGCCACACAAAAACTAAAGGGTGGATCCCACCGTTTACAGTCTCAAAGCTTCCTTGAGCCAAAACCCCCGGGAATTTGAGTTGTGTTTGAGTCCTGGAGTCTGCATCCATCAACTTCTAATTGTCGCAATACCAGCAAGGAATTCATCCAAACCTTTTCCTTTGGAGCTATGGTAACCCCAGAATGGAATTTCATCCATAGTATAGTGGACAACGGCCCAGAAGTCAGGGAAAACCCAGAGTTATGTCCCTAATTAAATGGTGTGACCCAAGTCTAGGTAAAAATGCCCTCTGCACTAAGAGATGATATATGCTCACACCAGGAAATATTAATAAATAACAGGTACTGGCACCGCTCCTTTGCACTTCTGTGGCTACTATGACTCGGAGAAAATTACTTGACCCCTCTGCGCCTTGATTTCTGCTTCTGTAAATGAGGATAAACCACAAGGCCGTTGTGAGCATTAAACGAAATAAGGCTTGGGAAGTTCCTGGGTGAAGTCTCATTAAATGCTCCCTGTTGGTGTTAACCACTTCTTTCACATATTAGTTCCCTCCCTGAGCGGGTTTCCCTTTCCCCCCATGTCACCGAGAGGCAAACTAAGGCTCGGCCGCCAAGGGGGCTGAGGAAAACGCGGATACGGCCCCAGTTCGAGGGCCCGTGGTTGTTTCTCTCCGAGCCCAAGGGGTGCAAACAGCCCAGAAGAGGCGGGAGCCGAGACAGGACCAGCTCTGCGCGCCTCCGGGAGCCCGTAGACCCAGCCTGGGTAGGAGAGCCGGAAGCAGCCGCGGCCGGGCCCGCCCGAGGCCTCCCCGGAGCAGCCTCCGTTCCCCTCCCTCCGCCCCTCGTCGGGCGGGGCGGGGCACGAGCACAAAAGACTCCAACTTCCGAGCGGGCGCGGGCCCACCCAGCCAACTACTGGCCCAGACTTGGCCCGCGGGAAAGGAGCAGGCAGGAAACGCCAGGGCGGCCGGGAACGGGACCTGGCGCTAAGGGCTGGGGCCGGCGACCCGGGGCGGCGGGTCCCAGTGGGAGAAAGGAGCGGCGGAGGGGGCCTAGAGTTACTCGGGCTCTCGGGAACTCCCCGAAGGGCAGAAATAAGAGTTTCTAAATATAGGCAGCGGCCTGCCTGAAGAAGTGAGTGAACGGAAAGGCACAAAGCACACACCCTCCCCGCACCCCTAAGGAGACGCCCGCAGCCCCCACTCACCCGCGCCGAGAGGTCTGGAGGAAGCCGCGCGGCTGGGAAGGAGGCGGTACTGTCGCACTCGGGGACGTAAGGGAGGGAGGAAAAGGGCAGCTGCGGCGGGAGGAGGCTGGGCACACGCGCGGGAGTCGTCGTCGTCGTCGTCGTCGTCGTCGCCGCCGCCGCCGCTACCGCCCCCTCAGCTTCTCCGGGTTCCGCTGCCCCGCGCCCGCGCCGCTTGCGCGCCCCGCCGCACTGACAGCGGCGCGAGCCCCGCAGCCGCGAGCCCTGCCCTCGGCCGGCACCACTGAGGCGCGCGGGGGTGGGGGCACCCGGAGCGGCTCCCCGCTGCTCAGCCCCGCCCGCCGCTCCGGCCCTGGTCCCGGGCTCTCCCCCTTCTCTCTGTCTCCCCGGAAGGACACGGTGACACGAGAACTAGGAGTCTGCAGCCCCGCCCAGAAACAGCCCGGCTTCTCAAGCGCATGGGCTCTCCCCACCCTCTCAGCCTGGCTTTGGAAAGGTCCAGAGCTTCGGCGGGGACAGGAGGAAGGCGGGGCCGGGGCGGGGCCTGAAAGGGAGGAGGGACTGAGACGCGGCTTGGGGAGGCGGGGCTGGGGCGGGAAGAGAGAGTCGCTTGCACAGGTTTGGAGCCGAAGTAGGGGCGGAGCTAAGAGGGTGATGAGGCCCTGGGAAGAGTGTCGTCGGACAGGCAGGGAAGGCCGTGCAGGCGATGGAGAGCTGGGAGCCAGGACAGTGCTTGAAAGGAGATGCTGTGGGCGGGGCTAAATGGAGAACCGCCCAGAGAGCGGAGCCACGGACGGAGGGAGGCGGGGCTGAAGAGAAGCCTAGAGTGGGAGGAAGATAGAAGCGGGCCTGAAGGAGGCGGGCCCGGAAGCAGGGAGGGGAGGAGGGGCCCCAGGGGCGCCTACTCTGGGCGGGTGCCGGAAGGAGGCGTGCCCCAAGGAAGGACTGAGGGGTGGTGCTTGAGGTGGGCGGGGCCTGGAGATGGCGTTGAAACCTGCAGGCTGCGGGCGGTGCAGGAGGGATCCGGAAGAGACGAGGCAGGAAGAAACTCCTGGTCCTTTCGCTTTCAAGGGACGTGGCACTTAGGGTGAGGATCGCTCTTCGCTGCCTAATCTGGGACTGGGCGAAGAGGCCGCGCTGAGGGTGATGTCCGAAAAAGATGCAGGAGATGTTTTATAACTTGATCCAGGTACTAGTCCTCCCTCCTACACATTTCTCCTGTCGGGATCTCTCACTTGAATCGTGTTCCAGCCTCCAGTGAACCAGTCTTCCTAACGAGAGCACAAGAGGCCCGTTGTCCTTCATTCTTCAGCTATGGACTTCCCTGAAAGTTGAGAACTGACCATATTCTCGATGCCTGCTCTGACCTGTGATTTCACGACTCACATCGCTTCCCCAGAACCTGCTTAACAGACAGGATTCCTGAGAATGGAGCAGAATTTGAATTCAGAGTCCTGGCTTTGCCATACCAGCAGTTATAATTGCCCTTCTGTTGTTTGATGACTCCCTGCCCTGCTTCAAAAGGAAGAGAAATCAAATTAAAGAGTTGACGACCCTGAGCGCAAGGCCTCGGACGTTATTCCCTAAACTCTGCTTTAATATCACCTCCTCAAAAGAAATCTTCCCTGAACACCTTGTCTCGAGATGTTCTCTAGTTTATCTTCTTGTTCTGTCATTTATTTGTCTGTTCATTGTGTTTTTTTGAGATGGAGTCTCGCTCTGTCGCCTAGGCTGGAGTGCAGTGGCACGATCTCGGCTCTCTGCAACCTCTGCCTCCTGGGTTCAAAGCGATTCTTGTGCCTCAGCCTCCCAAGTAGCTGGAATACAGGCGTGTACCACCATGCCCGGCTAATTTTTGTATTTTTAGTGGATACGGGTTTTCAGCAAATTGGCCAAGCTGGGCCCTAACTCCTGACCTCAGGGGATCCGCCTTGGCCTCCCAAAGTGCTGAGATTACAGGCGTGAGCCACCTCACACCCTGCCATGTTTGTACAGTTTTTGAGACACGGTCTTATTCTGTTGCCCAGGCTGGAGTGCAGTGGCATGATCAAGACTCACTGCAGCCTCGACCTCCCAAACTCAATCCTCCCACCTCAGCCTCCCTAGTAGCTGGAACTACAGGCATGTGCTATCACTCTGGGCTGTTCACTATATTGTCCAAGCTGGTCTTGAACTCCTGAGCTGAAGTGATCCTCCTGCCTTGGCCTTACAGGCGTGAGCCTCCACATCCAGCAGAAGGGAGACATTTCTAAGGAAATATGCTGGCAACACTAGCTAACACTTAGTGAGAATTTACTAATTGCCATGCAGTCTGCTAAGTGCTTTTCAAGCATATTTAATTCCCACAACACCCCTATGTGGTAGGTACTGTTCTTACCCCATTGTACAGCTGAGGAAACTGTGGCACAAAGAGGTTAACTTTCCCAAGGTCACACAGCTGATGATGGAGTCCAACTTTGGGTCCTACATGCTGAATTACTATATTATCCTACTTCCTAATTATTAAGGACCTAGGGTCGTTAGTCCAATAAAGGTGAAGAATGAAGATGCCACATTCTTTTGCTTTCTGGATAGTATGGCATAGGGTATGATGCCTACCTAGAGTTGCAGCAGATTTTTTTTTTATTTTTAGCCATCATGAGGGAAGCCAGCCAGAAGACAAAACCATCACACAGAGGAGGGCAAGACAGAAAACATTACAGAAAAAAATGAACCAGAGACTGGTGCAGCCATTCCTGAAGCTTGACCCACCTCTGGACCTTAACATGAACAAATATATTTTTATAGTAATTTGAGTTGTGATTTTTATAACCTGCAGCCATAATTTCCTAACTAAAACAGATGAGTACAGTTCAACAGGTGGAGACAATAAATGATAAAGCGTCAAGATTGGAAGAATATAATGTAATTTGGTTTGACTGCATTTTTAATCCCCTTAGTAATCCTACAAGGTTAGTTCTGTTTTTTTCCCCCATTTCACAGATGAGGAAATGTGATATGGCCAATGTAGGGCTACACAGGGGGCTGAAGCAGGAGAATTGCTTGAACGCGGGAGGCAGAGGTTGCAGCGAGCCAAGATCACACCACTTCACTCCAACCTCAGTAACAGAGCGAGACTCTGCCTCAAAAACAAAACAAAACAAAAGTTATCCTGCTTTCTCTTGGAATCCATAAAATCATGAACTATTTATAATTGGAGAGTTCCTCCAAGACACCTCATCTAGGGGTTTTCAAACTTCTCAAGCTGTCCACCTTTCTTACGCAAGACCTTTCACAGAAAGGCAAGGCATGAAACAGATGAGGGAGAGGAGGTGGCTTTGCTTGAAGTAGGGGAGAGGAACCTAGAGTCCTTCCTGCTAGACCTCCCCACCCCAGCCACAGGCCACCCTTCTTAAGCAGTGATCCCTCCACAAAATCCCAGGGTGTTACAGAATACAGTTTAAGAATCACCATTCTTTCCCAGGTCCTGTTTTACAGATAGGGAAATGGAGGCTCAGAAAGGCATAGATATTTACTTAATGGTTCTGGAGGAAGTCAGTGGCAGGAAGGGATACCTGCCTCACAGGACAATTCACTTTCCAGTGGGAATAGCACTATCTCCTTCCTGCTCTGCGTTTGAGGATAAACCCTGTCTTGGCTCCTCCCTGACTGGGGTGAGAAGTAGCCCTCCTGGAATTGCCTCAAAGCCCCCGGTTATCACCAGTGTTCTCGGTTGCAAATTACGAAACATAAATAAACTCAGGCTAACAGATGCAGCAAATGAATTTATCAGGAAGGAATGGGGAGCTCCCAGAACTGATGGGAGGGCTGGAGAACCAGGCCCAGAAAATGCACAGAAGTGGTGAGCGCAGAGGCTTCAATGTTGCTGGGACTCTCCTCCCAGTCCTTTATCTCTTCTCGCCTCTGCATGTGAGTTTTTCTCCTCAAGGCTAGGCACCTGGCTGCAGCAGCACTCACCACTCACAACTCTCACCTGCTCCACCGGAGAGAGACTGAGGGTTTCTGCTTCTGGTATGAAGGACAAAATTTTAGGGAAAAACTTTGGTTGGTCCAACATGGGTAAGACCCCGTCCCTGTACCAATCATCTATGGCTGGAAAACCAGGTGCTGTGACTGGCCCAACTTAAGCCAGGTGCCACTCTCTAACCAATCACTGTGAATAGGGAAATGGGATGTACAGGGAGATGGCAGCCCCATCAGAACCGTATGGTCAGAGAAAGATGCATTTCCCAAAAGATGGAGTTCATGGTCTGGGGCAGATTGAATAATAGATTTTTACTACACCCGCCCCAGAGTCACCCCCAACCAATACATTACTTACTGCCTAACTCTCATCATTCCTTCTCTGCTCAAAACCCTTCAATGGGCTGGGCACAGTGGCTCATGCCTGTAATCCCAGCACTTTGGGAGGCCGAGGTGGGGGGATTACTTGAGGTCAGGAGTTCAAGACCAGCCTGAGCAACATGGTGAAACCCCATCTCTACTAAAAATATAAAAATTAACCAGGCGTGGTGAAGGGCACCTGTAATCCCAGCTACTCAGGAGGCTGAGGTGGAATAATCACTTGAACCTGGGAGGTGGAGGGTGTAGTGAGCAGAGATCATGCCACTGCATTCCAGCCTGAGAGACAGAGACTCTGTCTCAAAAACAGAAAAACAAAACAAAAAACTTTCAATGGCCTCCCACTGCCATGTCATCGGCATGGATCAAAAACTCAAATGTCATGCCAGGCACAGTGGCTCATGCCTGAAATCCCAGAATTCTGGGAGGCTGAGGCAGGAGGATTACTTGAACCCTGGAGTTTGAGACCAGCTTGGGCAACGTAGTGAGACCCTGTCTCTACAAAAAAAAAAAAAAAAAAAAAAAAAAAAAAAAACTAGCCAGCATGGTAGCATGTGCCTGTACTTCCAGCTACTTGGGAGGCTGAGGCCAGAGGATCACTTGAGCCCAGGAGACCAAGGCTACAGTGAGACATGCTCACACCACTGCACTCCAGCCTAGGCAACAGAGTGAGACCCTTCTCAAAACAAATAAACAACAACAATAGCAAACCCTCAAGTGTCTACAGGGGCTAGAAAGATTAGGCATGAGACAACAGGGAGTGGAGAGCACTGTCATGAACTGGAGGATGTGTGTTGCATACTGTTCCTAGAATGCAGGTGCTGAGATGTAGGATTCTTCAAGAGAGCCCCCAAATCTGGATTTTCATATAAAATCTCCCAATTTCTAAATGTTGGCTTGACTATTTTTAAAAACCTTGTGCAAGCCAAATGAATTATGTCTGCAGGCCAATTACTGTAGGCTGTGGTCTAAAAATGGGCAATCTCTGACCTTTATAGGATAAAGCCTATAATCACACACCCACCTTTGGGGTCTATTATCTATTACTACATAAGAAATCACCCCAAAAATGTAGTGACTTAAAACAACAATGATTTGTTACTTCTCACAATTTTATGGAATGACCAGGTGGTTCTTCTGCTCCATGTGGTGTTGCCTGGGAAAAGCTTCCTCCTGTCTCCACCTCCACATGTTCTATTTCCTTTTCAAGCCCAAGTGCCAATGGCACCTCCACCCTGAAGCCTGCCTCATCTCCTGTGCCACACACATTGCCACTGGCCGAGTCTAAATGAGATACCGTGCTCGCCAAGCTTTCTTGCTCTTTATGTTTAAGTATTAGAGCATGCATCTAGCTCACCTAGAGAACGGAGGTCTACCTTGTCCATCTTTATATCCTTCTGGCACAGTCACACAGGAAAACCCCATGAGTGCTGTCAGATTGGATTGAACTGAACTGACTCTTGGACATATTTAGTCCAACTTGCCCATTGTGCATATGGAGAAATGAAGTCTGGAGAGGGGAGTTCACACATCATATACACTGAAAGCTGCCCATCAAAAGAGTTGCAGAACCAGGATTATGGCCCTTGCATCTTGACTGCCAGTTGATGCAGGTTAAACTCTGTGTTTAATCCTTGTTGATATGGATGTCTGGGACTTGAATAGAAGACATTTCTCGTTTCAGATGCATCCATTAGCAGGTCTTAGCCAGGAGCCAGTCCCTTGCAAGTATATATTGCAAGTAATTGATGACATTGGAGCCAGAAATCGAATGAACCGGGCCCAGTTCAATCAACTTACTGGACAAACTCCTCAAGCACTCTAAGCCCCAATTTCCTCCTCTGTAAAGTGGGCATAAATTACATTTACCTTGAGGGTTGCTGTGAAAGCTAGAAATAATATATGTAGTGTCCCCTGACACACAGAAGGTGCTCAAGAAATAGTAAGCGCTTCTAATAATTGTTATTGATGACAAAGAGGATGAAAGAACAAATGCTCTGACTTCTCAAAGGAGGGAGAATCATCCCTGAGGATTGTGTCTTGGAGAACATAAATCCATATTTTCTCTTTCCTGAACAAATTCCCTTTGGAAGGGCACAAAGGGAACAACTTCCCTTCTTAGGAAGGAAGGGAGGAAGGGAAGGAAGGATGGAAAACAAGAGGGAGGAAGAGTTGGCAGGTTATGACTATCTCTACCTCTCCCTGAGGCTTGCTCTGTTACACCCACCCCAAACTCTGGTCCATCCCATTTCCATGCTGAGATCAGGCCACACACAGAAGTGGTGGGGCCGGACCACCACTTTGAGCCATCCCTGGGAATCCCCAGGACACCGGATAGCAGACTTGGAGCATACAGTTCCCACACACTGTGATTGATCACTAGGGAGCTCAAGGTTATGGAGGAAGCTCTCATAAGTCAATACAAGATTGTGTGTCTCTCATTTCTCCCTGGCTCAGCCCTCAGAGCCCTTGTCCCTGCTCTCTGCCTTGCCGCTAGGTCTTCCCATTAGTTTTTTATCAAACAAAAGACAGGCTGACATCTTTAAAGTATGGTCTTTATAAAGTAGGGAGCAAATCATTCCGCACCTTCCCTCCCAATACTCACTGGTACCTTCAAGCCTTCGAACAAGAGGGGACACATCTCCCCACTTCCCAGTGACCTTCCTCCATCCCTCATTGCATCCATGAGTGACACCACTGAGATCAGATGCAGTGATGTTAATTGAAATTGACATTAAGGGCTCACTTGCTCAAGCAGAAGCACATTAGAAGAAATATAAACGAGGAAGACATTGGGTCTGTGACATTTGTTCTAATGAGAAAAACCATCAAGAGCATCTTGTTCAAAGAGGATTGAGTGCCCAGGAAACAACAGATACATGAGGCCTTCCACCCCCACCCCACCCCCCAATACTTAGAAGTGTCACACATATTTGAAGAGACTTTTCAATCATCCTTGCTTCAATCATGATTCCCCAGGTACATTTCACCCAGCACCTTCCCCCTCATGTTCTTCATCTGTTTCTCCAAATCTACTTCTCCATATTATTTTAAGAGTTTGTGGCCAGATGTTGGTAACGTGTGGTCCCAGATGTTCTTATTTGCTATACTTCAGGAATTCTTGACTAGGTGGCCCAAGAACTTCTCAGCTTTGGATCTAATAAGGGGAACCTAAAACTAAAAGAATCCCATCTGGAGTAGAGAGGAAGATACCCAATTACCCAGTTTTTTGTTGTTGTTTGTTTTCTGAGACAGAGTTTCTCTCTGTTTCCCAGGCTGGAGTGCTGTGGCGCGATCATAGCTCACTGCAGCATTGAACCCCTGGGCTAAGCAGTCCTCCTGCCTCAGCCTCCTGAGTAGCAGGGACTATAGGCATGTACCACCATGCCCAGCTAATTTTTTTTTTAAATGTTTTTGTAAAGACAGGGTTTCACTATGTTGCAAAGGCTGGTCTTGAATTCCTGGGCTCAAGAGATCTTCCCACCTCAGCCTCCCAAAGTGCTGGGATTACAGGCACGAGCCACCACATCTAGCCCAAGTTTCTGCGTAAAGAACATGAAGGTTTTCCTTAGATCATGCTTTAAATGGCACATCATGTCTTTATGGTTATTAGTGGGTAGTTGCAAGTTATAGATACTATTTTTGTCTATGCTGTATCATTTCCCAATATTCTTAATAGCATCTGACTTTAAAAAAAAATTTTTTTTTTGAAACAGGGCCTTCCTCTGTCACCCAGGATGGAGTGCAGTGCTGTAATCATGGTTCACTGCAGCCTCAACTTCCCGGACTCAGGTGATCCTCCCACCTCAGCCTCCAGAGTAGCTGGGACCACAGGTTGTGCCACCATGCCCAGCTAATTTTTGTATTTTTGCGTACAGACAGGGTTTCACCATGTTCCCCAGGCTGGTCCCTAACTCGTAAGCTTAAGCAATCTGTCCATCCCAGACTCCCTGTAAGTGCTTAGATTACAGGCATGAGCCACTATGCCTGGCCAGCATCCGATTTTTCTGTGAGCCTCTACTCCTATTCTTGGTCCAGGCCATAAAGAGTATGGAAACTAAAGTCTGACTGCCTAGATTTGAATCCTGGCTCTGCCATTGACCAGCTGTGTGAACCTGGAAAAATTCCTTAACCTCTCTGTGCCTCATATAAGAAATGTGGAGAATAGTATCTACCTCATGGAGTTATTGGATTATATGAGTTAATTCAGATAAAATGTTTAAAAGAGTGACTGGCACATAGTAAACATCCCCAAATGTCATCTAGTATTCATATTATTACTATTAATTCAGAAGGGGCTGACTTCATTCCCCCCGGCCCTGGTGATGGCACCTGACCCAGGCCTGGCCAATTGGGACATTCTGTCCCCCTGCCCACCATGGAATCCTTCTCCACACATGGACAATCATACTAATCATTTGGATTGGCACTGAGGGCTGTGACCTAATGTGAACTCTGAAAGCCTGGTCATGCTGGGCCAAAGCTGCAAAGTAAAGGTAAACATCAAATCTGGGCTGGTTCATCAGGAGAGAACATTCTGAGCAGGAAGATCTGGGGACTATCAAGTTTCACCTTGCAGGTGAAGGCCTACTCTGCCTACTCTAGCCATTAGTTAGACCCCAATGAAATGATTGCAGTAGACTGTTAATTTGGTGGCTTCCAGTGAACCATGCTTCTGGCATTCATACTCTTATGTAGTCCCCTCCCACATTGACTATGGACTTTGCCATGTTGATGCAGGGCAGGTAAGCCCCAAAATTGGGGCTTAGCCCAGGAAGGTTCATCCAGGAAAGTATTCAAGGGCAAACAGGTGGTGTTAGATGGCAATTTTTTTTTTTTTTTTTTTTTTTTTTTGAGATGGTATCTTACTCTGTCACCAGGCTGGAGTGCAGTGGCACAATCTCTGCTCACTGCAATCTCCAACTCCCTGGTTCATGTGATTCTCCTGCCTCAGCCTCCTGAATAACTGGGATTAGAGGCAAGCACCACCACACCCAGCTAATTTTTGAATTTTAGTAGAGATGGGGTTTCACCATGTTGGTCAGGATGGTCTCTATCTCCTGACCTCATGATTCACCTGCCTCGGACTCCCAAAGTGCTGGGATTACAGGCATGAGCCACCGCACCAGGCCTAGATGGCAACTTTTATTGGAGCGGCAGTGTACAACAGCAGCAGAGGCACTGCTCCTTGCGGAACAGGACTACCCCATAGGCAGCATGCCCAGAGTAGCAGCTCAGGGGTAGTTCTGTCGTCATATTTATACCCACTTTTAATTACCTGCAAATTAAGGTGCCAGTTATTCAGAATTTTCTGGACAAAGGATGGTACTTCCAGGCCATTGCCGTGGAAAGGGGTGGTAACTTTCAGGTGTTGCCATCACAGTGGTAAACTGACATGCATTGCTGGGTATGTCTTATGGAGAGGTGCTTTCACTGCTTCCCTGTTCAGCTAGTCTTCAATCTGGTCCAGAGTTTGAGCCCCACCTCTGGAGTTGAGTCCTGCCTTCTACCTCAATGTGACAAATTTAGGCCAATGGGATATCAGCAGCTGTGATGCAAGCAGAGACTTGGGAAATGCCTGCACACTGGGGTTTGTCCTCTTGGAATGCTCATTCTTGGGAGCCCTGAACAACTGTGTAAGAAGTCTGGCTACCCTGCTGGAGAGACCACATGGAGAGAACACATGGTGGGAAGAGACTAAAATTGTATAAAGAGAGTCAGGCCAGCCATCCCAGCTTCTCTGTTGAGCCCAGCCATCAGCCGACCTGCCAGCTGAATGCAACCATAAGAGTGATCACCAGCAAGATCACTAGAAAAACCACCCAACTAAGCCCAGCCCGGATTGAACAATCATAAGCAAATAAAATGGTTATTGTTTTAAATCACAAAGTTTTGGGGTTACATAGCAATCGAAACAACAATCATGTTCAATAACATTTCCTACATCCACAGAGTTCTCAGAGCTCTACCACATCTAAGAGATTAGGATTGTTATTAGCTCCATTTTACAGATGGGGAAGCTGAGGCCCAAAGATGGGAAGCAACAGCCCCAGTCAAGCAGAGACAGAGCTGTCACATTCATACACTTCTGAGTGAGCTCCTTCCACTGCACCTCCCACTGCAGTAACTTCTGTCCAGTTGAAGAAACTTATAAGCAGCAGCAGAAAGTGGTGAGGTATAGGAGCACTGGACTGGGATTCACAATAGCCTGGCTTGAAGTTGGCCATTATTTGTCTGTATGTGCTTAGACAACTCAAACCACTTCCCTCCCTGAGCCCGTCTTTCCAGCTGTTCAGTGAGGGGGGAAGCATACTGAAATGCTCGCAGAGGCCAGGCAGATAACACAGACAAGGGAAGCAGGTCAGGTGAGGATTATAGTGGCTGAGCCTATGCCCTTCTATGTGGGGGTGGTCACTACCCAGCTTCAACCAACTGTTACCATATGGAATCGGGGCCCAGTGTAGCTAGATCACCTGATTTTTTTCTTTTCCTTAGAGAAGCAGGAAATGTAGGTTATGATGTTAAATTTCCCAACATTAAAATGTTATATACAGCTCAGGAAAAGCAGGGAAAAGAAAAAGAAATGTTATGAATTCATTTGAATTGTTTAAAAATATACAGCCATTCAAACCTACAGTCTGCTGGTTTGAAACCCTGGATCAGATTATTTCAAAATGTCCTGCTAGAGTTTATGCCGACATCAAAGAAGGATGCCTACCGGTCCCAGCCCTGCCCTACGCACACAGAGCAGTTCCATCTATCTCCCCAGCCCAACTCACAGAGCCCGAACACCAGGGAGGCCTTGGGTGTAGCTACTCTCTTTCTCTTGAGGACTCTCATCTCCAGCCCTTCCACCCCTCTGTCTACAAGGAATGGGGTGCAGAGGCCCAGCTTCGAATGCCTAAAGTTGCTGGGGCTTCAAAGAAGGGCCAAAAGTGGAAAAGAAGTAGCATCCACTAAGCAACTACTGTGGGCCAGGTGTGATGGTGGATTGCAATATTATGCAATAGCAAAGGGTCTCATGACTATGAGGACATAAGGGATTGGAGGAGCGCTGTTCATCCCTGGTCATAATGAGCCTTGGAGACAGACAGGCAGTGCAGCGAGGGACGGCCTAGCTATTATTGATACTAATTAAAAGGCCATTAAATTGAAGGGGCACATACAGCCCTTCCGTCACCAGCCAGTGCTCTGACAATCTCACCATTTTCTGTGAGGCCAGCGTAGCTTGTGTGGGGCACAGAGCGCAACCCCTCACCCCCTGACTCTCCACTAAAGCACTTAATTGTCCGAGAAAAAATACCAACACTCCCACAGCTCTGGGTGAAGCTGCAATATACTAATTGAAATTCAATGGCTTGAATCTTGGGAGGGAAAGGGTCACTAGTAGGGAAATATAGAAGCATACATTCATTCAATAAATTATTAGTCTGCATCTTTTATGTGCCTAGTACAGTGCTACATGCAATGAATATGGCAATGATCAAAGCAGATAAAGGGCTCCCCAAATATAATCATGGAGATTATGGAAGGATTGAATTCTACCCTCTACAATTCACAGTTGCAAAAAATGCATAGTTCTTTATTTTCTTTCTCCTTTTTTCTTTCTTTCTTTCTTTTTTTTTTTTTAACAGAGTCTTTCTCTGTCTTCCAGGCTGGAGTGCAGTGGCACAATCATAGCTCACTGCAGCCTCAACCCTCCGGGCCTACGTGATCCTCCTACCTCAGTCTCCTGAGTAGCCTTTATTTTCCGTAAGTGATCATTTGTGTGTGTGTGCTTCCTTTATTTTCTGATAGAGAAAAATATAAATCTGATTACTAATTGTAACCGAGTCTCTTCCAGTTTCAAAGTCTCATGAAGGAGTATTTCATACCATTTGAGTAAAAGGTTCATCTTCCTTTCCTCCCACCTCTTCCTCCCTCAAGAAGGCCTGGGTGTCAGCCAGGTCACACATGGATCCTTGAGCCATCCTCTGGGAATATGACCTGAGAGGCCCTTCCCATTGACTTAGCAGCGGGATGGAGAAACTCCAGCCTATCATGGTTTCGTGGGCTGAAAATCCGGGGTCATCTGCTAGGGCCCCACGTGTGCCTCCTCAGCCCTGAATCCCTAAGATGATGACTGCAGCTGTGACTCTGCTGAGAGCTTTCTCCTGACACCAAGGCAAACTTGGCCCACTCACTGGACAAGACAGAAGTACTGGAGATGTGGTACCCACAGAAATATCGTTCAGCCAATGACAGGGAATTGATGATGATGTTAGTATCCTTGTACTGGATACACCTGAGTGTTCTTGTGTCCTGGAAGTCCCAGTGGGATTGAGCTCCAGTTGTCCACAGTGGGGAATTTCTTCATCATACCTGATTTATTGGCAGCCTTTTCCTTCCTGTCTCACTCCCTAATCTGTTAACGTGTTCCCTGGGATCATCCCCCAAATAAACTACCTGGCCTTGGATTCTTGTCTCAAGGTGTGTGACTGAGAGAACCCTAAAACATCACCCATTTAGTGTTTTGTTTTGTTTTGAGACAGAGTCTCTCTGTTGCCCATGCTGGAGTACAGTGGTACGATCTCGGCTCACTGCAATCTCCGCCTCCTGGGTTCAAGCAATTCTTGTGCCTAACCCTTCTGAGTAGCTGGGATTACAGGCGCCCACCACCACGCCCAGCAAATTTTTGTATTTTTAGTAGAGATAGGTTTCCACCATGTTGGCCAGGTTGGTCTAGAACTCCTGACCTCAGGTGATCCACCCGCCTCGGCCTCCCAAAGTGCTGGGATTACAGGCGTGAGCCACCGCACCTGGCTTTTAATTTTATAAGCGACACTCACTGACCCACAGGGACCAAACCCTGCTGTATAGGAGGAACCTCCAGATCCCCTCCCTCCCATTGATGGGCCTCCTAAGGCACAGACGAAGAGAGAGGGCTTGCTATCAACTTGATAGTTCTCATAAGAATCTCCATAGCTAATACAAATTAAAGTGGTTTCATAGTTCCCAATGATGTCCCCGGTGGCCATATCAGCGCATCCCACCTTTGTCGTGGAAATGGAGCCATAGTGATTGGTCCGGGCCATGAGCATGTCATTCAAGCTAGGCCAATTAGAGATATCTCCTGGAACTTTTTACACCAAAACTAAGGGAGAGATGTTCTCTGAACTCCAAGAGTTGCTAAA
The DNA here is from genome assembly GCF_024542745.1 of Macaca thibetana thibetana. Lineage (NCBI taxonomy): Eukaryota > Metazoa > Chordata > Mammalia > Primates > Cercopithecidae > Macaca > Macaca thibetana. Next base: position 66,010,487 of record NC_065587.1, read on the forward strand.
GCTGAAAGGCTGTGATTCTGGAGTGGCCAGAGTCCGTCTTCCCCTCCCTGTGGAGAAGTCCACCTGCGACTGGCGAGAATGGCTCCAACAGGCAAAGAGCAGCAGAAAAGAGAGAGAACAGCCTGGTGGCCTTTATGTAGCTGAATCCAGTCATCCGGGGTATTGGCTCCACAGGGCGCTGTCCACGGTTTGGTTATGTGAACAAATGAACTACCCTTTCTTGCTCAAAGTAGTTGCAGTTGGGTTTCTATCACTTCCAACAAAAAACCTTTGATGAATTTTGATGAATACAGATATCGCCAGCAATGGAAAAGATGAGGAGTTTTCAGGTGCCCTCCCAGGCGGCGGATGTTCACAGCTGGGACAAGATTGGGGGGCTATAATAATGGCTGCCAATAACTGGTCTTTAAGCATGTAACAAATACCTTCCAGAGACTCCTAGGGATACACACGTCCCCTGATATTCTCTCTCTCTTTCTCTCTCTCTCTCTCTCTCTCTCACACACACACACACACACACACACACACACACACATATACACACACCAGGGATAAAGAAAAAATATCTTTAAGGAAAAGATATCACCATAACAACATTCTTAGGTACTGTATTGTTTAACGTCTTTGTAAAGCTCATTCCCTAAGTATGTTCTTTTCAACTCTACAAGACAGCAAAGAAAATAGATGTTTTAGTTATTGTTCTCTTATTCTTGCTCTTCGTTCAGAATCGTTCCTAAATTAATTTATTACCTTTTATAACCTTATATAACCATAAAAACTATAGTCATTCTTTATAAGGAATTGCACAGTACATATCTCTCAAACAGAAGTTCTCGTGTGCTGTAAAAGCTTGAACATAAAGTGCTGGGGTCATTGTCAAGCCTCCAGGAGCAGATCCCAGCAGGGTGGGCAGAAGTAGGAGCTAAGAGGCATAAACTCCGAGTCAATGTTTTGTTTCTTCTTTATTATTTGGGAAGAAATATTGGTTAATTGAGAAAAAACGAGTGCAAATTTTTTCTATAGCCCAATTCTGAGAGGTAAGGGAGGAACTATCATGTGAATATTCGTTATTTGAGAATTAATTGTACTTCGGTACTTTGGACTTGAAGGGAGAATACGAAGAAGACTTTGCAAAAAGGGTGTGAGGCCTGTGTGAGTGAAAAATAGGAAGAGAAACTATGGGCTTTTGATAGAAAATAGATTCCATCGTTGTCAGGAACATTTCCTCCTTCCCCTCCACCTCCATGGATGGAGTATACTTCCTCACCCCTTGACTTTGGGCTTGGCCATGAGACTTGCTTTGGCCAATGGCATAGCACCAGACATAAAGCAAATGGGCTTGGAATATGCTTACACAGCTAGGCATACTCTCCTGCAATTCCATCATCTCCAAGAACTAAATATGTTCTGGTTAGCCCACTGGTTCCAGGAAGAGGATGGGAGTTGCGTGCAGCAGAGCCACCCAGCCTACTTCTGGAGTGATGCAGAGCCACCTGCTGATCAGGAAACTTGTAACCCCAGTGCTTACTGTCTTATGCCACTGAGACTTTGAGGTTGATTGTTATGTGGCATTGCTATAGCAATAACTAATTGATGAAACCTGTTAGTGTGATTTTCCTTGAAAGTGCAAATTGAAGAAGCTCAGCATCATTTGGATTATTGTACTAATAAAGTAAAGCTGAAGTGAGCAAATCATTTGCCTTTTATTATTACTGATTAAAGTGGAGTCAAGGTGATCCCCTTAATACCCCTCCTTCCGCTTTGCTGACATTATGCTGTGCTTTCAGGAGTTGGGAAGGGAGTGGTGGAGTTTCAGCTCTGGGACCTCACAGCACCCCCTAGCCTATCTGACCTAGGCCATGCAGCTTGTGATCAGGATATCCATGAGCTCTGAGCATCCCTGCATGTTCTTGCTGGTGCACCAGGAAGGCAAGACCCTGATTGCCCTTTACTCAGGCCATTTCTCAGGGTTGTGTTTGCAGAAAACAACCTTGAGGGATGAAGTCATGTCTTCAAAGGGAAGGTTTGTGACTGCTCACTGTAAAAGCAGTAGTTTCTCTTAGCTCAATGTTCCTCTCCTGTGACACAACTCCGTGTGAGCAGGCCCACCTGCATCGCATCCTCAGGACTTTGGAGGTTTGGGGAATCAGGGTAAGCCTGATGTCAGCCTCTACTTTCTCTGTAAGTAATACAGTTTCTTATCTCTGACCCAGGAGTCTGTGTCTTCTGCCAGCATTCGGGAAATAATCCAGCTAATGAGTTTGTAAGTAGGGTAAAATCTCAGACCCTTCACCATTCCTGATGTGGGTCACCTCCCACGAGTATTAACTTTCCCATGCACTGCACGGGAACTCTGTCTGTGAACTCCTTCAGAGAAAGGGTGTCCTGGGGCGGCATGCAATGACAACCCGGGGACAGGAACCTCATACATTCTCAAATGTAAAAGTTAGAAGAGACCTTTGTGATCAGAAGAAAGCTTAATGCAGTAATTCCTAGAAGGTGGGATACATCCCTGGTGAGCCACAACATGATTTAAAATGATACATGGAAAAGCATGATTTAAAATTTTCATAGCAATTGTTTCTACTATGCATTACAAAAACACTCTTTTTTTCTTCTTAAAGATATATTTAAACAAAAATAATAGATTAACTTAAAAATATAAGTAAAGAAGACTACAGTGTAAGACTGTGATTAACTGTGAGTAAGGACAAAAATGCTCTTTACAGTGATTTAAACCGTAAGAACCCAATGTAATTATCTCATATAATTGAAAGTCTGCATGTTATGTTCCAGTTATCTATTGTGTATAACAAACCATCTCACTTAGTGATGTAAAACAAAAACAACTTTATTCTGGTCATAGATAATGAGGATCAGGAATTCACACAGGGCACCGTAGGGATAATTTATTTCTGCTCCATGATGTTTAGGGGCTTATTGAGGAAGACTCCTAGGGTTGAGGACTAGAATCATCTGAAGACTTCTGTGCTCACCTATCTGGTGCCTGGGCTGGGATGACTCAAAGGCTGGGCAGAGTGGGGACTGCAGATCACAATACCTACACATAGCTCCTCCATGTGGCTTGGGCTTCCTCCTAGCATGGCAGCCACAGGGTAGTTAAACTTACACAGTGGCTCAAGAACCTGTGAGTAAGTACTCCAGTGAACAAGGCAGCAGCTGCATGGTATTTTATGACTCAGCCTCTGAAATCACACTGCATCATTTCTGCTGTACTCTTTCTTGTTGTTGTTGTTAATGAAGAAAATATTTATTTAGTAATTACTACCTGCCCAGAAATTGTTCTGTGAATTTCACATACAACTCATCTAATCTTCACAATGATCCTATGAGGTATTTATGATTATCCTCATTTTACAGAGGTGGAAAAGGAGGTATAGAGCCGTAAAGTTCATATTGTGCCACAGGTCACAATTAGCAAGTGGTAGAGAAAGGGTGCGAATATTAGGTAGGTGGGACTTCTGTTGTACTCTGTTGGTCAAAACAGAAGCCCATCCAGGTTCAAAAGGAGGGTACATGACACCACCCTTTTATGGGAAGTACGTCAAAAAATTCACTGGGCTAGCAAAAACTTAAATTTCCAAAAGACCTGCAGGTGGTGGCTTTAAATATATCTTTTTTTTGCCTCCACCCCCTGAGTAGCTGAGATTACAGGCACATGCCACCACACCAGGCAAATTTTTGTGTTTTTAGTAGAGACGGGGTTTCACCATGTTGGCCAGGCTGGTCTCAAACTCCTGACCTCAGGTGATCTGCCCTCCTCGGCCTCCCAAAGTGCTGGGATTACAGGTGCGTGCTGCGCTCAGCTTTAAACACATCATTTTGAAAAAAAAGAAAGTAGAGATTTCTATACTTAAGATGCTCCCTGCTACCCTCACAAGTGTTCAGTAAACTTGCTTGTTATTATTACTTGACCCAAGTTTTTTTTTTCTTACATATATACCAAACCTAGAGAGAGACACAAGTATCATTGCACACAGATGCAATATCATACATACAACGCTGTTTCTTTTAAAAATTACAACGTGGCTGTCTCTTCATATCTGTGTCTATAAAATTACTTCCTTTTAAAATATTTTTATTATGGAAAATTTCGAGTATATACAAAAGCAGAGGAAATAATATATCAAATTCCCATTTGCCCATCATCCAACTTCAGTGTTTATCAATTTATGGCTAGTCTGGTTTCTCTCTACCTACACCCATTTCTTTCTTCCCACATTATTTTGAAGTAGATCTCAGAAATTACATTGTTTCATTCATAAACATTTTAGTATGTCTTCGTAGAGCTATCTTTCTTTTTTTAATGACAAAAGCAATATCTGGTTGTTACTATAAAACACCAATGTTACAGACACAGATAACATGGAAAATAAATATTCCTTGCTATGGCTTGAATGTCCCTTCCAAAACTCATGTTGAAATTTATTTACCAATGTGATGGTATTGGGTAGTGAGGGCTTTAAGAGATGACTAGGTCATGAGGGCTTGAGGGAGTGGGTTAATTATCACGGGAGTGGGCTCCTGATAAAAGAAAGAGTTTAGCCCAATGTCCCCTCTCTGTCTTGTGCACTAGCTTCCACTTTCTGCCCTTCCACCATGGGAAGACCCTCACCAGATGCTAATGCAATGTTCTTGGACTTCCCAGTCTCCAGAACCATGAGCCAAATAAACTTCTGTTCTTTATATATTATCTAGCCTGTGGTGTTCTGCTATAGTAGCAGAAAGCAGACTAAGACATCTTTCATAGCCACAATCTCTAGACATTACTGCTTCCTTTCTTTCTCTTTTGAGACAGGATCTTGCTCTGTCACCTAGGCTGGAGTGCAGTGGTGTGATCAGGGCTTACTGCAGCCTCACCTGCCTGGACTCAAGCAATTCTCCCTCATCAGCCTCCCAAGTAGCTGAGATTGCAGGCACACACCACCATGCCCAGTTAATGTTTTTTAAAATTTTTTGTAGAGATAGAGTCTTTCTACATTGCCCAGGCTAGTCTCAGACTACTGAACTCAAGAAGTCCTCCCACTTTGGCCTCCCAAAATGCTGGGATTACAGGTGTGAGCCACTGCACCTGGCTCATAACTGCTTTTGACATCATCTTAACTAATATTCCTCTAGATCTCTTTTTCTATGCATGTACCAGCATATATTCATACTTTTCAAAACGTATTTTATTTTGAAATAAAAATAAAATAGTATTTAAAATAAAGTATTTTTATTCAAAATAAAAATACTTTAAAAAAAAAAAAAAAGTATTACTATAAGCCTATTTGGTACATTGTTTTGTAACAGGAATGTGTTATTTAGTGATATATCTTGGTCATAGATCTGTTGCACAAAGGGTCTGGATCTTTCTGGTAGATTCTCCCATTCCTGAGACCGTGGAAAGGTTAAGCAAGCTCTGGCATGAAGATTTTAGCCAGAAGCCACAGTGCAAACCCAAGAAAGCCAGCATTATTATTTCCACCCTTCCTCTTCTCTCCTCGCTTCTCAGATATTTTATTTCATTGGTTCAGCCCAGTCTGGAAAAATTATGGTTGGATTTTGAGAAGCAGCTCTAAGCTGGCTATTTGAGAAGCAACAGTATTGGGGGGTGAAGCAGGCAGGCCCTCACCTCTTAGGCTGCATAGAACACTGCAAATGAACTTAGACTGGGATTCCAGACACCTTCGCTTCTTGTCTTGACTCTGCCCTTTGTATCTTTATTATGGTTAATTTGTTGAGGCTTTTTTTTTCCAGATAGACTACTAAGGTAGGGAACTGAGGTCTCTTCTTATTAGGTCATCTTATTAGGCATTGATGTGGAAAAGAGGAAATAAATCTATCAGTATTTGGGGGAAAATATTATGTAACTGAAAACACCAAGAGAACTAATTGCAAAGCTGCTGACAACAATACATGAATTCCACGGAATAATATGGTAAATAATTAATAAACATCAACTGCTTTCATGTATGCAAACAATAGTCAACCAGAAGACACAAAGGAAGAAGATATTCCATTTGCAATAGCAACAAAAAAGATGCAGGGATTCAATTTATGAATAAATTTAAACACTTCGTTACAAAGTACCTAGGAATAAAGGTGCGAGATTTATATGAAGAAAAGTTTAAAATATTACCAAAGGACATGTTGAACAATAGGAAAATGTGTCATGTTCTTGGATAAGATGACTCAATAATAAAAAATATATATATATGTATTTCTTTTTTAATATATAAGGCATAGGGAAAAAGATATATATATATGATAATTATACACAGTCCCTATGTGCTCTCTCTCTCTCTCCCTCTCCCTCTCTCTCTTTATATGTATATATGTACATATAAATAGTCATGCATCACTTAACCATGGGGATAAATATTGAGAAATGCTTCATTAGGTGATTTCATCCTTGTGCAAAGAACATCATAGAGTGCACTTACGTAAACCTAGATGGTATACCCTACTATACACCCTATTGCTATACCATAGACATATATATGGTGTGTGTGTAATTAAACATATCTAAGTTGGCTGGGCGTGGTGGCTCACACCTGTAATCCCAACACTTTAGGAGGCCAAGGCAGGTGTATCGCCTGAGTCAGGAGTTCAAACCAGCCTGGCCAACATGGCAAAACACCGTCTCTACTAAAAATATAAAAATTAGCCAGTGTGTAGTGGCATGCACCTGTAATCCCAGCTACTCGAGAGGCTGAGGCATGACAATCACTTGAACCCGGGAGGCAGAGGTTGCAGTGAGCCGAGATTGCGCCACTGCCCTCCAGCCTGGGCGACAGAGCAAGATCCTGTCTCCCAAATAAATAAATAATAAATAAACATATCTAAGCATAGAAAAGGTACAGTAAAAATATGGTATAAAGGATCATATTGTACACCTGTATAGGACACTTACCATGAATGGGGCTTGCAAGACTGAAGTTGCTCTGAGTGCATCAGTGGGTGAGTGGTGAGTGAATGTGAAGGCCTAGGACATTACTGTACACTACTGTCGACTTTATAAACACTGGGCACCAAGGCTGCACTAAATTTATGAAAAGTATCTTTTTTCTTAAAAAATAAATTTACACACACATTGGCCTAGGCCCACACAGGATCAGGATCACCAATATCATCATATTCCAGGTCCACCCACATCTCGTGCCACTGGAAGGTCTTCGGCAGCAAGACATGCATAGAGCTGTCAACTCCGATGACAACAATGCCTTCTTCAGGAATACCTCCTGAAGTTCCTGCCTGAGGATGTTTTAAAGTTAACTTTTAAAATGTAAATAAGAAGGCGAGGTATGGTGGCTCACATCTGTAGTCTTAGCACATTGGGAGGCTGAAGCCGGAGGATCCCTTGAGGCCAGTTCAAGAGCAGCCTGGTCAAGAAAGCAAGACCCCCATCTCTACAAAAAAATTAAAAAAGAAGGCCGGGCACAGTGGCTCACGCCTGTAATACCAGTACTTTGGGAGGCTGAGGTGGACGGATCACCTGAGGTTGGGAGTTCGAGACCAGCCTGACCAACATGGAGGAACTCGATCTCTACAAAAAATACAAAATCAGCTGGGCATGGTGGTACATGCCTGTAATCCCAGCTACTCACGAGGCTGAGGCAGGAGAATCGCTTGAACCCGGGATTCGGAGGTTGTGGTGAACCGAGATGGTGCCATTACTCTAGCCTGGGCAATAAGAGTGAAACTGTGTCTCAAAAAAAGAGAAAGAAATAATAAAATAAATAAATAAGAAGAGAATGAGAGAGGACTACTGCTATCAAATATTCAATCTTTATAAATAATAATTACAGCAGTATAGTGTTGTTGCATGAATAGATAGACAACTAGCTGGATAGACTAGAAAGCCCAGAATACATCCAAAATACACACAAGAATTAAGTATATGATAATAGTGGCATCTTACACCAGAGGAGATAAGATAGACTATTCCAAGAGAGTTGATGGGAAAACTGGGTACCCATATGATAGAAAACAACAGCAACAAGTTAGATCTATTTCTCCCTCTCATCACCAGGTCATTTTTTTCTTTTTTAGTCTCTAGTTCCTGGTAATAAGATACGGGAACTTTTAAAAGATAGACAGGACTCTGGTGAAGCTGCCTGGCTAGATTCCAACTCCTGGGTTTAAGCAATCCTCTTGACTCAGCCTCCTTAGTAGCTGAAACTACAGGTACATGCCACCACATACAGCTCAGGATAATTTCTACCTGGATCAAAGATTCAAGTAAAAAAGTAAAGATGTTGGCTGGGCACAGTGGCTCATATCTGTAATCCCCGTACTTTGGGAGGCCCAAGCAGGCGGATCACCTGAGGTCAGGAGTTCGAGACCAGCCTGGCCAACATGGTGAAACCCCGTCTCTACTAAAAATATAAAAATTAGCCAGGCATGGTGGCATATGCCTGTAGCCCCAGCTACTCAGGAGGCTGAGGCAGGAAAATCGCTTGAACTTGGAAGTTGGAGGTTGCAGTCAGCCGAGATCACGCCACTGCATTCCAGCCTTGGCAACAGAGCAAAACTGTCTCAAAAAAAAAAAAGTAAAGATACCAAAAGAAAACATAGGAAAATCCCTTTATTTTGAGGGTATGGAAAAGGCCTACCTATGACTCAAAACTCAGATAAACTTGACTTTTTTTTTACTATCAGATTAGCAAGACCCTAACATGATATCCATTGGCAGAGGGTCAGTGGAGGGGGCATGGCAGTCTCATGAAAATTGGGAATATAAGTTGGTGCAATGCCTATAGAAGACAATTTGGAAACATCAAAATTAAAAATACATGTGCTGTTTGTCCCAACAATTCCATTTCTGAGAATTTATAATGGCATCTTTACCTTTAAGTATGAAATGACAAATGCATGAACTTATTAATTGTGGCATTGTTCACAATGACAAATAATTAGAAAGAATCTAAGTGTTAATCAGGAAATTGGTTTAATCCATTGCAGCACATCCATATAATAGTACATATGTTTAAAAAAAGAATGTGTGGGATTTCCAGTTCCACCAACATGGAATAGCTCCATTTCTCCCAGGACCTCTCTCTAACAACTAAAAATCCCTGGACATAACACAGCAAGCCTAGGAAGATTCTCAAGGGTGGAAAGAAGGCACACTACAAACCAACAGCTCTCATGAACTTGGATGTAAAAGTCCTCAACAAAATATTAGCTAATCAAATCTAGCAACAGATAAAAAGAATTATACACCATGATCAAGTAAGATTTTGTTCAGGTATGCAAGGCTGGTTCAATATTCAAAATTCTTTTTTTTTTTTTTTTGAGACAGGGTCTCGCTCCATCGCCCAAGCTGGAATGCAGTGGCACCATCTCAGCTCACTGCAACCTCCGCCTCCTAGGCTCAAGTGATTCTCGTGCCTCAGCCTCTCAAGTGGCTGGGATTACAGGTGTGCGCCAACATGCCCAGTTAATTTTTGTATTTTCAGTAGGGACAGGGTTTCACCATATTGCCCAGGCTGCTCTCGAACTCCTGGCCTCAAGTGATCCACCAGCTTTGGCCTCCCAAAGTGTTGGGATTCCAGGCGTGAGCCTCCGTGCCCGGCCTGACTATTTAAATTTAAGTTAATTAACATTAAATTAAATTAAAAATTCACATCTTTAGTCAAGCTAGCCATATTTCAATGTTAAATAGTCATCTGTGGCTAGTGGCTCGTGTATTGGACAGCACAGAATTACAAAACATTTACATCACAGAAAGTTCCATTGGACATCACTGACCTAGAGAATTCCCCTTTACTGTGTGCTTACTATAAAATATAGCAGTCTGTTGAAGCATCTCAGTGGGTGTTCTCTGGGGCCAGATTGTCTAGGTATGAACCCCAGCTCTGCCAGTCACTAGCTGTGTGACCCCGAGCAAGTTACTTCACCTCTCTGTGCTTCATTTCTTCAACTGTAAATTAGGCATCACAATAGTATCTACATGAGGTTACTGTGAGGATTCAATGAGATAATACATGTCAAACACTTGTAACACTACGTTGACCCATAGTAAATGCTCAGCACCTGTTACTTTTATTTAAACCTCACAACAGCCCGGTTAGGTAGGCTCTATTATGGTTTTCATTGACGGAAGCAGAAATTGAGGCTCAGAGAGCTGGAATAACTTACTCAAAGTCACATGGCAATGAAGTGGCAGAGCTGGCTTTGAACTCCACAGCCCACAGTTTTCTAGACTTTAAGTTACTTCTGTCTCTGAGGGGTAGGATGCCTCTGCTTCTAGCCTCAGCTGGCACTTGGTCTAGCTCCACGATCTTCTTTGCCAAACGAGCTCCTGCCAACCCTACCAGGGGCTCCAAGTACTCATCCACGTCCCTATCGCCATCAGCAGGGGCCTCCACCATCCACTGGCACCTATGAGAAAGCCTTCCCCTTCCTGCTGACCTAGGCGAGACGCTGGGCCCAGAGCACTGCACAAATAGAACATGAATTCTGCTGACAGAGTAATAATAAGGCCCCTAAATCAGCACTTGGACTTTTTGCTTTACATATATTACTCAAGTTACATGTCAGGAATTAATACACATTATAAACCAGATATGCCAGTTACATATTTCTCTCTGGAACATCTCTTGGATGCCTCCTGAAACTGCTACCGGTGTTAGTCACACATTCTTTCCACCGTACTCTGCCCTTTGTGGGACTGCACTGACAGCAGGAGGGTCAGGGAAGGGTCAGGAAGGATGGGGGGCCTAGAGGATCTGTAAGGAGCCAAAGCGCTGATTTTCTCACTTTGGAACCCGGCCCAGCTGTGTTGGGTTCCACAACAACTTCTGTATCTCTCTCTTTTTTTTTTGAGACAGAGTTCTGCTCATGTTGCCCAGGCTGGAGCGCAATGGTGCGATCTCGGCTCACCATAGTCTCCACCTCCTGGGTTCAAGTGATTCTCCTGCCTCAGCCTCTCGAGTAGCTGGGACCACAGGTGCAGACCACCATGCCTGGCTAATTTTTTGTATTTTTAGTAAAGACAGGGTTTCGCCATGTTGGACAGGCTGGTCTCAAACTCTTGGCCTCAGGTGATCTGCCTGCTTTGGCTTCCCAAAGTGCTGGGATTATAGGCTTGAGCCACTGCACCTGGCCCACTTCTGTGTCTTTCTGCTGTGCAGACTTTACTGTCAGCCTGGTATCTCAGTACTCGGCTGGGGTCTGGCACATGGTGCATATCCAGAGGAGGTGGCAGAGGCTGCTGATTTCCTACTCAAGGTCTATTCTCTCCTTGTTTCCAAAACAGGGTTTTAAAAAACCCTGATGTTCTTTGGGGCTGCAATGTACCAAGCTAAAAATACTCACCTTCATAATTTCCTTTGTCACTAGGTATGGGTATGGGAACTAGCTCTGGCCAATAAGATGAAAATATATACATATGCTGGGAATTTCTGAAAAGTCCTGACATAAGGGCCATTACTTACTCCTTCTCATTTCCTCTCCTTCTGCCTGGAATATAGTTGTGATGGTCACAATTGCAGCCATCTTGCAACCATGAGGTGACAAGTATGAGGACAAAGGCCTACATGCCAGGACAGAGGTGTGAAAAGGTGGAAGTAGTCTGGAATCACATGGATATATCTGAGCCTTTGTGCTAGCCCTGTTATGCCCTACCACCAGACACATTGTTATTTAAATAAATAACAAGATAAACAAGCCCCTATCTTAACCTTGCAGTTATTGGGACTTACTGCATTCCTGATGCATTTGTTTTCAGTGCGCTGGCATTCATAGGAAAGCAACTCTCGGGGCACCCCTTTGGTCCTTGCCTCCTTCTCTAAAGTATGCCTGTCACTACATTCCTGCCCACACCCCATTGTCAGAGAGTGTCCACCACATTCCCCACTGGGTGAGTGGTGGACCATGGCCATACCTGATTGAGCCAATGAAATTAACCTGACCTAACCACTTTCCCTCCCTGACAATTTCAACTCAATCCAGAAATTTGCATTAGAACATAGAAATTAGTGTTTGCAGCCTGCTGTGACCCCAGGGAGCTTTCCTTTGGCTAGGATAGTGCTTTTTTAGATTTTTGAAAAACATCAAGCTTCCCCCAGATAGCTGGATATCTGACCTCTCTTGATATAGTGGAAAATCTGGCATCACTGGGCTCATATTCCACACGGCAATAAATGGCTGTTGCTGGCAAGTGGCTGCTCCCTCTAGACAGGCACATACTCACACACTTTCCATAGTCCCTTGGGAGAGCTTCCGTTGGGACTATGGAAAATGTGTGTGCCTGTGTTCATATACATGGCTCCTTTTCATCATCCCTGTTGGCTCCTGTAAGCATTTAAAGTTTAAGATGCCTGCTCTACGTAGTCTCTATAAGTCCCCAAACCATGCTGATAATAACGCTGATAATGAAGATAACAATAGCAACAATTACTGATGGTTCCCTAAGTAGTTTGGTGAGGGCTTTACACATGTTGTGTGATTTCATCCTCAAAACAGAAAAACCCTACTACTGTCCTCATTGTACAGATGAGGAAACGGAGCCCAAAGGGGATCAGTAACTTGACCAAAACCTTGTGGTTGGTGAACTGCACATCTGAGATTTGAATCCAGGCATTCTGACCTCCAAGTGGGTGCTTCCTAAACAATAAGCTATAATGTCTTTCCATGAATTAAGACAAAACCACAGCTGGAAAGAAGAATGTGGGAGTTGTATTGAGAGAGACAGAGAAAGAGATAGATAGGTAGAGAGAAATTAAGGCACCAAAGTGGGAGGCAGAGTGAGTAGCTGCATTGGCCCCAGTTTTCTATTTCCCTGTGAAGCCTAGTTGCAATCCACATTCGGGTTGCAGGCAAACCACCAGTTGGGATTCATAATGCAAGCAACAGAAACTGACTGTGGTAGATTTAAGCAGGAGAGGAATCCATAGAAAAGATACCAGAGAGTTTTTGGCATTGCTGGGAAGGCTGAAGAACCAGACCTGGACACCGCAATGGCAGAAACACAGGGCCCGTGAGGACCCTGCTGTCCCCAGTGCAGAGTACCAGACCCTTCCACTTGCCTCTCTGATTCTGCTAAAGCTCCACATCTGGATGCTAGGAACAGTCACTGGCCCTATTGCCTGGGCTGCCCCAGAGACAGGATATTGCTGCTTCTATGGCCACCACCACCAGACTGGGCCTCTCCACTGTCTCTATGTCTTTTTTTTTTTTTTTTTTTTTTTAAGATTTAGGTGGAAGTTTTTGTTTTTTTGGTTTGGTCTGGGTTGGGTTGTTATTGTTGTGTTGTGTTGTGTGTTTTCTTTTGTTTAGAGACAGAGTCTTGGCAGGGCACAGTGGCTCACGCCTATAATCCCAGCACTTTGGGAGGCCGAGGCGGGCGGATCACTTGAAGTCAGGAGTTCAAGACCAGCCTGGCCAACATGGAGAAACCTCGTCTCAACTAAAAATACAAAAAGTACCCAGGCATGGTGGTGTGTGCCTATAATCCCAGCTACTTAGGAGGCTGAGGCAGGAGAATTGCTTGAACCCAGGAGGCAGAGGTTGCAGTGAGCCAAGATTGTGCCACTACACTCCAGCCTGGGTGACAGAGCAACACTCCATCACAAAAATAAATAAATAAATAAAATTTAAAAAATAAAAAAATAGAATCTTGCTCTGTTGCCCAGGCTGGAGTGCAGTAGCATTATCTTGGCTCACTGCAACCTCCACCTCCCAGGTTCAGGTGATTCTCCTGCCTCAGCTTCCCAAGTAGCTGGGACTATAGGGCGTGCCACCACACCTGGCTAGTTTTTTTTGTATTTTTTAGTAGAGATGGGATTTCGCTATATTGGCCAGGGTAGTCTCAAACTCCTGGCCTCAAGAAATCCACCTGCCTCAGCCTCCCAAAGTGCCAGGATTACAGGCACGAGCCACCATGCCCAACACTGTCCTTATGTCTTTACATCACCAACTTCTCATTCAAAGTTTAGTTTATGCCTCTGACTGGCTGAGCCTAGGTCACATGCCCAAGCCTTAGCTGCAAGGGAGGCTGAAAAGCAAATAGTTAGCACTTCCACATTCTATGTGGGGAAGTGAGCTCTACCTCCCACCAAGACTCATATGATGGGAAATTCTCCAGACGTGAGTATGCATTTCTGAGGCTGGACAGCCAAAAGGGACAATTATCTATAAAAATCCACGGTGTCTCCTTTTCAATAAGCTAGCTCCAGTGATTAGCATTTAGAATTGCATCAAAAAAGAGAGAACACTCAAGTGGAGTGATCAAGGAAAGTATTTGTTTATTTATTTTATTTTTTGAGACAAGGTCTCACTCTCTTTCCCAGGCTGGAGTGCAGTGGTGTGATCACAGCTCACTGCAGCCTTGACCTCCCAGACTCAAGCGATCCTCCTGCTTCAGCCTCCCAAAGTTCTGGGATTACAGGTGTGAGCCACCCTGCCTGGCCAGGAAAGTATTTATAAAGTTGTAAGAATGGTTAAGGGAAGCCAACAGGAATGGGGGAAGCACCCCATAGACTGTGACTGTTGAGGGGGGTACATTATGGGGCAGGGAGAAGGAGTGCTTCCATGAATGTGGAAAGAGCTGGAGTTGCGAAAAGGATCTTCCATGATGGTTCCAGTCCTTGGCCCCAGTGGAGGGGGATCTGGGTAAATAAATACCCTCATTTCTCTCTTCTTCCATCCTCTAGTATCCTCCATGTGTCTCCCATTGGGAAAACCCAATAGAAAGTCAGGGAGTAAAGAATCCTTTTGATATATTCCGTTAAAGTGAATCTCTGGGGCACAGCACCACTGGTGGAGAAGGTGAAGGGTAGATCTAGAGGACTAAACAGAATAGCTAACAACACATGGCATGATCCTTGTCTTTCCATTGAGTCACTGTAAACTGGTTTTTCCACTTTAATTGAAAGACTCTGGCATTTTGTGGTTCTCCCAGAACTTTCCAACTGGCCACCTCTGTCATCTCCTCCTTTTTGGTCTGACCTGTTAGTTTGTTCCTATCTATAAGCCTGCATTTGAAGGTCACAGCCTTTGGTTTCTAAAAAGCAGAGGCTTTTCTATGTGGTCATAGGGAGTCTCCTTTGTTGCAGGTGAAATCAATTCTCCACCCAGGTCCCCAAATTCTGATTTGACAGCTCTCCTGGAATTTTGCCAAAACAACTTGCCTCTGTAAGGCATAAAATGTCTTCCCATATTTCAAGAGCTGCCCTCGTGGGGTTCTTTCTTTCTTGGAGACGGAGTCTCACTCGTCGCCCAGGCTGGAGTGCAATGGTGTGATCTCGGCTCATTGCAATCTCCCCCTCCCGGGTTCAAGAGATTCTCCTGCCTCAGCATCCTGAGTAGCTGGGATTACAGGCACCTGCCACCACACCTGACTAATTTTTTTGTATTTTTAGTAGAGACAGGGTTTCACCCTGCTGGCCAGCCTGGTCTCGAACTCCTGACTTCAGGCGATCTGCCCGCCTCAGCCTCTGAAAATGCTGGGATTACAGGCATGAGCCACCACGCCCAGTCTGTTTCTTTATCTTTCAATGCCTCACTTGGTCTCTTTTTTCTCTCACAACCTGATTTGCCAGCCAAATTTTATCCTAGCTTTCCACATTCCCTGTTGAGTGATCATCTCTCCATGACCCAGATCTCAGTCTTTCTCTCTCCAAAGAACTACAAAGAACATTGTGTCTATAACTTAACTGCAGTTTGGTGACTCTGTTGCCAGCATGGCTTGAAATGGTTCTTGCTTAGACTTTTTTTTTTTTTATGGTAATGCAATATTTTATTTATTCTGTTCATTAACAATACATGAGAGCACTTACAATATTCATTGAACATAATCTAAGAGAAGATCAACTTACATTTTTTACATCTCTATTAATAAGAAACGGTTGAATTAATTTATGGTCAAAATTATGATGGCAAAAACTTATAAATAAATAAATGCTTGGTGTCAGTGTGTCTGGAATTTATTTCTTCCAGTGGGTGCTTGGTCTCACTGACTTCAAGAATGAAGCCGAGGACCTCCACGGTGAATGTTACAGCTCTTAAGATCTTAAAGATGGTGTGTCCAGAGTTTGTTCCTTCAGATGTTCAGATGTGTCCAGAGTTTCTTCCTTCTGGTGGGTTCCCAGTCTCACTGACTTTAGGAGTGAAGCCGCAGACCTTCACAGTAAGTGTCACAGCTCATAAAGGTGGCGCATCTGGAGTTGTTTCTTTCTTCCCGTGGGTTCCTGGTCTGGCTGACTTCAGAAATGAAGCCGCAGAGCACAGCCTCATGGTGAGTGTTACAGCTCATAAAGGCAGTGCAGACCCAAACAGTGAGCAGCAGCAAGATTTATTGTGAAGGGCGAAAGAACTAAGCTTCCACAGTGTGGGAATGGGACCCCAGCGGGTTGCCACTTCTGCCTTCGGTGGCCAGCTTTTACTCCCTTATTTGGCCCCGTCCACATCCTGCTGATTGGTCCATTTTACAGAGTGCTGATTGGTGCATTTTCAAACCTTTAGCTAGACACAGAGTGCTGATTGGTGTGTTTACAATCCTTTAGCTAGACAGAAAATTCTCCAAGTCCCCCCCGGACCCAGAAGCCCAGCCAGCTTCACCTCTCATTAGCATGGCCACATACATTTCAGTTTTTGGTGTAAAGGTCTTTGGCTGCAAGAAATAACATTTGGTTTACTTCACTAGTAGAAATAACTCTTAATGCTGGAATGGCCACCTCTTGGTATTTCTTCTGCTGTTGATTTTTAGCATAGTTGTCTGTGATTGTATGAATGGAGTTGAGTGAAGGGGTACTCATCATGTTAATCCCAAACAAGAGCACATAGCCAATTACTACAGTAATAAGGAGGCAGAGAGATAATGCAACTGTCCAATGTTTTTGAGGCCAATAGGTTAAACCTAAGGAGTTTAGCCAAGATTCAGGAATAAAAGCCCACACAAGGTAAAGTATGAAGCCAAATTGGGAGCTTAAGAGAAGCACAAAGTCATAAATCGCTCTTCCTGGCAGCAGTGAATTTTCCACCATTTTTCCTGGGGCTTTAGACAGTCTCAGCGCTGAGTTCCCTGCAAAAGCGCCGACCAGGAAGCCCCAGTGCGGGAGTGGGGTGGGGGAGGGGTGGGTGAGGGGAAGAAGAAAAATTGAGGGAAAGGCCTAGGCGCGAAGGCTCCTCCCACTCAGGCACAGGCGCACGATGACCCTCCCCCTGGGTGGGAGCCAGCCAGCGGCTCTTCCCTAGGTTTCTGATGGAGAAGCTGTTTCTCCTCATCCCTTAAAGTTTCGAGTGGATGACCTAGATAAATGAGCAATGAAACTATGACGACTAAGTTCAAAGGAGTGACATTTAGCATTGTGATCTTCTAAAATCTGTACAAGTTAGGCGATGCATTTAGTAAGTGATTATAAATATTTAATGTATACATATATAGCAAGTGACAAGCGTTTTATCATAAGCATTAGCATTCTTAGGGAGAGGTGGCAGTCGAGTGGACTGTGATGTTTGGCACAGGCACCCCTCCTCCCCCACTGAGGAATGAAGGATTTATTCCACCAGCTACTGGGAGAAGTGTTGGCAGATGATTCTTGGCTGTAAGCCCTCTTTGGGAATTTCCTTGGCTGCTGCCTTTTCAGGGCAGTCTGCATAAATGATTGATCAGCTTGGGAGCTTAGAGGCCTGGTCCCCTTACCTCTACTCAGGACAACTTGGAAGACCTATTCCAGTTTCAGAGGTCTCCATGAGGTCAGTGGAAGTCTTTGTTCTGACATTGCACTTCAATTTCTCCCTCTGCTCCATCCTGCTTCCTTCTCTGCTCTTCTTCTGCTGTTGATCCCAAGAGTGCTCCCTGAGTAACTTCCTGCATGTTAATCTCCATCTCAGAGTCTGCTTCCCAGAGAATCCAACCCACAGTCCTCCCATCCTCCTTGTTTCCAGGCCCCTTGGAATGTGACTTTGCAGCTTCTCCAATCAAGAGATGGAGTTTATTTTTTGACATCTTGAATCTAAGCTGGCCTGTGACTTGCTCTGGTCAATAGAATGAGGCAGAGGTGACATCGTGCCAGTTCTGAGCCTGAACCTCCAGAAGCCTTGCATGCTGCTTCTGTCGCTCTTGGAGTCCTGCTGCTACTGTGAGAACAGGCCCTGGCTAGCCTGCAGGAGCAGGAGAGACGAGTGGTCAAGTCACTGCTGTTGTCCCAACTGACAGTCAACCAATCCCTGAAGCAGTCACCTGGCTAACCACAGTGCCTGAATGAACCTAGCCAAGACCAGAAATAATACCTAGCTGAGCCCAGCCGAAACTGCTGACCCAGAGATTCATGAGCTAATAAGTAGTATTGTTTTAAGACAGTTAAGTTTTGGGGTGGGCTTGCTACGTTGCAATCCTTAACTGACACAGGAAGGAACTGTGTTTGAGGAACCACAAACTGGAGGCAGGAGCACCAGGCCCCTAGTAACAGAAGATGTGATTAACAGCTTTCCATGAGAAAATGGGAGGAATTTATTTTTTGCCCCTGCGAAGAAGGTAGAGAGAACAGAATGGAGGTAGGAGCATTAAAAGTAGGTAAGGAGGAGAAGGTTGCCAGCCAGAAGGTAAACGACTGGGAATAATAGGAGTTGAAGCAGCAGGTGGAATTGCTTGGTGGGTCTATGTCCATGTAGTGAGGGCGGCAGAGAGACTTGTTTGTATTTCTTAGATATAATCTCTTCTCTGTTTATTTGCATCTCATTTCAATCTCCTTACAAAAACAGGAACCAGGCCAGGCACGGTGGCTCACACCTGTAATCCCAGCACTTTGGGAGGCTGAGGAGAGCAGATTGCCTGAGCTCAGGAGCTCAAGACCAACCCGGGCAACATGGTGAAACCTCGTTTCTACTAAAAATACAAAAAATTAGCGGGGTCATGGTGGCACATGCCTGTAATCCCAGCTACTTGGGAGGTTGAGGCAATAAAGTTAGACTCTTGTCTCAAAAACAAACAAACAAACAAAACCCACACATTATTGCATAAAAAAGCAACTTGCAGAAAATGGAATATAATAGCATTATAAAAGCACATAAGGCAAACATTTATGGATACATTTTATGTGTAAAAGTATAAAAACAAGGTTTGGAAAGACAGACACCAAATTCCCTACGGTGGATTCCTCTGGGAAGGAAGACGTACGTAAGATAGGTCACTTTTAATCCTATTAGATTAAAAAAATCAAAAGCCAATCTTGTAAAATAATAACATTAAATTCAAAGAGTTGGAGGGCGTGGGTATTTGTTAGACAGCTCTCTGTTTCTTCTGTATTTAAGATTTTTACCAACTGAGAAAAAATCCAATTATACCCATGAATGCTTTTGGTTATTTGTCTGAGTGTGTGTGGCTGAGTTTCACAACTGGGTCATAGAGATTCATGCCAGAATCAGGACCCCAGAGGCAATGTTACCAAGCATGTGAGTCCCCTAGGGTCTCCAGACTCTTGGGAACGGCTCTGTGGACATATAGGCCATGGAAATGGAATCTGAGTCCATGTTACTGAGCTTGCCTATGGTGAGAGACCCTGGGGAACATCTGGGTTACATGTATAATTGTTACAGGCACTGACACCATGGGTAAGCAGATACATATGTTAAACAAATGGTAAACAAAACAAAACAGAACCTCTTCTCTCTTTGCTAATTTCCCAGTGTCTATAATCAGGCTTGCGATGGATAGTTTTCCCTGATACTATATATGATCCCACACACAATTAAAGGAAAGTGTCTGGAAATGAGAGAGCTGTGAGTATTAGTTGATGAAAGAGGCAGATCTGAGCAGAGGAGCTGCTGATAAGAATGAAGAAAAGACCCACACTAAGAGGGTTCACTGATTCTCCCGGGTCTCAGCTCAGGACCCAAGCTCACTTTGGGTGCCTAATTCACACTCACCTACTGTCCCTCTGGCTACATGTTCTCTCCAAAAACTCTAAATGTAGCCATGCTTCCCTTAGATTCCTGTGCTAGGCACCATCTAGCCTAGACAAAGCTGACTTTGAGTCTCAAACTAGCTGTGTGATCTCTTTTTGAGATGCACTCTCACTCTGTGGCACAGGCTGGAGGGCAGTGGCACGATCTCTGCTCACTGCAACCTCTGCCCCCGGGTTCAAGCGATTCTCATGCCTCAGCCTCTCAAGTAGCTGGGACTACAGGCCTGTGCCACCACACTCAGCTAATTTTTTATATTTTTAGTAGAGATGGGGTTTCATCGTGTTGTCAAGGCTAGTCTTGAATGGTCTTGAACTCCTAACCTCAAGTGTTCCACCAGCCTCGACCTCCCAAAGTGCTGAGGTTACAGGCATGAGCCACCACACCTGGCCTAGCTGTGTCATCTTGAACAAGTCACTGAACTCTGTTGAACCTCAGTTTTCTCACCCATAAAATACTGATTCTAATCCTTGCCTTCCCTCATAGGACTGTTTTAAAAGCATTCAATAAAATAATGGACATTACAGGGGACTTGCAACCTGTAAGTGTGTATATGGAACAGTTGTAAACTATTCCTCAACTGTAGATAGCAACTGCTATAGATTGTTTTATTTATTTATTTATTTATTTATTTTATTTTATTTATTTTGAGGTGGAGTCTCACTCTGTCACCAAGGCTGGAGCGCAGTGGCGTGATCTCAGCTCACTGCAACCTCTGCCTTTTGGGTTCAAGCAATTCTCCTGCCTCAGCCTTCCAAGTAGTTGGGATTACAGGCCCATGCCACCAAGGCCAGCCTTTTTTTTTTTTTTTTTTTTTTTTACTAGAGATGGAGTTTTACCATGTTGGCCAAGCTGGTCTCAAACTCTTGACCTCAGGTGATCCACCCACCTTGGCCTCCCAAAGTGTTAGGATTACAGGCGTGAGCCACTGAGCCCAGCCATATTTTATTATTATGTTTTTTTTTAATTATTTTTTTAATTTTATTTTTTGGAGACAGAGGCTCCCTCTCTCTCCAGCCCAGGCCAGGGTGCAGTGGCGCAATCTCAGCTCACTGCAACCTCTGCCTCCTGAGGTTCAAGTGATTCTCGTGCCTCAGCCTCTCAGGGTAGCTGGGACTACAGGTGTGCACCACCACTCCCAGCTAATTTTTTGTATTTTTAGTAAAGACAGGATTTCACCATGTTGCCCAGGATGGTCTCGAACTCCCCAGCTCAGGCAATCTGCCCACCTCAGCCTCCCAAAGTGCTAGGATCGCAGGCATGAGTCACCACATCTGGCCCTCTTTTATTTCTTTAAATTAAATCCTAAAGCCATGGGAGCAACGTTGGAGAGTCCAGGAGTGCTATTGTTGCCGAGTCACTTCCCGTCCAGTAGAAGCTGCTGTCACATGATGACCCTCCTACCTCCTTGAGTACTGCTGGCCTAGGCTGCAGCAATGTTTCCCTATTTCCAGGTCCCAGCATGGACCATTGTGGTCCTTTGACAGAGTTCCGCCACTGCTCTGGGGCCATGTTTAACACTAGGTGCAAGGCACAGCTCTTGTACCCTATCAACCATTCTCTTCTGGAGTACAGATGCCCAGGAAGTTTTGTGCCAAAGCTATTTAGATATATTTCCCTTATGAAAACCACAATTATTTTTTCCCTGTTTCCAGCCTAAAGGTTGGGTCAGTTTCCTCTGGGGATGGTGGGGGTAGCAATTTTAAAAATACAGAATAATGTGAAGAAAAAAATAATCTATATTTCACCATGGGCTGTCTTGGCATGTTTTCTTCCAGTCATTTAGAACCTGAACTCTGTTGTTTCAGGGAACTGATACAACATTATTATGAAGAATTCAAATAATAAAGGAAAGGGTGAAGGTGATAGTAGAAAAAAAATCATATTTTGTGGTCTAGAAATTACAAGAGATGTGCATTATTTGAAACGTCTTTGTGCCAATATAAAAGTAGGAGGATGAGATAGAAATATTTTATTAAAAGGAGATTATATTATAGGTTCAAATTTTAATTAAGAAATGTTACATTTTATTATAATTTACTAGACAAAAAAAGAACTGGAGAGAAACTAAAGGAATTGTTGAAAGTCAAACAAATATTTCTGTACTTCAAGAGATAACTTTTTGAAATATCCCTCTAAATTTATAAAGGAGAGATTACAAATACATTAAAGTTGTGGTCACTGTGCTTTTATTTTAAACCATGTGTTGCAGT
Source organism: Macaca thibetana thibetana (assembly GCF_024542745.1). Classification (NCBI taxonomy): domain Eukaryota; kingdom Metazoa; phylum Chordata; class Mammalia; order Primates; family Cercopithecidae; genus Macaca; species Macaca thibetana. Next base: position 66,032,614 of record NC_065587.1, read on the forward strand.
TTTGTCTGTCTCCCCATTTTGAAAATGATGGCACTAGTACTCTCACCTCTCTTTTTACATCCCAGTTTTTGTTATTTATATATTTTTTTACGTTTTTAAATTTTTCTCTGTTTTCTAATGAAGTATCATGGATTTTTTGCATGCATTTATTTTCATTGAGATATAATCTATACACCATAAAATTCACCACTTTAGATTGTACAATTGAGTAGCTTTAGTATATTCATAAGATTGTGTAACTATCACTATTATTTATTTATTTGTTTGTTTGTTTATTTGTTTGTTTACTCATTTTTGATATGGATTATCGCTCTGTCACCCAGGCTGGAGTGCAGTGGCACAATCTCAACTCACTGCAACCTCTGCTTCCCAGATTCAAGTGATTCTCCTGTATCTGCCTCCCCGGTAGCTGGGATTACAGGTGTGCACCACCATGTCCAGCTAATTTTTGTATTTTTAGTAGAGACGGGGTTTCACCATGTTGGCCAGGATGGCCTGGAACTTCTGACCTCAAGTGACCCGCCTGCCTCGGCCTCCCAGAGTGCTAGGATTATAGGCGTGAGCTACCGCGCCTGGCCTCTCAGAACTATTTTTTTTTAAGACAGGGTCTCACTCTGCCACCCAGGCTGGAGTGCGGTGGGCGATCTTGGCTCACTGCAACCTCTGCCTCCTGGGCTGAAGTGTTCTTTCCACCTCAGCTTCCCAGGTAGCTGGGACTACAGGCGCGCACCAACATGCCCAGGTAAGTTTTGTGTTCTTTGTAGAGACAAGGGAAGGGGAGAATGTCCCCCTATGTTGCCCAGGCTGGTCTCCAACTCCTGGACTCAAGTAATCCACCTGTCTCAGCCTCCCAAAGTGCTGGGATTATAGGTGTGAGCCACCTTGCCTGGCATATACAACGTTTTGTTTATGCATTCATCAGTTGGTGGACATTTGGGTCGTTTTCACTTTTTGGCTATTATGAATCATGTTGCCGTAAACATTGGTGTATGAGTTTTACTATGAACATGTTTAACCTTTTGAGGAATTAACACACTGTTTTCTAAAGAGGCTATACCATTTTACCTTCACATCAGCAATGTATGTGGGTCCCAGTTTCTCCACATCCTCCCCAACGTTGTTGTTAGTTGATTTTTTTCTGTTTTGTTTTAATTTGCATTTCCCTAATGACTAATGATATTAAGAACCTTTTCATGTAGTTCTTGACTATTTTTTTTTTCTTTTCTTTTCTTTTTTGAGATGGAGTCTTGCTCTGTCGCCCAGACTGGAGTGCAGTGGCACCATCTCACTCACTGCAACCTCTACGTCCAGGGTTCAGGCGATTCTCTTGCCTCCGCCTGCCGGTTAGCTGGGCCTAAAGATGTGTGCCACCCAGTCCTGATAATTTTTGTATTTTCAGTAGAGATGGGATTTCGCCATGTTGGCCAGGCTGGTCTTGAACTCCTGATCTCAGGTGATCTGCCTGCCTTGGCCTCCCAAAGTGCTGGGATTAGTAGGTGTGAACTACCACACCAGGCCTTCTTGGTAATTTTTATAGCCAATGTCTATTCAAATCATTTGCCTATTTAAAAATTGGGTTATTTGTCTTTCTATTGTTGAGTTGTAAGAGATCTTTATATATTCTAGATACTAGACTCTTGCCAGATACATGATTTGGAGGCCAGGCACGGTGGTGGCTCATGCCCACAATCCCAGCACTTTGGGAGACTGAGACAGGAGGATCGCTTGAGGCCAGGAGTTCAAGACCGGCCTGGGCAACATAGTGAGAAACCCCAACCTCTACCAAAACATATATTAAAAAATTAGCCAGGCATGGTGGTGTAAGCCCGTAGTCCCAACTACTTGGGAGGCTGAGGTGGGAGGATCTCTTGAGCTTAGAAGTTCAAGGCTGCAATGAGCTATGATCATTCCACTGCCCTGCAACCTGGGTTACAAAGTGAGACACTGTCTGTTTAAAAAAAAAAAAAAGGGGGGGTATATGGTTTGGAAATATTTTCTTCCATTCTGTGGGTTATCTTTTCCCTATTGTAGCACAAAGGTTTTAAATTTTGGTAAAGTCCAATTTATCTGTTTTTTGGTTCATTTGTGCTTTTGATGTCATGTCTAAGAAACCATTGCCTAATCCAAAGTCACAAAGATTTTCACGTCTTTTTTTTTTTTTTTTTTTTTTTTCTTTTTTGAGACTGAGTCTCACTCTGTTGCCTAGGCTGGAGTGCAATGGCATGATCTCGGTTCACTGCAACTTCTGCCTCCCAAGTTCAAGTGATTCTCCTGCCTCTGCCTCCCTAGTAGCTAGAATTACAGGCATGCACCACCACACCAGGCTAATTTTCGTATTTTTAGTAGAGACGAGGTTTCACCATATTGACCAGGCTGGTCTCGAACTCCTGACCTCGTGATCCACCCTCCTCGGCCTCCCAAAGTACTGGGATTACAGGTGTGAGCCACCACACCCGGCTGATTTTCACATCTTTTCCTTCTAAGAGTTTTATAGTTTTAGCTCTTACATTTAAGTGTTTGATTCTTTTTGAGTTAATTTTTAGGGTGCAAATAGGAATCCAACTTTATGTTACGTGTGGATAATCAATTGTCCTAGTGCCATTTGTTTAAACTAAAATTCCTTCCTTTATTGAGTTATCTTGGCACTATTGTGGTAGATTATGTCTCTTTTTTGAGATAGGGTCTCACTCTGTCATCCAGGCTGGAGTGCAGTGGCTCCATCTCCACTCACTGCAACCTCTGCTTCCTGCGTTCAAGGAATTCTAGTGCCTCCGCCTCCTGAGTAGCTGGGACTACAGGTGTGCACTACCACGCTCAGCTAATTTTTGTATCTTTTGTAGAGACAGGTTTCGCCATGTTGGCCAGGCTGGTCTCGAACTTCTGACCTCAGGTGATCCACCCACCTCAGCCTTTCAAAGTGCTGGGATTACAGACATGAGCCACCGCGCCCACCTCAGTTGGCTTTCTTCACCTAGAACTCTCTTCAGTTTCCTTTGTGGCCCTTGAATCACAAAGGGTTTATTCTGTTTCTTTGGCTTCACTGTCTGTAGGAAGGACTCTACCTGCATGCTCCAGTTTGTAGCACTAGCCACCCATGGCTATCGAGCATTCGAAATGTGGCTCATGTGAATGGAGATATGCTATAAGTTAAAATACATGGTGGGCTGCTCAGAAGGCTGAGATGCGAAGATCACTTGAGCCAAGGAGTTCGAGGTTGCAGTGAGCTGATGACTCCACTGCATTCTAGCCTGGGCAACAGAGTGAGATCTGATCTCTTAAAAAATGCACACTGGACTTCAAAGACTTAGTATGAGAAATAATGTATTTAGTACAAGAATTAGTGTATTCCAGAGGCCTGAAACAGATCCTTCTCTTATAGCCCTCAAATAATAAGAAATCATGTAAATAATATAAACAAAAAATTTTCAAATAATGTAAATTCTTTTACATTACATACATCGCATTTTACATTTGTTTACGTCCCATTAACAATGTTTATACTGATAACATGTTGAAATGATATTTTTGATATATTGGGTTAAATAAAATATAAAGTTTTTGTTTTTGTTTTGAGATGGGGCCTCACTCTGTCACTCAGGCCTGAGTGCAGTGGCTCTGTCACGTCTCACTGCAGCCTCAACCCCCTGGGCTCAGGTATCTTCCCACCTCAGCCTCCAGAGTAGCTGGAACTACAGGCATGCACCACCATACCCAGCTAATTTGTGTGTGTGTGTGTGTGTGTGCGCGCGCGTGTGTTTTGTGGAGATGCAGCCTCACTGTGTTGCCCAAGCCAGTCTTGAACTCCTGGGCTCAAGAGATCCACCCACCTTGGCCTCCCAAAGTGCTAGGATTACAGGCATGAGCCACTGTGCCTAGCCTATTATGAAGTTAATATCATCTTTTTGGTATGTTTTAAATATGGCTACCGGAAAATTTAAAATTACATATGTAACTTGCATTTGTGGCTCGTATTATATTTCCATCTATTTGATATATTTCTAGAAATATATTCTATATTTTCAGCGCTGACTTGGATTTTAAAAACCTAAAAGGTCTGATGCCTATCCTGGTAGTGGCAGTGGTTGGGGGTTACCCTGCACGTCCAGCCCAAGGACAGTGATTTACTAGTAGCTATTTTATTGAGACAGAAAACACACAAGTTAAGTCTTTAACCATTAGAGACTTAAGTAACCATTTGGGTCATGGTGCTAGTCAAATCTTCAGGGGGCATCTCAGTATAAAGCTACCTGTTCGAGGTATTAATTATCATCACGACTTGGTGTGTTTCTTGCCTCTCTGGGTCTCACCTATCAGAACTCATTTTGGAGCCAAGCTCCCAAGCACTAGTACCTACCAGCTGGGTCTGCACCTTCATTCTGGGGTAGCCGGCATTTGAGTAATAATTTATTCTCTGAATTGGCCCTTCCCCAACCTTTGCAAAGGATCTAGCAAATTGCATCTCGAGATGAGGAGAGGCCCCTGCCCCCTTCTTCTTTCCCTTCTATCATTTTAGAATTTGTAAGACGGTATAAATTCCTCTTCATCTTGTCCAAGATAGAAGTGTGAATGAGTAATGCCTACCAAAAAATATAAACCTTGAGGAGCCCAAGCCATTTACATGAGGAAAACCTCAAATATCCATCCCAGATCACATGCAGGCCACCCAGAGGGAGGCATCCATTGTGAAATTCAATTACCAGACCTCATTCAGCTGCTCCCTGGAAGACCAATTAATTTCCCCCCTTTTCTGCATGTGGGACCTCTTTATAAAGCCGCAATTAAGGGGCTTCCAGAAGCAGAGCCTATTTTATACTTTAGGTGAATATAATGAGCAGGAAACAGACCCTTATTCTTCTTAGTTATGTATAGGGTGCCCAGGGGTTGGAGGGCAGCCCATGTCCCATGGACAGAGCCCTGTTCCAAGTCTATACCCTTTAGACTCCTGGGTCAGCCTGGGGCACGTGGAAATCCAATGTAATTTCCTCTTCCACAGTTGTGGAGGATCTCTTCTGGGCCAGATGCTGGGGAAATCTGGGAGAACAAAGTCCCTGCTCGACCTGTGTCCAGTGGCCGCCAAACAAAAGCTGACAATGTAGCATCGTGAGGTGCTGGAAGGGACGGGGACAGGCTGTGCACAGCAATAGACACCATGTCTGATTGTCACTTTTTTGGAGCCTTATGTTATGTTATTTTATTTATGATGATGATGATGATTAGCTACAAAACCCTCTTAGTGAAACAGATCTCATGAGAGAGAAGCACAATATATACAACAGATAGAGGCCGGGCGTGGTGGCTCATGCCTGTAATTCCAGCATTTTGGCAGGCCAAGGTGGGCAGATCACTTGAGGTCAGGAGTTCGAGACCAGCCTGGCCAACTTGATGAGACCCTTGTCTCTACTAAAAAATGTAAAAATTAGCCGGGCATGGTGGTGTGTGCCTGTAATCCCAGCTAATCAGGAGGCTGAGGCAGGAGAATCGCTGGAACCCAGGAGGTGGAAGTTGCAGTGACCTGAGATTGCACCACCGCACTCTAGCCTAGGTGACAGAGTGAGACTCCATCTCAAAAAAAAAAGAATAAATAAATAAATAAATAATAAAACAGATATAAGTGAAACCGCTTCAGTTGAAGAGGGGGTGGAACAATGCCTCAAATAGAAGACCTTCCCTTTGCTACCTAAGGCAGCCCCTGACCTTCCATGAGGCACAGTTTAAAAGCCACCGGCTTGAAAAAGTATCCTCTTAATTCTTCTACTAAAGCTCCCCGCCAGGCTGGAGCCAGTAGACAACCACTTTCCCATCCTGACATTGTCCAAATCTACAAGGTCAGCTTCGCAGTGACAATGTCAGTAGTAGCATCTACTGCATCAGGAGAATTCCGTGACATACTTAGCGTGTGACACACAGTGAGTGCACAATATATGGCCATCGTTATTCTCGTTCTTATTATTCAATCTTGTGCTCTGAGACTCATCATCAAATTTGCCCCAATCTTGTGCCTACACTGTGATAAATGGTCTTGTGCTCTGCCCGTGTGTCTGGATTCCTGACCTTGTCATCTGCTCTGTCCTCAGCCTGTAAGGCCAGGGCCTGGCCTGGAGAACTTCTGGTCCCCATTTCACGGGGAAGAGTCCTTCCAGGCTCCAGCTTGGATTTGAATGGGTCTTTGTTCCCAATCACTGTTTCACGGAGCCCCAGGGCCACATCTCCTGACCTGCATGGGTATTAAAACCCTTGTCCTTTGTCCCTAAAGTCCAAGGATGTGCCCTGGGAGCTGCCACAACAGCAGGTGAGAGTTGACTGCTCTTGCTTGAAGATCACTCCTATTTTCAGGCTCTTGGAGATTTCCCTTTCCTCCTTCTCAACTCAGCTCTGTATTAAAAATATACGTTTTAGACCCAGCATGGCATCTCATGCCTGTAATCCCAGCACTTTGGGAGGCCAAGGCGGGAGGATCACTTGAGCGCAGGAGTTTGAGACCAACCTGAGCAACATGGCAAGACTCCATCTCTACAAAAAATTTTTTTTTTTTTTTTTTTTTTTTTTTTTTTTTTTTTGAGACAGAGTCTCCCTGTGTCGCCCAGACTGGAGTGCAGTGGCCGGATCTCAGCTCACTGCAAGCTCCGCCTCCCGGGTTCACGCCATTCTCCTGCCTCAGCCTCCGGAGTAGCTGGGACTACAGGCGTCCGCCACCTCGCCCGGCTAGTTTTTGTATTTTTTAGTAGAGACGGGGTTTCACCGTGTTAGCCAGGATGGTCTCGATCTCCTGACCTTGTGATCCGCCCGTCTCGGCCTCCCAAAGTGCTGGGAGTACAGGCTTGAGCCACCGCGCCCGGCCAAAAAAATTTTTAAAAATTAGGCGGGGTTGGTGTCATGCGCCTGTAGTCCCAGGTACTTGGGAAGCTGAGGCAGGAGGATCCCTTTAGCCCAGGAGTTGGAGGTTGCAGTGAGCTATGATCCTGCCACTGCACTCTAGCCTGGGCAACAGAGTGAGACCCCAGCTCTGTTTCAAGACTTTTATTGAACATTTCCCTATGTTTGTAGCTGAAACAAGTATCCACATAAGCATGGTAGATCTCATTGCCAAAATCAGAATTTTCTCTTTCAAATAACTGTGCAAAGATTTCATGTTCACTTTTACTCTCTTGCTCTGTTAGAAGCCTAATTTTCTTTTTTCTAAGAAGACCATCAACACTTTTTGAGCTATAGATGCCCATCTCATGTGGGGGTTATGTCCTAACTTCAACACTGTAAAGCGAAAATTACTGATTGTCAAAATTGTCCTAAGATTCTGTGTGAACTGCCTTTTAATCAGCAGGACCCGGATATTTGGAAATTAACTTCCTTGGTTTCTCTCCCTATTCTGCCGTGGCTCCCTTTCCCTGAAACAGTGAGAGCTGAGGTCTAGTGAGGAAGGGGGTGAGAAGGTAAAGGGGTAAATGTAATATAATACATGTATATTTTAGCTAATAGTTGAACCTGTGTAATTTATACTCTATCTATGATAGTCTTTACATGCCTGTAACAAGAGGTTACATGTAATTTTTGAGACAGGGTCTTGCTCTGTCACCCAGGCTGGAGTGCAGTGGTGTGATCTTAGCTCACTGCAGCCTTGACTTCCTTGGCTCAAGCAATCTTCCTGCCTCAGCCTCCCATGTAACTGGGGCTACAGGTATATTCCACTGTACCCAGCTAATTTTTTAATTTTTTTGTAGAAGCAGGGTCTCACTGTGTTGCCCAGGCTAGTCTTGAACTTCTAGACTCAAGCAATCCCACCTCAGCCTGGCCAAAGTGCTGGGACTATAGGTGTGAGCCGCTGTGCCCAGCCTCATTTCTTTTTATAACTCAAACTGCTTTCCAAGGAGGGTAGGGCCAGTTTAAATGGAAGGTCTTTCTTTCTATTAGTCCATTCTCACACTGCTATAAAGACGTACCTGAGACTGGGTCATTTATGAGGAAAAGTGCTTTAATTGACACAGTTCTGCAGGCTGTATAGGAAGCATGACTGGGGAGGCCTCAGGAACTTACAATCATGGCAGGAGAGTGAAGGGGAATCAAGCACCTTCTTCTTTTTCTTTCTTTTTTTTTCCTTTTTTTTTTTTTGAGACGGAATCTCTGTCACCAGGCTAGAGTTCAGTGGTGCAATCTCGGCTCACTGCAAGCTCTGCCTCCCGGGTTCAAGCAATTCTCCTGCCTCAGTCTCCTAAGTAGCTGGGACTATAGGCATGTACCACCATGCCCAGCTAATTTTTGTATTTTTAGTAGAGACAGGGTTTCGCCATGTTGACCAGGCTCGTCTCGATCTCTTGACCTTGTGATCCACCTGCCTCGGCCTCCCAACATGCTAGGATTACAGACATGAGCCACCACGCCTGGCAGTGCCACACACATTCAAACAACCAGATCTCATGAGAGCTCACTTACTATCCCAAGAACAACAGTCACCCTCCATGATCCAGTTACCTCCCACAAGGCCCCACCCCCAACACTGAAGATCATAATTCAACATGAGATTTGGGTGGGAAAACAAAGCCAAACCATATCAGTCGTTGTGTTCTGCTGAGCACATGGGAGGTGGGGGTGGGTGTTGCACGTGCTTGTGCAGAAAGTTAGGGCTGGGGAGAGAAGAATTGCTTGGCATACTCAAGGGAGAAGAATTTGGATGGGATGATAAGAATGATCCAGGGTGGAGAGTTGAGGAGAAGAGATGGAGGTGGAGGGAGGGAGAAGCAAGGAACCATTGAGAAGGTGAGAGGATGGGGACCACATGGGGTGACATGGTGAGGGGCTGCCACAGATGGAGGCATGGCTGGAGTTTATGAATGGTCTACATTTCGACTTGAAGCAGTGTGTGAAACAAGCAGTAAATCCCTCCTTTACCCATGGCACGAACCCAAAGGTTTCTGTAAGCTCTAATATACTCACACACACAAAAAAAATGTTTTTCAATTAGAGTTTGTGGGAATTAAGGAAGGGATGGAATTTCACATCTGGATCAACATTATGCAGGATAACTTTTATATAGTGCTATGTCTGTGCTGGGTACTTCACATACAGTGACTTATTTAATCTATATCACAGCCTTAAGAAGTAAGTGTTACTAGCCAGGCATAGTAGCTCATGTCTGTAATCTCAGCACTTTGGGAGGCTGAAGAGGGAGGATTGCTTGAGCCCAGGAGTTCAAGACCAGCCCTAGCAACATAGCAAGATCCTATATGTCCACAAGAAAAAGAAGAAGAAAGAAAATTAGCCAGGAGTGGTGGTGCACATCTGTAGTCCCAGCTACTTGGGAGGCTGAGGTGGGAGGATCACTTGAGCATGGGAAGTCAAAGCTGCAGTGAGCCATGGTCCGTTGTGTCGCTGCATTACAGCCTGGGTGACAGAACTGAACCCTGTCTCAAAAAAAAAAAAGTAGGTATTACTATCATTTCCACTTTACAGATGAGGAAACTGCAGCCCAGAGAGGTTCGCTTACCCGAGATCACATAAATAGTATTTATTAAATTACTGGGTCTAGAATCCACACTTTTTACCACTCAAGACGGACATTCCAAGCCAAGTGTGGTGGCTCACACCTGTCATACCAGCACTTTGGGAGGCTGAGGCAGGAGAATCACTTGAGTCCAGGAGTTCGAGACCAGACTAGGCAACATAGTGGGATCCCATCTCTAAAAAGAAAAATAATTATGATCAAAGGCAAACATTCCAGAAGCCTGGAGTTGAAGACACACAAAAGTGATCCATAAAATTCATAGGACTTTCTCTAGTGCTTTCTTTCTTTCTTTTTTTTTTTTTTTTTTTTTTTTTGAGACAAGGTCTTGCTCTGTCTGCCAGGCTGGAGTGCAGTGGCACAATCATAGCTCCCTGCAGCTTCGACCTCCTAGGATTAAGTGATCCTCCAGCCTAAACCTCCCAAAGTGCTGGTATGACAAGCATGAATCATCATGCCCGGCTTCTCTAGTGCTTCCTAACAGGTACTATTCTGAGCCCTAACAAGCACTAACATGCTTACAAGGGCAAGTGGGAGATTTGAACTCATGTTGTGCTGATCTCAAGGGGCTAACAGGCCCACTAAGCTATGAGTTGTGCACCTTGTCTCACTGACTCCTCATAGCAGCTTTCTGAGGCTGGCATTATCCCCATTAAAAAATGTAGACCTCCAGGATCAAGGAGATATTTCCTGCCCAAGATCACAAGAACATGAGAGATTCGCACCATAAATCTGGAAGTTGAATTCACCTCTGTCTACCTCCAAAGGCAGGCTCCACTGGCCTCCTAAAATTCAAAGTGTCCCAGAGGTGAGGAAGCTGCTGGTGCCTAATGTCAGAAAGAGGGAAGGAAGCAAGTTGTTTCCAACGTTTGTCAGATTAATGAGGCAGTCACTGGCTCATCCAAGCGGCTAAATGGCATCTAAACATGTTTGAGAACCACTTAGCAGAGGCTCTGAAGATGGTCCCCCTGAGTCTAGGGCGTCTGCCTCCGTGAGGAGTAACAGGGAGTGACAGGGGGCAGTGAATCGGACATGGCACACAGCTTCCCAAACAGCGCACAAGGGCGAGTCCTCTGCTAAGTGTTGACAAATACAGGCATGGAAATGAAAGGGATGGGAGCTAGCTCAAAATGACACCCGCAGTTCCTTCCTAAGCTCAAAAGCTGCAGCCTATCATGAAATATTCAGGCTCTCAGCATGGGCTGCTGGAGAGACCAAGTGGGTGGTGGCCGCAGGCTATGCAATACCCCTACACGACTGGCAATATAGGGAGCAGAATAAGCTCCTATCCCATTCAATGGGTGGGATAGGATGTAAGCTTCCTCTCAAAGCCACAGGCCCAGAAGGGGACCTGGCATGTGTAGCTGGGGAAACTGAGACAGAAGGACTGAGCCATGGTAGGAGAGTTGAGGCTGAAGTTTGGTGAGTGTCCCAGTTACTACTGCTGCATAACAAAACACTCTAAACTTAGTGGCATAAGACAGAGACCATTTATTTTCTCATGAGACTGCAGTCTGGGCAGGGTTCAGTGGGGACAGGTCATCTTTGTTAATGTAATGTCACCAGGGATGTCTCTACTGAAGCTGGAGGCTCCGATGCCAAGGTGGCTCACTCACATGGCTGGCAAGCTGGCACTGGCTGCTGTTTTCTCTCAGGTGGGCCTCTTCTCAAAGCAGCTTGGGCTTCCTCACAGAATGGCAGCTAGGTTTCAAGATGAATGTTTAAAGAGACAGAAAGAGGAAGTCGCCAGGTTCTTAAGGCCTGTTCCTGGAATCTGATAGAACATAATTTCTGGTGTTGTCTATTGGTCAAGCATTCGCAGAGCCCAGATTCAAGGGCAAGGGTCAGGGATCCCACCAGTAAATAAGAGGAATGTCAAAGAATTTGGGCGCTATATATTAAAACTGCCACAGTGAGAACCTTCCCTTGCATCCTGTTACCACAAAAGATTCCACTGTCTTCTGCCTCCTCCAATTCATTACAAGAGATGGCTGGACTTCTGTACTGAGGATTTAGAAACTGTCTCCAACCTCAGCAAGAAAGAATGATGTGATTGATTAGTGACCCTATGGACAAAGAAGTGGAGAGTAGAAGCATTTGTGTAACAAATATTGCCATCTCCCTCTCAAGAGGTGGGCTGAGATTCTGTCTCTGGAAACCACTTTGTCTTGTCTCCCCATTGCTTCAGACACTTTACTTCATTTATTCATGCAGGCATGCATGCATTTCTTCATTCATTCATTGATTTCAGCAATATTTATAAAGTACCTATTCTGGTACAAATTCAGTAGTGCTGAATAAAGCATACATAGGAACTGCACCCATGGAACTTACATCCTATAAGGGAGTCAGACAATAAGCAGGAAAACAAATATGTGATTGAATTTGGAATAAATGCTAAGACCAAGAGGGGGCACTACTGTGACTTGTGCAGGAACCCAGCAAGGACATCTGGCGGCAATGGACAAGCAACCATGAGACTATGCAGAATCAGTCTTCAACAGCGACACCCTGTGGCAATGAGGAGAAATGACTATTGGTGGTGGACTGATAGACTAGTTCTCTCTGTAGGTGGCATTGGAACCATACTGATACCCTAAGCCCAAGTTATCCCCTAGACTTTGAAAATCCAGGGATCAGGGGATGCCTAAAGAGGGTGTTTTGGGACCTTGCATTAATAAAAGTATGTGAGAACTTGAATGAGTGGAAAATTGAAATAAAGGTGGCTATATTTGTACCCTCAAACTGGCAAGGTGCGCCATTCTGATTATTCTATTTTTAAGATCTTAGACACCATGACTTGAACTTAGACCTTAGAGTTTGGTGAGTGGGGAATACAGTTATAAATTGGAAAGGCTGGACAGGCTACGAAATGAGAGAGAAGGTCTCAACTGAGTCTGTACTGGGGCTGGAGTTATTGACTCCTCCAATTTAGGGCAGGATTTTTCCATGGTAATTGGAAAAGGGCTGAGTCTGCAGCAGATGTCAAGAGGCCTCAGTTGTAGGGCAGGGAGGAGGCAGAAATAGGAACCAGGGCCGGGTGCGGTGCCTCATGCCTGTAATCCTAACCCTTTGGGAGGCCAACGTGGGCAAATCACCTGAGGTCAGGAGTTTGAAGCCAGCCCAGCCAACACGGTGGTGAAATCCCATCTCTACTAAAAATACAAAAAAAATTAGCCGGGCGTGGTGGCGGGTGCCTGTAATCCCAGCTACTTGGGAGGCTGAGGCAGGAGGATTGCTTGAACCTGGGAGGCGGATATTGCAGTGAGCCGAGATCACGCCACTGCACTCCAGCCTGGATGACAGAGCAAGACTCCATCAAAAAAAGAAAGAAAGAAGGGAAGGGAAGGGAAGGGGAAGGGGAAAGGGAAGGGGAAGGGGAAGGGGAAGGGAAAAAACCAGGCAGAGGTTAATGCATACTTCAGGACATCATTCTGTTAGACAGCCAAAAAAATCAGAATTGAGAAGGCATTCGTATATGGACGACAAAAGCATCTACACTCAGACATGATAATCCATTTGATTTAATCTGGTTGCACATAAGAAGAAATCCAACCAAAACTGCTTCCGCATAAGGGGATGTTATTGGCTTATGGTCCACAGGTGTCCTGGCTCCAGGTGCAGCTTGATCAGGAACACAGATGAGCTCACCAGATCCTAGCTCCCTTATCATGTCCCGACTTGCTTCTTCAGCTGCTGTTTGAGTTCTAGGCCTCATGTGACAACAAGATGGCAGGAACAGACCCAGCTCTTATGTGCTCTTAGGTTTCAGGTACAGCAGGAAAGAGAGTGTCCCTTTCCCAGAATCTCAAATAAAAGTTTCATTGCCTCTCATTGACTTTGATGGGGTCATATGCCCATTCCTGAACCAAGTGTTAGAACCAGAGGATGAGATATGCTGACTGGCTTAGGGCTAAGTCAGGACTTTTATCCCCAGAGTTGGTCAATTCTGCTTCATCAGATTCCATGCGGGCTGACTATGGGATAGGGGGTGTTTTTTTCAGAGGAAAATGGGGGCATGGATACTGGAAGGAGGATAAATGGATGTGGGGCCCATGTGTGAGCTTCTGGAAGACACTGCATCTGACAGTGAAAACAGGGCTGCCCCTAAGGTGCATAGGACCCTGGAAAATATATTTTTGGAAGCCCTGCCTATATAAACAAGTTGATTTTAAAATGTATTACAAAATTATTGAGCCCATGTGAGGAATGATGAGGTATTGATGAACATTGAGAGTTGTGAATACGGAAGTACTTAGGTATTTGAGTATTTTTCAATTAGTGCATGTGAAGATTCTTTGCAGTATCTAGGCACCATCTCCTCCTGTTCTTTACTGTCAAATGTGCAGCCCTGGGCTAATGTCATATGTCCCACAACAAGGAAAAAGCACAAGAAAAAAAGCAGCAACATTGTTATTGCTCACAATGCCAGGCTCCTCAGGCTCCGTTTATATCGAAACAATAGAGATCTTCTTGCCTCTGCATTTCCCTGACAACATTTATTGAATGCTGGTTACTCATTAGGTTGCATCATCCGTTGTGCTACTGGGGAGTACTGGGCTTCCAATGACTTAAAGACAGTGCTTCATTGATGATGACCACAAGGGAAGTCTTCCCCAGAGTCTGGAGAATATATGAACGATCATCTGTCTTCTGGTCATATTAAATTTACCATTTGGAATTTTACAGTGTGATATGGTTTGGATGTTTGTCCCCTCCAAAGTTCACGTTGAAGCATAATACCCAGTATTGGAGGTGGGGCCTGGTGGGAGGTGATTTGTATCACGGAGATGGGTCCCTCAGGAATGGCTTGGTGCCATCCCCATGGTAATGAGTGAGTTCTGGCTCTGATGGTTCATGCAAGAGCTGATTGTTTAGAGAGCCTGGCACATCTCCCCAGCTGTCTCTCACTCTGCTCTCATCACATGATGCACTTGCTCCTTTTGCCTTCCACCAGGACTGTAAGCTTCCTGAGGTCCACCCCAGGAGCAGATCCCAGCACCACACTTCCTGTACAGCCTGCAGAACCAGGGGCCAATTAAACCTCTCTTCTTTATACATTACCCAGTCTCAGGTATACCATAACACAAAAGGACGAACACACCATGTAAATGTAGAACAGCGCTTTTCCCAACCATCTCTTCTCTTCAACTCTTTGTGCCACAATCACTGCATTCCTAAAACGCAATCTGTTTCAATGCTGACCTCACCCCCTGCCTTCCACACACCACTACCAGTGGGGAGCATAGGTGAGGGGCTAACAAATAGAGCAAGAACCGTACCATTCATGTGAGGAATGTTTGTTCCAATCCAGCACAGCTTAAGGCCAACCCAGAACAGCAGGACTTGTCATATCAATCAGAGGCAAGAAAGGGCATTGGTAGAAAGAGCCCATGGGTGCTGCGGAACAATGAGTGGTCCTAGCTGCACCAGAGGACTGTCTGACACATGGCTTGAAGCCTACAGAGGGGTGGGGCCCCAGCAGCAGAGAGTGCACAGTGTAAGGATGCCTGTTGCCACCCTGCAGCCATGAGTGCCACAGACCAGAGGTGGCATCACAGTCTGAATGCAAATGGGTGAGACCCAGTGCATAGGCCCTACCCAGGACAGAAAAACTCAAGGGTCAGTGGTAGGCCAGGCCATTGATAGCCCAGAGCTCTGAACTATTCCTGGGTCTGATCCAAGAGTCACCCAAAATGTGTGTGTTGGGAGCATTCTAGAGACTCATTCATTCTGGCATGATCATATATACATGGACAACAGAGCCACTGAGACTCCATCTCTCAAAAAAAAAAAAAAAAAAAAAAAAAAAAGAATAATGAATCTAATAGGATAGAAAAATATTCGCATGCCATTCCAAGGTTTCTTTTCTTTTTTTTTTTTTTTTTTTTTTTTTTTTGAGACAGAGTCTCACTCTGTTGCCCAGGCTGAAGTGCAGTGGTGCGATCTCTGCTCACTGCAACCTCCAAATCCTGGGTTCAAGCGATTCTCCCACCTCAGTCTCCTGAGTAGCTAGGATTAGAGATGTGCACCACCATGCCCAGCTAAATCTTGTATTTTTGATAGAGACAGAGTTTTGTCATGTTGCCCAGGCTGCTTTCGAACTCCTGGACTCAAGTGATTCTCCTACCTCAGCCTCCAAAGTGCTGAGATTGGGGGTATGAGCCACCATGCCCAGCCTCGGAGACCATTTCAAAGAGGAGAAATAGGAAAAGGAGCCCCTCCGGAGCCTAGTTCAGGTTCAGGGGACTCTGCCCACATGGCACTGCCAGTCCCAGCCCCCAGAGGGGTTTTTAGAAATTTTTGATGTAGGTGTTTCTGGCGACCTTGACTGAATACCTCATAGGGTACCAGGCTGGAATAGCATTGCCCACTCCACCCGGTCCCAGACACCAGAAAAAGACTTCCTTTGAGGAAGGCACTCCAAAGCATGGGCCCCCTGAGACCTGGGGCAGGGGTCCCCACTTGCCTGGGTCTCAGGACAGTACTGAGCGTGCGTGGCATGCCAGATTCACAGTTCAGCCTGACACATTTACTGAGCACCTGCTGAATGCCAGGTGCTGGGTCGAGACAAATGAGAAATCTGTGAGGCCACAGAACATTGCATATTGAGGTGTGGCCAGGGCAGTTACCTGCTGGTCACATCCCATCATCACTCCACTCCTCCAGTCCTTTCCAACAGATTCGAAATCCATTTTATGAAATGGAGAGCTACTCCATACATCCAGAGATCAGTTTACAAACCCTGCATCCACTATTTCATTCCATTCCAATAAATATTAAATAACGAGAAACACCAAGGTGTATTCTATGTATTGCAGGCATTTGTTAAGACCTGAGTTTCTGGACAGGGCTAGGAGGTGGAGGCTGGGGAGTGTGGAGAAAGTGAGAAGCCCAGAGAGCTACGTCCTAAGGAGCCTAACCCAGAGCTGGGGTTGTCAGTCTCAGTCAGGCGTGGTGTTTCCTGCCTATAATCCCAGCACTTTGCAAGGCTGAAGCAGGAGGATCACTTGGGCCCAGGAGTTTGAGACCAGCCTGGGCAACACTGCAAGCCCTCATCTCTACAAAAATAAAAAATAAAAAATTAGCTGGTGTGGTGGTGCACAACTGTGGTCCTAGCTACTTGAGGGGCTGGGGCAGAAAGATCGCTTGAACCTAGGAGTGTGAGGTTGCAGCAAGCCACGATCATGCCACTACACTCTAGCCTGGGTGATAGAGCCAGACCTTGTCTCAAAAAATTAAATAAGAAAAAGGAAACAATTCTGGTTCTATCCTCCTTCCACTTGGACTCCTTTCACCTCTCATGCCTTAGTAAAGAGTCTGCTGGTTAGAAGAAAAAAATACTCCAAAAATGAGGGTAGGCCAGGCACGGTGGCTAACTCCTGTAATACCAGCATTTTGGGAAGCCAAGGCAGGTGAATCACCTGAGGTCAGGAGTTTGAGACCAGTCTGGGCAACACGGTGAAACTCCATCTCTACTAAAAATACAAAAATGAGCTGGGCATGGTGACGGGTGCCTGTAATCTCAGTTACTTGGGAGGCTGAAGCAGGAGAATTGCTTGAACCCAGGAGGCAGAGGTTGTAGTGAGCTGAGATCGCGTCATTGCACTCCAGCCTGGGGAACAAAGGGAAACTCTGTCTCAAAAAAAAAAAAAAAAAAAAAAAAATGAGGGTTCACATGAGAGGGTCAGAGATCATCACCAGCCAGGTGACCATGGGACTCTCATTCAGCCAAGAGGAGTAAGCAAGCTGAGGGCAGGGCCAAAGAGCTTGGAAAACAGGCGGACTTCAAAGAACTCCCAAGGGAGAAGAGAAAGAAAGACAGGGGAGCAGTGTGGGAGGTCCCTGGCATGTGCTGTGTATAACAGGCAACCCACCTTCTGTTTCCCATGAAATCTTCAGTAAAATGTATTTCTCACTAATGTCCATGGCAGCCTTCACCCAGCCTATTCCTGCACTCCCAAGGCTCCACTCACAGAAGGCCATCAGGGAGTGGATTAGTTTCCTAGGGCTGTCATATAGTTGGTGGCTTAAAATAACAGAAATGTGTTCTCTAACAGATCCCAGGCCAGAAGTCCCAAGTCAAGGTGTCGGCAGAGCCACGTTTCCTCCAAGGCTCCATAGGAGGATCATTCCTTGCCTCTTCCTGCTTCCAGTGACTCCGGGCATTCCTGGGCTTGTGGCTGTGTCACTCCAGTCTCTGCCTCCTCCTTCACATGGCCTTCTCCTTTTCTGTTTCTGATCCATATATATATCTATAGAAACAGGGTCTCACCAGGCTGAGCACAGTGGCTCAAGCCTATAATCCCAGCACTTTGGGAGGCTGAGGCAGGCAGATCACTTGAGGTCGGGAGTTCGAGACCAGCCTGGCCAACACTGTGAAACCCGTCTCTACTAAAAATATAAAAATTAGCCGGGTGTGGTGGCGCACACCTGTGGTCCCAGCTACTCAGGAGGCTGAGGCAGGAGAATCGCTTGAACCTGGGAGGCAGAGGTTGCAGTGAGCTGATATCATGCCACTGCACTCCAGCCTGGGCAACAGAGTGAGACTGCATCTCAAAAAAAAAAAAAAAAAAAAAAGAAAGAAAGAAAGAAAAGAAAAGAAAAGAAACAGGGTCTCACCATGTTGCCCAGTCTGGTCTAGAACTCCTGTACTCAAGTTATCCGCCTGCCTCAGCTTCCCAAAGTGCTGGGATTACAGCCATGAGCCACCGCACCCAGCCTCTTCTGTTGTTTATAAGGATGCTTGTCATTAGATTTAGGGCTCACCCAGATAATCCACAATGATTTCATCTCAAGATCCTTAATTATACCCGTGAAAGTCTTTTTTTTTCCAGAAAAAAAAGTCATATTCGCAGCTTCTGTGGATTTGGATGTGAACATATCTTTTTGGACCCACAATTCAACCGACCCCTAGAGTTACAACTGATCCTGAAGATTCGAGAACAAACACAAGGAGGTGTCACCACAGAATAAATCATCTCTTGAACTGAGTGTTAGACACTGCTGTAGCCAACATCCCCCACCTAGGAATGTCACTCCTTTCACCGTGGCCTGTTGCCAATCTCCCCTCTCTATGCATTTACAAAAATCAGTTAAAACAAAGTGCTAAATAAAGGTTAACAATAAAAAAAAAAAAAGAGCAAAGATACATGAGGCAAATGCCATAGACAGTACTTAAGTACTTAGGGAGAGCTGAAAATCCCGGTTCTTTAATCAAGCGCAGCAACACTGGCCCCCCTAGCAGGTGTCTCACCTGCTCCCCAGGCATTTCTTTGCATAATCAATAGGTCTCTTGAAATATTTTCCCAAACCCAAGAGGAGTTCTTTCTCAAGGAAGAATTCTAACATCTGCCTATAGACAGTATTATGCGCACACTGCATATAAAATAACATGTTTTGGGCCAGGCGCGGTGGCTCAAGCCTATGTAATCCCAGCACTTTGGGAGGCCGAGACGGGCGGATCACGAGGTCAGGAGATCGAGACCATCCTGACTAACACGGTGAAACCCCGTCTCTACTAAAAAATACAAAAAATTAGCCGGGTGAGGCGGCGGGCGCCTGTAGTCCCAGCTGCTTAGGAGGCTGAGGCAGGAGAATGGCGTAAACCTGGGAGGCGGAGCTTGCAGTGAGCTGAGATCCGGCCACTGCACTCCAGCCTGGGTGACAGAGGGAGACTCTGTCTCAAAAAATAATAATAATAAAAATAACATGTTTTGGCCGGGTGCAATGGCTCACGCCTGTAATCCCAGCACTTTGGGAGGCCGATGTGAGAGGATCGCTTGAACCCAGGAGTTTGAGAACAGCCTGGGCAACACAATGAAACTCCATCTCTACTAAAAATACAAAACTTAGCCCGGTGTGGTGGCAAGCCTGCAGCTCCAGCGACTCGGGAGGCTGAAGTGGGAGCATCGCTTGAGCACAGGAAGTCGGGGCTGCAACCTGTGATTGTGCCACTGCACTCCAACCTGGGTAACAGTGAGAGAACTTGTCTCAAAAAATAAATAAATAAATAAATAATAAATTAATAGGCCAGGTGCAGTGGCTCACACCTGTAATCCCAGCACTTTGGGAGGCTGAGGTGGGTGGACCACTTGAGGTCAGGAGTTTGAGACCACCCTGGCCAACATAGTGAAACTCCGTCTCTACTAAAAATACAAAAATTAGCTGGGCATGGTGGCACACTCCTCTAATCCCAGTTACTCAGGAGCTGAGGCATGAGAATAGCTTGAACCTGGCAGGTGGAGGCTGCAGTGAGCCGAGATTGTGACACTGTACTCCAGGCTGGGCAACCGAGCAGAACTCCATCTCAATAAATAAATAAATAAACAAAATAAAAAAATTAGCCAGGCACGGTGGCACGCACCTGTTGTCCCAGCTACTAGGGAGGCTGAGACATGAGAATCGCTTGAATCGGGGAGGCAGAGATCACAGTGAGCCAATATTGCACCACTGCACTTCAGCCTGGGCAATAGAGCAAGACTCCTTCTCAATAATAATAATAATAATAATAATAAATTTTAAAATTAAAATAAAATAACAAGTTTTCTCCTAGCATCAGTAAACTGATCCCTCTGGTTTCCTATGAATCTAGTTCAGTGTAGAGAACTTGGGCTTTCCTGTTCAGGAAAGGATTTTGCAGATACTGGGAGAATTCTCAGCCCAGGGAACATTCATTTAGGCTGTGCTCATTCTTGTTTTCTTTTTAGGCCTTCAAGTAAGACTTTCAAGCAGAAAAAGCAACTCTCGCCTATTTATATCTGTGATTTTTGAGGGTAGAGTTATGTGGGAAAGGGACATCCCCTCTCTGGGCAATTTTTCTGTCACCAGCATAGGAGAGGGTATATCCAGGACACCTGCAGAGAGGCCTCAGCTGTTGCTCTCTTTTATCTGTTTCAACATGGGGCTTCCACGTCAGATTTCATTGGAAATACACCTAAAGACTGGCAAACTCAATGACTTCCAAGAGCTCCATCTAGTTCTTCCCTTTGTTCAAGGTATTCAGTAAATATTTACCAAGCACCTGCTAGGGGCCATGTACTGTTCAAGGCACTGAGGACCCATCAGTGAACAAACAGGCCAAAAAAATCTCTTCCCTCAATGAGACCACATTCCTTTTAAAGTAAATTGCACATTCATCAGAAGGTGATGAGTGGTCTGGAGAAGACTCAAAGAGACAGGGGAGCTGCAATGTTTAAAAGGGTGATCAGGGGTCCAGGCGCGGTGGCTCACACCTGTAATCCCAGCACTTCGGGAGGCCAAGGTGGGAGGATCGCTTGAGCTCACGAGCTTGAGACCAGCCTGGAAAACATAGCAAGACCTCCTTTCTACTAAAAATCAAAAATTTAGTTTGGCATGGTGCTACATGCCTGTAGTCCCAGCTACCTGAGAGGTTTGAGATGGGAGGATGGTTTGAGATGGAGACTGCAGTGATCTGTGATTATACCACTGCACTCCAGCCTGGATGCTAGAGCAAGACCCCAACTGAAAACAAACAAATTTAATTAGACAAGAAAATTAAAAAATGATCAGGGAAGGGTTCTGTGAGGGCGGCGTTTGAGCGCTCACAAGGAAAGCGAGGATCGAGCCAAGAGCCATCTCAGGGAGGAGCTTTGTAGTAAGTACTGCTCATGGGCACTCCGGATCCTCCCGGCCTCCCCTGGCTCCACAGATTTGGCCACTGGTTCCAGCTTAGTTGCCGCTACTCTGTGGCCAGCTCTGTGCGAGCTCTCACTGATCTCATGCCTGGGCCACCTGCCCTCGCCTCCTGCTCTGGAGATTCCCTATTGACGCTGAGGTTGGAGATGACATGGGACCTGCTGGGAGCCCGTGCCTGAGCTACTGGGAAAGTGAGGGGGTTAACGCCAGTGTTAGTCTGTTTTCACACTGCTATAAAGAACTACCTAAGAATTTCTTCGTAATTCACTAAGAAAAGAGGTTTAATTGACTCACAATTCCACAGGCTTAACAGAAAGCATGACTGGAAGGCCTCAGGAAACTTACAATCATGGTGGAAGGGCGAAGGAGAAGCAAGGACCTTCCTCACATGGTGGCAGGAGACAGACAGTGAAGGGGGAAGCGTCACACATTTTTAAACCATCAGATCTCACAGCGTCACACACTTAAATCATCAAATCTCACAATAACTCACTCTCATCATAACCATGATGAGAACAGCAAGGGAGAAATCTGCCCCCACAATCCAATCACCTCCCACCAGGTCCCTCCTCCAATTCAACATGAGGTTTGGGTGGGGACACAAATCCAAGCCATTATCAATGCTAGTGAACCTTTACCTAGTGGGAACAGAAGCAGGTGGATGAATTCCTTTCCCTTTGTTCCCTTGGGTGGATTGTCCTGAGCTGGCTTTATTCATGTGGTCTCACGGAAGACGTTTCCAGAAGATCGAGCAATCAGTCATGCTTGATACCAAGTGGTGACCTGGTTGGTGGTGCACCCTTGTATTGGCTCTTCCTCCTTCCTTGGGATTGCACTCCGAGTAAACACAGACATAATAAACATAAGCCGTCCCAGCGCAGTGGTTCATGCCTGTAATCCCGGCACTTCAGGAGGCTGAGGCAGGTGGATCACTTGACGTCAGGAGTTCGAGATCAGCCTGGCCAACATGGAGAAACCTTGTCTCTACTAAAAATACAGAAAGTACCCAGGCATGGTGGCATGCGCCTATAATCCCAGCTACTCAGGAGGCTGAGGCAGGAGAATTGCTTGAACCCACCCAGGAGGCAGAGGTTGCAGTGAGCCAAGATCACACCACTGCACTCCAGCCTGGGCAACACAGTGAGGCGCCATCTCAGAAAAAAAGAAAAAAGAAGAAACAAACCTTGAGCTTTCTTCTGGCTCTGCTTTCTGGGGAACCCAGGCTCTGGCAAGTGTTCTAGGCAGGGAAACAGGAAGTGCAAAAGCCCTGAGGTAGGAGCAAGATCGGTGTGGTAGAGGAACAGCAAGGTGGCTGAGGCAGAGAGAGAAGGACTGTGGTAGGTGAGGGGACCACTAAGGTGCCTCTGAAACTTTAATGTGTATTATGAATCACCCGGGGATCTTGTTAAAATGCAGGCTGTGATTCAGGTCTGGGGTGGGATCTGAGATTCTGCTTTTTTTTTTTTTTTTTTTTTTTTAGAGATGGATCTCACCCTGTCACCCGGGCTGGGGTGCAGTGGTGCAATCATAGCTCACTGAAGCCTTGAACTCCTGGGCTCAGGCAATCCTCCTGCCTTAGCCTCCCAAGTAGCTGGGACTACAGGTGCATGCCACCATGCCCGGATACTGCATTCCTAACCAGGTCTCAGATGATATTGATACTGCTGGCCAATGGACCGCACTTTGAGTAGAAAACGTATCAGCTATAGTAGGTTCTATGGCTTTTACCCTGAATGAGATGAGAGCCAATGGAGGGTTTGGATGGAGAAATTACATGATCTGATGTACATTTTTAAAGGATACCAGGCCCGACGTGGTGGCACACGTCTGTAATCCCAGCACTTTGGGAGGCTGAGGTGGGTGGATCACCTGAGGTCAGGAGTTCAAGACCAGCCTGACTAACATGGTGAAACCCCATCTCTACTAAATACAAAAAATTAGCCAGGTGTGGTGGCGCATGCCTGTAATCCCAGTGACTTGGGAGGCTGAGGCGGGAGAATTGCTTGAACCCAGGAGGTGGGGAGGTTGCAATGAGCCAAGATTGCGCCATTGCACTCCAGCCTGGGCAATAAGAGCAAAACTCCGTCTCAAAAAGAAAAAAAAAAAAAAAAAGGGATACCATTGGCTGGGAGAAAAATAGGTGGGGATTCTGGGTGGTGAGCTTAGAAACAGGAAGGTCAGTTAGGAGGATCTGGCAATAATCCAGGTGAGAGATGCCCTAGGAGTCATTAAGAGTTTATCTAAAAGTTTCAGTCTTTTCAATTTAGTATTTAGAACTATTTCCCAAAATACAGGACATACATCAGTGGTGGTATATGAGCTCATTTTAGGTAGGACACCAAGTAACCATGTTTTGTTTTTATGGTTATGTGTTTATTACAAGTATTTTTGCTTTTCGTTTTTAGCAATGATACACAGTTATCTTTTAAAATAAAGATTTTTAAGTTTATGAAATATATGTTGATTTGGAGTGAAATACTAAGTAAATGAACAGTGGTGATACAAACATGGCAAATGTGAAGGTGTCTCCCAAATGCCTGAGGTCTAGGAAACGCTGACTTTAAAATAAATAAAATTAGGCTGGGCGTGGTGGCTCACACCTGTAATCCCAGCACTTTGGGATGCTGAGGCAGGCAGATCACTTGAGGTCAGGAGTTCAAGACCAGCCTGACCAACATGGTGAAACCCCGTCTCTACTAAAATATGAAAATTAGCCAGGCATGGTGGTGTGCATCTGTAATCCCAGCTACTTGGGAGGCTGAGGCAGGAGAATCGATTGAACCCGAGAGGCAGAGGTTGCAGTGAGCCGAGATCTACAGCGGGGGTTGTAGTCCACTGCACTCCATCTTGGTCAACAGAGCAAGACTAACTCTCAAATAAATAAATAAAATAAAATACATAAAATTATTACTGGTTATTTATTAATTTCTTTTTTAAAAATTCATGATCCTGCTCCTTCTCTAAGGTGTTTATTTATTTCTTAGGGTAATTTTTTTTTTTTTGAAGAACCCATCTCGCATTCTCTAATAAAAAGCACTGAGAAAATGGGAACTCAAATCTGAGACAGGGTTTGTGAGCCACCTTTTAAAAATGCACCCAAGTGTAATAAACACTTACTTCTCACAAAGTCATTGTCCAAAAGGACAGCCCTTCAGTAATGGGAGGCATGGTTGAAAGAGTCACCCCGTGGTGGTTGATCTGAGAGGAATGAGTTGGACTCCAGTTAAGGCAGTTGTCCTCAAGCCTGGCAGGGCACCACTTTAAAAAAAGAAAAAAAAAAAAGCCCAGGCCCCACCCCAGGTCAATCATATCAGCATCTCTGAGGGCAGGATCTGGCACCTGTGTGCTTTGAAAGCTCCCAGGTGATTCCATGCCTGTCTGTCCTCTTGTTCCTCCTTGGTACAGGGGAAAGGGCATGGCTTTTGGGACAATACAGACCTGGGTTCAAATCTTTCCACTTGCATGCTGGGTGATCTTGAACTATTTATTTGACTGAATTCCTGAAATGTATGCAGCTCATCTGTACAATAAGAATCGTCATACCCCCCCGCCTTAGGGTAGCTGTGACAATTCAATGACACAAGATTTGTCATGGGCCCACAAACAACATGCCAAACAACAGGGGTTCAGTACACTCTCGTCCCTTCCTTTCCTCAGTGACACTCCCGCCACCCAGACACTGGCACAGAATGAGTGCCTGGTAGTAGGACCTCAGCTTCCGCAAGGAATCAGAGGGTGAAGGTCTGAGCTGATTATTTTGGGGGATTAACAGTACCTACCTATGAGTCAAACCTTAATTCATTGTTTTCTATTTTTAATTAATATTTAATTACGTCAGTAAAATGGAACCATTCTTTAAAAAACGTTATAAATGGAGCACAAGTCTTCTTTGCCCACCTCCTGCAATCCTGGTCCACGGCCCTTTCCAAATATTGAACTTGGCAAGTGCCTTCCAGATCTTTCAAAAATATATTCACGCATTTTATAGGAACCCATAGAAAAAATATAATATTGTTTCGTATATTTTAGTAAATAAGTGGATTTTTTTTACCGTATATATCATTATGCAGCTTTTCTTTACGCAACAGTGTATTTGCAAGACTTACCCATGTGGTTACATACACCTGAATTCATTCCTTTTAGCTCCTTGATAATGTTCTATTGTAAGAATTACCATAATTTATGTAATTATTTTCCTCTCGATAGATTCTTTCCAACTTCTTAACATCACAATCACAGCTCCCGAGGACATCCTTGTATTCACCGCTACATACTCATCTGTATTTTTAACCTTTAAAATTACTCTTTATTCGCTCGACAGTGGAATGAGCACTGGATTGGGAGTCCACACACTTTGACCTGGTTGCCAGGCTCCTCTGAATCCTAGGCTCTCCATTCTCAGCACAGATCTTTGCCCCTTTTCCACCATGATTCTCTTACCTTAACCACTGCACCTGCCTTGTCACCGAGCTCCCCATCTCTGGCCAAGTCTCTGGTTCCTCCCAATCCTCACCTAACATCAACCACCATGTCATTCTGCTTAAAATCCTCCATTGGCTGCAGAGCTTGGCTCCAGCGAGGGCAAAACCTGCCTGGGTGAAGCACAGAGGCCCAGGGCTGGGGAGCAGGGGGTCAGAGGGCAGGCAACGGCATTGAGAAGGGCCACAGGGGACAGCACAAAATCAGCCTGCCTGGAGAACTCCCTGCTGATCACTCAAATAACCCACCCCATGAAGCCTACTGGGGCATAGCTGCCACTCCCACCTCCTGAACTCACCTGGGACTGTGTCCTGCTACTATTTCACGCTCTGCACGCTGACTTTTAGCATGTTATCTTCCTGCCTGACTCCCCTCGGGCCTGTGACTTCCTCAGAGGCCAGGAGTGTCTCTGAATCCTCAGCGGCCAATACAGGGCTTGGCTTAACTAGCAGGTGCAACTCCATGTTTGTTGAACAATGGCATGAGCTTCCGCTTGAAGCTTGGTGGGCAGAGCAGCCCTGACAGGTGGTCAGCAGCAGGAGACCCCACGTGAGTGTCAATTGGGGATCCTGAAGTTGGCCAAGTATAGTTTGCAGCATGCAAAATGGCAGGGGGGAGCCAGACTCTAGTCCTAGCAGGGCTGGAGTCTCAGTTACTTATTGCTATTTAATATGCTACTCCACTGCAGACCTCAGTGGCTTAAAATGATGATGTGTTATTGTATTAGTCAGGGTTCTCTAGAGGGTCGGAATAAATGGGATATATATATATATATATATATATATATATATATAAAGGAGAGTTTATTAAGTATTAACTCACATGATCACAAGGTCCCACAATAGGCCGTCTGTAAGCTGGGGAGCAAGGAGAGCCAGTCCGAGTCCCAAAACTGAAGAATTTGGATGCTCAAGGGCAGGAAGCATCCAGCAGAGGAGAAAGGTGTAGGCTAGGAGGCTAGGCCCATCTCACTTTTTCGCATTTTTCTGCCTGCTTTATATTCTAGCCAAGCTGGCAGCTGATTAGATGTTATTCACCCAGATTGAGGGTGGGTCTGCCTTTCCCAGCCCACTGACTCAAATGTTAATCTCCTTTGGCAACACCCTCACAGGTACACTCAGGATAAATACTTTGTATCCTTCAATCCAACCGAGTTGACTCTCACTATTAACCACTGCACTTCCTTCCTTCCTTCCTTTCTTCTTTTTTTTTTGCCCAGGCTGTAGGGCAATGGCGTGACCTCGGCTCACAGCAACCTCCGCCTCCCAGGTTCAAGCGATTCTCCCGCCTCAGGCTCCTGAGTAGCCGGGAAGCATGAGCCACCATATCCAGCTAATTTTGTATTTTTAATAGAGACTGGGTTTCTCCGTGTTGGTCAGGCTGGTCTCAACATCTCAACCTCAGGTGATCCACCTGCCTTGGCCTCCCAAAGTGCTGGGATTACAGGCATGAGCCACAATGCCCAGCCTCCGTTAGAGTTATTTTTTATGGTTCTAAGGGATGTCCAGACACAGATGGAAAGTTCTGCTCCACAAGATATTTTTGGGGATCACTCCCACATTCAGCTGGGGCTGGAACACTCAAGATACACATAGAAAGGTTCTGGCCCCTTCCCTATCCAGGGGCTCATCCCTGAACCTCAGCCTTAAACGGCTCTTCCCATTGTCCTGTCTCTGTGTTCCTTCCTCTACCCTGTCTTCGTGGCAGCCTTGGTTGTCAAGGGGTGGTTGGACCGGCTGGGCCCTGGCTGGGCCTCTCTCCAGAAGGTTAGTTGGATTTCCTTCTCAGTGGCTCAGGGCTTCAAGAGAATGGAAGCTGCTAGGCCTCTTACAAGCCAGGCATGGAACCAACACAAGTGAAAGCAGGTCACAAGGCCAGCCCAGATTCTAGGGAGGAGAAATAGTGCCACCTCTTGACGGGAGCCTGCGTGTCCAGGGACAGGAGGCATTTCGCTCAACAAGATGGAGTTTCGCTCTTGTTATCCAGGCTGGAGTGCAATGGCAGGATCTCGGCTCACGGCAACCTCTGCCTCCCGGGTTCAAGCGATTCTCTTGCCTCAGCCTTTGAAGTAGCTGGGATTACAGGCATGCACCACTACACCCGGCATTGTTGGTGGCCATCTTTGGAGGCATCTCCCTCAGCTGGGAAAGGAAGCCTGAACACTTGTTTTCCAGGTGCCGGCCTTTATCATCACCTTTATTTAAGTCTTAGGTGGGGTACTGGTAGGAGGAGGACAGGTGGTTGTTAATCCTGTGGGAGTGGCCCAGCATTTTTAGGGAAAAATCCAGAATGGTTAAGAATTGCCTAGGCCAATTGCGGTGGCTCACACCTGTAATCCCAACACTTTGGGAGGCCGAGGTGGGCGGATCACTTCAGGTCAGGAGTTTGAGACAAGCCTGGCCAACATGGTGAAATCCCATCTCTACTAAAAATACCAAAAAAAAAAAAAAAAAAAAAATTAGCTGGGCGTGGTGGTGGGCGCCTGTAATCCCAGCTACTCGATTCTCTAGCTGATGCAGGAGAATCACTTGAACCCGGGAGGTGGAGGTTGCAGTGAGCCCAGGTTGCACCACTGCACTCCAGCCTGGACTACAGAATAAGACTCCAATCTCAAAAAAAAAAAAAAAAAAAAAAAAAAAAAAGAATTGCCAAGGCCATCAAAAAGAGGAGGTAGATGAAGGGAACATAGAGGCAGGACAATGGTAGGAGGGGTCAAGGCTGGGGTTCAGGGCTAAGCCTCTGGCTGGGGCAGGGGCCAGAATTCTCCTGCTGGTGTCGATGACCATCATGTCAGGCTGAACAACCGTAATCTGATTTCATCAAGAAGAGGGGAGAACCATCATCCAGATGTTGCCCACCTCTCTAATATGTCAGAGACCACAGGTCTTACCCCTCCCCACCCACCTGGGCTGGCACTGAACCCCTTACCCACTGGAATCATTCCTAAGCCCACCCCATCTCCACGCCCAGTTAAGGACCCGACAGTTTCCTTGTATTTCTTCTTTTTTTATTATTATTATTATTTTTGAAACGGAGTTTCACTCTTGTTACCCAGACTGGAGTGCAATGGCAGGATCTCGGCTCACCACAACCTCTGCCTCCTGGGTTCAAGCTATTCTCCTGCCTCAGCCTCCTGAAGTAGCTGGGATTACAGGCGTGTACCACCACACCCAGCTAATTTTGCATTTTTGTAGAGACGGGGTTTCTCCATGTTGGTCAGGCTGGTCTTGAACTCCCGACCTCAGGTGATCCACCTGCCTTGGCCTCCCAAAGTGCTGGGACTACAGGCGTGAGCCACCGCGCCCGGCCCAGTTTCCTTGTATTTCAATTGCCCCAGTAATAGACTAAGAATATCTGTCCAGTCTCTCCTGCTAATAAATATTTGAATAGCGGTTTGTTAATTTTTCTTACCCTTCAAGATGGAGATTAATTGCTATTTTACATTACACTCAACTTCTATTAGTTTGGGATTTACTTCCTCAGTGATACCATAAGCATTGGGCTTGAATAAAACATTTTAACCTAGACAAGCTCATTAAATTCTTGAAGGTGAATGGACAGAAAGGGGGGAGAACTGGCCCTAGTTTTGCAGTTTTGAGGGCATCAATTTAAATCTATCAGGCAAGTGTCAAACAGGTTTGGAGTTGGGACATGCTCGGTGAGGAAGGATGGAGGTTACTGGAAGGACAGTCCTGTTTAGTCCTGCTGCGCCTCAGGCCACCAGAACCAGCCCTTCCCCAGAGCCAGCCCCACCCTACCTGGCTTCACCCTCAAGGTGTCCACAGCCTTGTGGCCAAAGAGTTCACCCTGACCCAAATAGGACTGTTGAATCCTATTTTTTAGGGTCCAATTTTACTCCTTGGACCTGACAGTCCTGCTGAGAGGAGTAAAGTTTTCTCACCTGTAAACAGGAGTGGTCATGCCCATTATCATGTTCACCATCATTATTGTCATAAATATCATGCTACCCCTAGACCCAAGGGTTGGACCCTGCTAATACCTGGGGTACACCCCCACTTTTGCCTATAGCACCCTATATTATTAAGAACCCCTCTAGTCTTGAAGCCAGCAAACCCAACCACTCCTCTCTGACTCCAGACTCGGCTGGCTCCATTGCTTTCTCTCTCTTGCCTACAGGGATTATGAGCGTACTGCAATACTTTTTTTTTTTTTTTTTTTGAGGCAGAGTCTTGTTCTGTCACCCAGGCTGCAGTGCAGTGGCATGATCTCGACTCATTGTAACCTCCGCCTCCCGGGTTCAAGTGATTCTCATGCCTCAGCCTCCTGAGTAACTGGGATTACAGGCACCTGCCACCACGCCTGGCTAATTTTTGTATTTTTACTAGAGATGGGGTTTCGCCATGTTGGCCAGGCTGCTCTCAAACTCCTGACCTCAGGTAATCCACCCGCCTCACCCTCCCAAAATGCTGGAATTACAGGCGTGAGCCACTGCGCCTGGGCCAATCTATTTTAAGACCAAAAAATCTAAGAAGTTTCATAGAGTTATAGAATCAGGTGTCTATAAGTTGTTCTCAGCTTCCTGAAAGGCTCTTAACTTCTAGATCGGGGTGTCCGATCTTTTGGCTTCCCTGGGTCACATTGGAAGAAGAAGAATTGTCTTGGGCCACACGTAAAATACACTAATGGTAGCTGAAGAGCTTATATAATATATATATTTATATATTTATTTATATATTTATATATATCACAAAAAAAAGTCTCATAACATCTTAAGAAAGTTGGACCACATTCAAAGCTGTCCTGGGGTGCCTGCAGCCCACAGGTTGCACAAAATTGTTCTAGATATTAACCTCTGGTGTTAATCATTTGACGACTTTCAATTATGCTGGGAATGAGAAACATACTTGAAGTCACTATCAGAAGCAGCTCTGGAAGAGGTTCGTATTTAACCCTGGTCATTAGTGCAGACTCCCACAGGCATGGTTCTTTTCCCTGTGGGTCTTTACGTCATTTTTCCCTCCAGGGGCCTCGGTCGGGCTCATCACAATTAACCAGAAAGGTTGTGATCATGTTTTACCTCAAAAGAAAAGGGCATGTGGCCTCGATTCCTAACCTTCCAGGTAGCTCCTGGCCTGTATGCAAATTTGCCAATTTTCGCTCTACAAACCGTGGATTTATTTTGGGGGGCGTATTTACATAGCCACAGAATGTCTTTGGGGGTACCTTTCCCCCAGAGCAAGAGGCACCAACTTGCCTGATAATTCCATATTTGAGGGAAGAATCTGGAAGAGTCCAAGAGAATTTGCTGCATCTAGATAGGGAAGAGGTTAAACTATCTTAGGTTCCAGAACACGTAACATCCCCACTTATGTAACTACTTGGAGAGCCACGAGGGAGAGGCACAGGGCAGTGCTCACAGGGACCAAGAACCCAGAAACCCTTTCACTCTCTTGGAGTCCACGTTTCCCTCTCTCCCCTCCCCCACCAGCGTCCTCTGCCCGTGCCCCCACATCATGTCCACATGCCACCTAACTGTTTGGGTTCCCCCAGAAGCCGACCTTGAGACAGAGGTTCAAGGGCAAGTTATTTACTTGGGAGGTGATCCCAGGAAGTACCAGTAGGGGAGGGGCAAAGTGAGACAGAGAAAAGAAAGGTACATGATCAAGCCAGTTACCCCGTGGGCAGTGGGAGCTCAATCCCGCCAGGGGATGCTGGAGACAGTGTAGATCATGGAGGCAGAGTTGCCCCACAACAGGCAAGGGAGCTGTGTCTGTATCCCATCGGTCATTGGTGGAGGGCTCCTGGCCATTAACCCTCTAGCAGATTGGCTTTCCCTGCACGCAGGTGGACATGCCCTCAGCAGAAAGCAGCCAGATAAAAGCCCGCAGGTGGGAGGTGGCAGGTGTTTGTGATTATACCTTCAGGGGGTAGGGCCGAGGGTCTTGCAGACATAAGCAGGGCAGCAGCCATGGTGGCTCCCTTGCCCCAGCTCAGATGCCATGTGAATTTTCATCTCAAACCCTTTGTTATGGGCTGAATCGTGTCCCCTAAAATTCATATATTGAAGCCTTAATCCCCAGTACCTCCATATCCAAAGACAATATTTGGAGATAGAGCCTTTAAAGAGGGGATTGTATTAGCCAGGCATGGTGGCACCCACCTGTAATCCCAGCCACTCAGGAAGCTGAGGCAGGAGAATCGCTTGAACCTGGGAGGCGGAGGTTGCAGTCAGTGAGCTGAGATCGCACCACTGCACTCCAGCCTGGGCGACAAGAATGAAACTCCCTCTCAAATAAAAAAAATAAAAATAAAAAAAATAAGGGGCGGGGGGATTGAGTAAAATGAGGTCGTTAGGGTCAGCCATAATCAGAGCTTACTCCCCTTGTGAGAAGAGAAAATTTGGACACACGAGAGACACCAGGGATGTGCACCCAGAGGAAAGACCCCATGAGGACGCAGTGAGAAGGTGGCCCTTTGCAAGCCAAGGAGGGATGCCTCAAGAGAGGCCATCCCTGGGCACAGTGGCTCACGCCTGTCTTCCCACCACTTTGGGAGGCCGAGGCGAGAGGATCACTTGAGCCCAGGAGTTTGAGACAAGCCCAGGCAATACAGGGAGACCTCCGTCTCTACAAAACTAAAAAAATTAGCTGGGGCTGGGTGCAGTGGCTCATGCCTGTAGTCCCAGCACTTTGGGAGGCTGAGGCAGGTGGATCACTTGAGGTCAGGAGTTCAAGATCAGCCTGGTCAATACAGTGAAACCCCCATCTCTACTAAAAATACAAAAAAAAAATTAGCCAGGCCTGGTGGCAGGCACCTGTAATCCCAGCTACTGAGGAGGCTGAGGCAGGAGAATTGCTTGAACCCAGGAGGTGGAGGTTGTAGTGAGCCGAGATCATGCCACTGCACTCTAGCCTGGACAACAGAGTGAGACTCAGTCTCAAAAAAAAAAAAGAAAGAAAAATTAGCTGGGCATGGTGGCACATGCCTGTAGCCCCAGCTGCTTAGGAAGCTGAAGTGGGAGGATCACTTGAGCCCGACAAGGTTGAGGGGTGACAGAGCAGGACCCTACCAAAAAAAAAAGAGAGAAAAGGAGAGAGAAGCCAACCTTGCTGGCACTGTGATCTCAGACTTCTAGTGTCCAGAACTGCGAGAAATCCATTTCTATAGTTTAAGCCACCCAGTCTGTGGTATGTTGTGATGGCAGCCCTCATAAACGAAGACACTCTTTCCCAGTTCTAGTTCTCCATCTCCATTCCTGCCTCCGGTTGGCCCAGCCCCTCTTTCAAGCCAGGCTACAGGTCAGAGGTGACTGAGTCTTCTTTGGGTCAGGTGTCCATTTCAGTCCAATCAGCTGCTGTGGGAGAGCAGGGTGCCAGGGCCAGGGTTGTAAATGAGGACAGAGCTCTGGAAAGGGAGCCTCACTGGGGAAGGTCACCCAAAAGTGTCTGCACCGTGGCCTGGGAGCGTCCTGAGCTGAGGCATCCATGTAATCTGGGCTATTTCCAAGCCATCGTGTCTTTGTTCTAGAAATAGATCATCCTGGGATATAAATCGGCACGACACTGAGCATCTAGACAGCGCTTCAGCAACCCACACCTTGGGCCTGCGTGAGCTGCTTTCCTGGCTCAGAGATTGTGACGATGACAGCCCCAAGCCTTGTCCACTGGGGCTGAATCGGAAGCTGAAAGGCACAGCTCGCTTCATCTGGAAACCAGCAGGATGTGAGGCTGACAGTTAATTAGATTAATAAGGAAGCCATGCCTTAAAATGTAATGCTGTTTTCATGAGCCTTTAAAGCCTATCAAAATGTTTGCTGAGCTTTATGGCTGGTAATTAACAACCTTGTAAAAATATACAAGGAAACAAGGAGATATCAGGGAGCTAATGAATGTGGCAGCTGCCAGACTCACAGACAGAGCCTGGCTCTGGCTTTCACATCACTGGGGTTTGGGTCCAGCTCTGCCTCTACTTGCTCAGACAAGTCCCTCACCCTCTATGATCTGTTTCCTCATCTGTCCCGTGGAAAGGCTGGATGACTGCTGAGCCCTGGACCAGCTGCATTTCTCAGTCTTCCACTTTCTTGTGCTTCAGAGCTCAATTCACCTGCAGGTTCCCCTGCTCGGAGGGCCATTCCATCATTAAGACTGACGTTTCCCCACAATAGGTAGGAATCCAGTATCTCAGTGAGATCCTCAACATCCCACTCCATGAAAGTGGACATAAGCAGCTTTTGTGGCCAAAGGACCATTCACCCTTTTTTTTTTTTTTTTTTTTTTTGAGACGGAATCTCGCTTTGTCACCCAGGCTGGAGTGCAGTGGCACAATTTCAGCTTACTGCAACTTCCACCTCCCAGGTTCAAGTGATTCTTCTGCCTCAGCCTCCCAAGTAACTGGGATTACAGGCGCACGCCACCATGCCCAGCTAATTTTTTGTATTTTTAGTAGAGATGGGGTTTCACCATGTTGGTCAGGCTGGTCTTGAACTCCTGACCTCAGGTGACCCACCCGCCTCGGCCTCCCAAAGTACTGGGATTACAGGTGTGAGCCACCGCACCTGGCCTTCTTTTTTACTTTTTTTGAGACAGGATCTTGCTCTGTTGCCAGGCTGGAGTGTAGTGGCACAATCAGCTCGCTGCAGCCTCAACCTCCTGGGCTCAAGCCATCCTCCCATCTCAGCCTCCCTAGTAGCTGGGACTACAGGCACACACCACTATGCCTGGCTAATTTTTAATTTTTTTTGTAGAAACAGGGTCTCCCTTTGTTGCCCAGCCTGGTCTTGAACTGCTGGCCTCAAGTGATCCTTCTGCTCAGCCTCCCAAAGTGCCGAGATTACAGGCATAAACCATGCACTTGGCCTCATCCTTCTTCAGTAACAAATTTTTCCTTCAGCAGATCACTCTCTTCCAGATCTCAATCCCTAGCTTTAGACAGAGGTGACTCTACCCCTGCTGGTAGGGGTTGGCACATATCTCAGCTGTAACCCGTGAGAGCATCGCAAGGATGATCACCTGACCTAGTCAGAGCCAATGGGACACAATGGAGAGAGAGTCTCTCCATTCATTTCCATTGAGATGAAGACGACTTAGACCTGGCGTAGCCGGCAGCCATCTTGGCACCATGTGGAGTGTGAACGCTCATCCAGCACACAGCAAGGCCAAGCCAGATGGTGGAGAAAGATCAGGTCATGGTACTATTGTTTGGGCCCCTGAGTTTAGCCACATCTTAAATTTACCCTTGAACTTTGCAATTGCATGAGCCAATAAATTCCCTTTGTTGATTTAAGATATTTTTGAGGTGAGTTTTCTGTCACTTGCAAACAAGAATTCTAACAGTTACATGGTGTGTCTGTTAATGGGTGTAAGAGAGAGAGAGAGGAAAAGAAACAAAGTCATAAAAACAGAGAAAAAAGAAAAATTTTGTTTTACTGAAAGCACATGCTAGAGTTTGTACATGCTATTAATATTTCTCATTTGTAAAATGCCATTTGCTCTCTTTTTTCTCTCTGGAGATTCCTAGTCGTCCTCTCAAAGCCCATCTCAGTGGCTCCTCTTTCCCAGCTCTCCAGGCAAAGTGAGTCACTTCTTCTTCCTAGAAAGTCAGTCCTTCAAGACTTTTGACTTATGGCAGAAGTCATGTATATATTACTAAAAATAAACTACAGAGCATTATAAGTGATACATCTATGTGTAAACTAAACATGTTAACAATTACAATTGTTGTCATTCATTGTTATGGTCATTATTGTGGGTTGACATGTGAGCTTGACTGACTTTTTTCCACGTACCCTTTAACCCCAGGACCCTCCACATTATGACTGGAATGGATACATAGGGCTGACACGTGTACCGGGGTCACATGGTCAGAAAGGGACCCACGGAAAGAATCTTCAAATTTTCAACCTCTTTCTTTCCTTTTTCCTTTCCTTCCCTTCCCTTCCTTCTTTCCTTCCTTCCTTCCTTCCCTTGCTTTCTCACTCTTTCTTTCCTTTCTTTTCTTGTTAGAGACAGGTTCTCACTCTGTCATCCAGGCTGGAGTACAGTGGTGCAATCACAGCCCACTACAACCTCAAACTCCTGTGCTCAAGTGATTCTCTCGCCTCAGCCTTCTGAGTAGCTGGGACCACAGGTATGTGCCACCAAGCCTGGCTAATTTTTTAAGGTTATTTTGGAGAGATGGGTTCTCACTTTGTTGCCCAGGTTCATCTCAAACTCCTGGCCTCAAGCAATCCTCCTGCCTCGGCCTTCTGAAGTGCTGGGATTACAGGCGTGAATCACTGCACCCGGCCCAAATTTTCCATTTCTAAATTTGAGAGATAAAAATGCTTAGAAAAGAGATGAAAGTGGCCAGGCACAGTCGGGAGGCCAAGGCGGGCGGATTACGAGGTCAGGAGATTGAGACCATCCTGGCTAACACAGTGAAACCCCGTCTCTACTAAAAAAGACAAAAATATTAGCTGGGCGTGGTGGCGGGCGCCTGTAGTCCCAGCTACTCGGGAGGCTGAGGCACGAGAATGGCGTGAACCCAGGAGGCAGAGCTTGCAGTGAGCCGAGATCGCACCACTGTACTCCAGCCTGGGCAACAGAGTGAGACTCCATCTCAAAAAAAAAAAAAAAGAAAGAAAGAAAGAAAAAGAAAAGAGATGAAAGCAAAAAGAACCAGTTTTTGCCAGTTACTTACTTTAACCCATTCTGAATTTCCTCCATAGTAATAGAATTTAAACTAAACAAATGCTGATTCTCCAGCTAGTGACAACACATCCCAGGCTTCTTTGTGGCCATGTGACCACATGGCTAAGTTGTCACCAAGGGCATATGAACAGAAGGGATGGGGCACCTTTTTCCTAACATTCTTTCTCCTTCCCTGAACATAGATGTGCTGTGACCAAGTTCTGACAATGGAGATGAAGATAACACCATGAAGGATACAGAGAAACAAGATGAAAGGATCTTTAATATCTGAGTGATCATATGGAACAGAGCCATCTCCCCACCCTGCAATACTTACCTTGAGGCTGTTACATGAGAGTGGATAAACTTCTATTTTCTTCAAGCCACTGTATTTTGTGCCCTCTTTATTACAGCAGCTTAGGCTTGCTCGAATTAATGTATTCCCAAATACCTCTCTTCCAATGACTAGAAAATTCCTCCCAGTTAGGAATTTTGGAGAGAAAGAAGAGAGAAGGGTAGAGGCTATATAACCCCGTGCCCCAACACAAACACACACACACACACATACCTTGCCCTTCCCCTAAGACAAGTCACAGATTTGATGGCAGGAAGAAAACAATAAAATTCTTTTGAAGTTTGGGAGATTAAAGAATAAAGACAGCGTGTAGCTTATTTCCATCTGGAATTTGTCCTTCGCGTTAGGATGTGAGCATCTTTTGTTTTGCCTTCCATCACTTACTTTCCCTTTTTCGGACAACAGTGTCCCAATATCCCTCTGGGAGTTCTGGGGATACCCTTAGCTGCCTCTTGTCACATCAGGCCTGTTTCGTACAGCCGCACAGTTTGTGCACTGCACAACACCAGGAAACTCATTTCACATAGACCATGACATAGATGTGTCGCCTGGAGTTGTGTAACAGGGCAGCCTTGTGGCCCTCCACATAGGCCACTAACTCTTGGTCTCCACGAGAGTGGCACCTGGCTGCTGTCGCTTCTCCAGGAGGCAGAGCCCAGTCTCAAACTGGATGGAATACTCCATGTATCAAAGGAGTGATAAATAATCAACATGACAATCTCCCCCACTCCATGCTTCCCACAGCACCGCTTATATCCTGGGAGTATAATGTTGACCTATGGCTTTGCTATAAAACTCTTACTGACAATATTCATTATGCAGTTGTCCCTCAGTATACACGGGAAATTGGTTCCAGGATACCTTCCCTCCCTTGTGCACAGCAAAATCCACACAATCTCATGTCCTGAAGTCAACCCTGAGGAACCCGCATAGGAAAAGTCAGCCCTGCATATATGCCTATTTGTCATCCTGCGAATACTGTATTTTCAATCTGCATTTGGTAGAAAAAAAATCCACATATAAGAGGCCCCATGCAGTTCAAACCTGTGTTGTTCAAGGGTCAGCTGTATTATTCAATACCTCCTTTGAAGAACTCACATGACAAGCTCCCAGGACAAGTTGGGGTGTCTTGAACAATTGGCAGATTTCCTTCTGGACAATAGTGAGAGTTATGGAATCCACTGACTTTCCCTTTTACTTTCACCATCAAGTGGCCCAAAGTGAGGTTAAATGTCCTCGTCAAGATCACCAATGACCTCCATGTTGCTAGAACCAATGGTCGGTCCTCAGTCCTCACCTTATTTAACCCATTTTCCGTACTTGACATACATAATGACATTCCCCCTCTTGAAACTCTTTCTTCATTTGGCTTCTAGGATCCTTTACTTTCTTGGTTTTACTCCTAGCTCACTGGCCTCTTCACATTCTTCTTCGTTGATTCTTCCTCATCTCTCTGAACTTTAAGCATAGGAACATCATGAGTCCAGTCCTTTTTCATGCTCTTCTCTGCCATACACTTCCACTGGCAATCTTATCTAGCTTCATGACTTTACATACCGCATCTTTGATGATGATGCCTAAATTTATACCTCTAACCTGGGCCTTTCTCCTGAGCTCTAGACCTGTATGTCCAATTGCCAATTTGATGTCTCTTCTTAGATGTCCAACAGGTATCTCAGACAACACACATCCAAGACTCAACTCCTTATCATCAAAGCTTCTCTACCAGAGGCTCCTCATCTCAGAAAATGAAAACACTCATCTTTAGTTGCTCAAAACCCCGGAGACATCCACAACTCCTTTCCCTTTTTTTTTCACACCCCACTCCAATCCATCAGCAAATCCTATCACCTCAACCTTTAAAATATATCCTGGAGCTCGGGACGGTGGCACATGCCTGTAGTCCCAACTACTGGGGAGGCTGAAGTGGGAGGATCACTTGACCCCAGGAGTTCGAGGCTGCAGTGAGCCATGATCGTGCCACTGCACTCCAGCCTGAGTGATAGAGTGAGATTCTGTCTCTATTAAAATTTTAAAAAATAAAGTATATCCTGTCTCCAACCTCAGCTCCTCACTGCTTCCACTCTATTCCAAACTACCATCATCTCTTGTCCGGATTATAGCAATATTCTCCTAACTGGTTTTCCTAATTCTGCCCTTGTCACCCTTTAGTCTATTTTAATCACAGCCTCCAAAGAGATTTGTTTCATGCCATCCTCTGCGCCTCCAGTGGCACCAGGATTCTTGGAGTAAAAGCCACAGTTCATCCTGGCCTATAAGGCCCCAGAGGGTCTGACCCCCTGTTTACCGCTCTGACCATCTCTCCTACTGAGTGACTTCCCTCATGCAAAAGATATGACTGGTGGTCACAGGAGTGAGCGACAGCGTAAGGGAGCTGAGTGGAAAGGGAAGGGGAGGGGAAGGGAGAGAAGGGGAGTGGAGGTGAGGGAACCCAGGATAGAGTTAGACCAAAACATGAGGAGCCTGAGAAAGACAACCAGAGGTCAAGGAGAAGGACCAGCAGAAGGTGGGCCCACCAAAACCAAAGAGAGAGAATGTCTCGAGAAGACACAACCTCTCCTCACCGAGGGCCCACAGGCTGAACAAGCCATCTTCAATTTCCCTTTCATGCAGTTAAACTTTTTAAACCTTTTTAAATGATGAGCCATTTGTCAGGGATGCAGCATCTTGGCAGCCAAACTGGGTAAGGAGAAAAAATATGAGCATCTTTTGACTGGTCATTTTTTTCTCCCTTTCAGCCTAAGCAGGCCAGAACCAGTATTCATTATTAATAGACGCATGTTTTATTAAAGGTATAAAG
This sequence comes from Macaca thibetana thibetana, assembly GCF_024542745.1. Lineage (NCBI taxonomy): Eukaryota > Metazoa > Chordata > Mammalia > Primates > Cercopithecidae > Macaca > Macaca thibetana. The sequence continues at coordinate 66,072,045 of NC_065587.1, forward strand.
ACCAAAGATTTGTAACTTTAATAATCCAGATTTTTATTTTAAATTCTCCAACATTATTATTTATTGATCGGCTGGGGGATGTTTCTTTTGCAATCCCTGACCTGCCAGTTCCTGGAGGGGAAATAGAAATGGTGAAATTAGAGGAGTTAGCACTGACACTGATTTACTCCAAGGTGTACAAAACAACTCCCACAAAACGAGCACCTGCTTTGTGCCAGTCCCGGGGCCAGGCATGGCGCATCAGAGCCAGGAGGGCTAACGCACAACCCTCCCCTAATTGGGCAGGCAGAAAAACAAATAATTATACAGACAAGGCAATTATTCAGGTGTGTCGGGGAGCAGAACTGAGTAGTCAGAAGCTTTTCTCTAGAATTAGGAAGATTTAAGTCTCAGTGCCACAATTTACTAGCTGTGTGATCTCGGGCACGACACATTCCCTATCTGGACCTCTGTTTTCTCGTCTGTAAGATGGGGATGGTGTGGGTTTTCATGAAGATTAACTGAGCCACTGATGCATACAGCTTGTTTGGCATGGGACTCAGCATGTAGAAAGCCCCCATTCAACAGCGGTGGTGGTGGTGGTGGTGAGGTGAAAAGTTATAGGGGCTGGGCGCGGTGGCTCATGCCTGTAATCCCAGCACTTTGGGAGGCCAAGGTGGGTGGATCATGAGGTCAAGAGATCAAGACCATCCTGGCCAACATGGGAAACCCTTTCTCTACTAAAAATACAAAAATTAGCTGGGTGTGGTGGTGCACACCTGTAGTCCCAGCTACTCGGGGGGCTGAGGCAGAAGAATCACTTGAACTCAGAAGTCAGAGGTTGCAGTGAGCCGAGATCGCACCACTGCATTCCGGCCTGGTGACACAGCAAGACTCTGTCTCCAAAAAAAAAAAAAAAAAAAAAAAAAAGTTATCAGGGGCTGGGCATGGTGGCTCATATCTATAACCAACACTTTGGGAGCCCGAAGTGGACAGATCTCTTCAGCCCAGGAGTTTGAGACCAGCCTGGACACCATGACAAAACCCCATCTATACTTAAAAATTTACAAAAATGTGCCGGGCATGATGATGCGTGCCTGTAGTCCCAGCTACTGGGGAGGCTGAGGTGGGAGAATCACTTGAGCCCTGGAGGTTGAGGCTGCAGTGAACCGTGATCACACCACTGCATTCCAGCCTGGGCAACGGAGTGAGACCCTGTCTCAAAAAGAAAAAAAAAGGAGGGGGCACACACTCTGGGCCTTAATTCTTCCTGAAGGAGAGGGTTAAGAGAAGGTGTTGGCCGGGCGTGGTGGCTCAAGCCTGTAATCCTAGCACTTTGGGAGGCCGAGACGGGCGGATCACAAGGTCAGCAGATCGAGACCATCCTGGTTAACACGGTGAAACCCCGTCTCTACTAAAAAATACAAAAAACTAGCCGGGCGAGGTGGCAGGCGCCTGTAGTCCCAGCTACTCGGGAGGCTGAGCCAGGAGAATGGCGTAAACCCGGGAGGCGGAGCTTGCAGTGAGCTGAGATCTGGCCACTGCACTCCAGCCTGGGCGACACAGCTAGACTCCGACTCAAAAAAAAAAAAAAAAGAGAGAAGGTGTCACGGAGGAGAATACATTTGAACTGGTTCTTGAAGGATGATGAGAATTTCAAAAGGTTGACAAGTTGAGGGAAGCACATTCCAGATGGAAAGCTGCCACGGAGAAATTCACTGGTGAGTAAATGTGAGTCGTGTCAGGGAAAAGTTGAAGAGCTCCATGGGCTGAGGACATGGCAGCTTGAGGGGCCTGGTGGGAGGGTGGCAACAGTGCAGAGGGTCTCCAAGGCCAGGCAAGGGATCTGGGTTCGCCCTAAAGGCAATGGGGAGACTTTGAAGGTTTTTGGTTTTTTTTTTTTTTAATTGTGGTAAAAAACATATAACAGGCTAGACACAGCGGCTCATGCCTGTAATCCCAGCACTTTGGGAGGCTGAGGCAGGTGGATCAGCTGAGGTCAGGAGTTTGAGACCAGTTTGGCCAACATGGCGAAGCCCCATGTCTACCAAAAACATAAAAAATTAGCCAGGCGTGGTGGCACACGCCTGTAATACCAGCTACTAGGGAGGCTGAGGCATGAGAATCACTTGAACCTGGGAGGCACAGTTTGCAGTGAGCCAAGATCCTGTGACTGCACTCCAGCCTGGGTGACAGAGCCAGACTCTGTCTCAAAAAACAAACAAACAAACAAACAGGCTGGGCATGATGGCTTACATCTGTAATCCCAGCACTTTGGAAGGCCAAGGCAGGTGGATCACCAGGAGTTCGAGACCAGGCTGACCAACATGGTGAAACCTCATCTCTGCTAAAAATAAAAAAAAAAAAAAAAAAGAAAGAAAGAAAGAAAGCAAAAAACATATAACATAAAATTTACCATCTTAACCATTTTTTAGCGTACGGTTCAGTAGCGTTAAGTATATTTACCTTTTTGCGCAACAGATCTCTACAACTTTTTCATTTTGCAAAACTGAAACTCTCTCCCCCTTGAACAACTTCCCATTTCCCCCGTGCTGGGCAGCCACCACTCCGTTTTCTGTTTCTAGGAATTCGACTACTTTAGGTCCCTCATGTAGGTGGCTGGCTTATTCACTTAGCATGATGTCTTCAAGGTTCATCCACCTTGTGGCATAAGACAGGATCTCTTTCTTTTTAAAGGCTGAATAGTCAGGCATGGTGGCTCACACCTATGATCCTAGCACTTTGGGAAGCTGAGGCAGGAGGATCATTTGAGGCCAGGAGCTTGAGACAAGCCTGGGCAACATAGTGAGACCCCCATCTCTACAAAAAAGTAAAAAATTAGCTGGGAGTGGTGGTGTGCACCTGTGGTGCCAGTCACTTGGGAGGCTGAGGTGGGGGGATCATTTGAACCCAGGAGGTCGAGGCTGCAGTGAACTATGATTGCACCACTACACACCAGCCTGGGTGCCAGAGTGAGACCCCGCCTCAAAGGAAAAGAAAAAAAGTAGGCCAGGTGTGGGGGCTCATGCCTATAATCCCAGCACTTTGGGAAGTCAGGGCAGGAGGATCACTTGAGCCCAGGAGTTCAAGACCAGCCTGAGCAATAGGTAAAAAACTGTCTCTACAAAAAAAATACAAAAACAAAAAATTAGTTGGGTTTGGTGGTGCATGCCTGTAGTCCCTACTACTCGGGAGGCTGAAGTGGGAGGATCACCTCAGCCCAGGAGGTCGAGGCTATAATGAGCTGGGATCATGCCACTGCACTCCAGCTTGGGTGTCAGAGGAAGACCGTGTCTCAAACTAAACTAAACTAAAATAAAATAAAAAAGACTGAATAATGTTCCATTTTATTTAGATATCACATTTTTATCCACTCATACATGAGGATTTTTTTTTTTCTGAGACGGAGTCCTGCTCTGTCACCTAGGCTGGAGTGCAGTGGCATGATCTTGGCTCACCGCAAGCTCTGCCTCCCGGGTTCACACCATTCTCCTGCCTCAGCCTCCCAAGCAGCTGGGACTACAGGCGCCCGTCACCTTGCCCGGCTAATTTTTTTTTGTTTGTTTGTTTGTATTTTTTAGTAGAGACGGGGTTTCATCGTGTTAGCCAGGATGTCTCGATCTCCTGACCTCATGATCCGCCCACCTTGGCCTCCAAAAGTGCTGGGATTACAGGCGTGAGCCACCGTGCCCGGCCCATGGGGGTGGTTTAAAAAACCTCTCCAAGGGGTGGTGAGGAGGGTGGTATGTAGAGTGAAGTGAAGCAGCCAGACTGGCAGCAGGGAGGCCAGGGAGGGGCTGGTGCAGCTGCCCAGGTGCACACGATGATGGTGGCCTGGCCACAGGTATGGCAGAGGGCTTGGATACAAAAGACATTGTGGAGGTAGAATTGGTGGGATTTGATCATTGGCGACATGACATTTGTCCTAACCTCAGAAATCTAGAGGTGACTCAGGTCATTCCCGTCCTCCTACTCCAAAAGTGGGAAAGAGGACCTGGCTGGTCCCTTCAAGGGTGAGGAGGGGGATAGAGAATTGCTATGGTGGGCGAAAGGCAAATGCCAACACTTCCAGTTCTATTAGGTTGGTGCAAAAGTAATCACGGTTTTTGTTTTTGCCGTTACTTTTAATGACAAAAACCGTGATTACTTTTGCACCAACCTAATATAATCTTTCAGAAAGCCCCCACTCTGTAGACTATCTTCCCCACTCTGTCCTCCAGCATGTGACTGGGACGTTGGGCAGGATGGCTAGCCAGCCACACGGGTGAGAGAACACAGTCCCAAGGGGAGAGGGAGCTGGCCTTCTGGTCCCTGTGCCACCTGTGTCTTGCTGGGTGACTCTGGTTATGTCCACACGCGTCTGTGGTTCTCAGTTTCTGTGTGTAAAGCAGAAGTGTTGGTGAAGCATTAGCGCTGCCGGGGCTGACGATGCTGATGATGGCGGCGGTGGCCAACTCTCTTTGAGTGCTTACTCTGTGCCAGGTACTCTTCTAAGTGCTTTTCAAGCATAAATGCCCCATTGTACAAATAAAGAAATGAAGGCAAGAGAAGCAAAGTTACTTGGCTGAGGTCACAGTGATAACAGGCAGAGCTGGAATTCAAATGCAAGCAGCCTGGCTCCAGGCCACTCCCTGGAATTACTTGGTGAGCTTGAAAATATCAGATTCCTGGATCCACCCCAGACCTGCTGGATCAGAGCCTCTTGCTAACAAGCTCTCAGGGCTGAAGGCCAGGATTGGAGCTGAGGGTTCCATGGGGACAGACATTGCCTAGGTCTAGCCCAAGAGACAGTGGACCCTGACTCTTCCCCCACCTGCCCCAGCACTGATGTTCCCTGGGTTTGGGGGTGACTGACCCTTTTGGAGACAACCTGCAGGGTGTACCCAGATTATTCCCACCCTCTCACACATGACCTGGAGGGAGCAGCCTCCAACTTCCTCACGCCCTCCCTGGAGAAAGGGTCCCAGCAGGACCTACCTGTTACACAGGTAACAAACAACCCTAAGAAAAGATACTAAACCTCTCTAGTAACCCAGTGTCAGTTCGTTTTCTCTTGCTTATCGCAGAGTACCTGAAACAGAGTAATTTGCAAAGGAAAGGGATTGACTTCTTATGGTTATGGAAGTTGAGTAGCCCAAGGTTAAGGGCTGCATCTACTGAGAACCTTCTTGCTGGTGGAGTGTCCCAAGGCAGTGCAGGGCATCACACATGGCGAGGGGGGAGTGAGCGTGCTAGCTTAAGTCTCTCTTCCTCTTCTTCTTCTTCTTTTTAAAAAAAATTAGAGATGAAGTCTCACTATGTTGCCCAGGCTGGTCTCAAACTCCTGGGCTCAAGCAATCCTCTATCCTCGGCGTCTTGAAGTGCTGGGATTATAGATGCAAGCCACCACACTCAACCCTCTCTTCCTCTTCTTATAAAGCCACCAGTCTTTCCCCCCTGATAACCCAGTAATCCACTAACCCATGAATCCAGGAATTATTCCAGATTAATCCATTCATAAGGGCAGAGCCCTCATGACCCAATCACCTCTTGAAGGCCCTACCTCTCAATATTGCCACACTGGAGATTAAATTTCAACATGAGTTTTGCAGGGGACAAATATTCAAATCACAGCACTCAGCAAATGGGAAGTAAAGCAATAAGAAAATGCCCTGGACGGTTCTCAAGATGGGAGGGCTGTAGTCAGACACCTTCCTAATCAAATTCATCCCTGCTCCATTTGGAATTTGAAGGCACTCGAGTGCTCGCAGGAGCTAAATTACTCTTTTTGTACATATGGTAATGACAGTATTAGACCCACAGATATCTTGGCATGTGGTTATTTTTTAAAAGGACAACATACTGTCAAGCTAGATACCAACAACCAGTAATCGCTCGAGTAATCGCTTTTTAAAACTTCAGTCTAAAAAGGAGTTCAAGAATTACTGCTATCTGCAACAAGAATGAATCTCATAGACTCAGTGAATGAGCAAAACAAGCCGGACACAGAAAGCTAGATACCAGATTATTCCATTTATATGAAATGCAAGAACAGACAAAATCAATCTATGGTGATAGAAGTCAGGATAATGGTTATTTTTGAGGAGTGCTGACTGGAAGGGAACCTTTCAGGGAGGTGGAATGACCTGTGTCTTGCCATGGGTTGGAATTACACGGGTGTACACAAAGTAAAGATTCACTGAGTTGTACATGTATAACTTATGCACTTTACTATGTGCAATTCATGCCTTAAAAATGTTTTTAAAGAGTTGGATTGTTTCTTTCTAGTTATCTATGTCCTTCATTAAGATCCAGATAGTGACTCAGAACTGACTGAGCGCTTACAATGTACACACCCACTCAAGAGGGGCAAGTGGCAGAAACAAGGGAAGGCTAGGCCTTGGCTTAGCCTGGCACTAGACTCTGGACTTACAAGGCTTACAGCTGGAGGGGCTACCAAGGGCAACTGTGCCTGACGCCATTGAGACCCCACTCCCACACATAGCCCAGAAGAGCCAAGGGCAGGCCTGGGCTCCACTGGGGGAGTGGACCAATCAGAAGGCAGCTGGACGGACTGGGAAAAGGATAAGCTATTAGTCAGCAGCTATCCTGGCCACGGGGCTCTGCAGGATCAAAGATAAGAATTGATCGGGCCCACAGGGCAAGGGGGAGGCCAGAGCCAGCAGGAAGGATAATTAGGAAAGACATCAGGCCAGGCTGGACAATGAAGGCTCAGAGACGTCAGGATTCTCACTCCCTGCTGGGATCACATGCCAGGAGGCGAGTGCGCCCCCAAGGGGCCAGGCAGGTAACAGACAATGGTCCCCAGATAAGAGACGAGAGACGTCCAGTTCTTGCCCAACATTACGCAGCAAGTCAGGGACTCAGCCAGGCCAAGACCCCATATATCCTGCACTCTACAGGCTTCTCCCCACCACCCCCGCAACACCCCAAGGTGATGTTTATTTCCTACCCTAAATGTTCCACATTCTACATTCCCTTCATTTTCAGTTTTTTTTTTTAAGACTTAATTCTTGATTATTTTGACAGCTTACATCATCCTGAAAGTAAAGTGAAAAAGCCACACCACACTACCCACTTTTAATACAGATCTTTGTAGATTGGGAAGCATAAACAAACCAAAAGAGTGATAATTAGTTCTGAATTCAAGCGAGGTTTATGGAATGTGAACCATTTGGGTAATCGGCTGGGGTGGTGCCATGAAGTGGTAATTAATTTGTTTTTTCCCTAAAATGTTTTACTTAATTAAGGGAGGTGTTGATTTATGTACACCCGTCCCCTGGGGATGGTTTGTAAGGCAGGAGAAAATTCCAACTGTCTCCCTGCCACGTTTCTCATCGAATTATTTCATTACATTCAGATACACTTTTGCAACACTGATTGTGACAGATCCTGGAGTTATGAGCTCATAAATACTGGGGGGTTGGGGGGAAGCTGGAGATGCACACTTAATGGGAAATGTTCTCATAATCAAAAGAATATTTCAAGCTGTGACAATGCAGGCCAAGAGAGGGAGGGGGAGCCACTTCAAAGAATAACAGGATGCTGAATAACCCGGCACCTGCAGCTCTGCCTCCTTCTGAGTCAGCTGGGCTCTCAAATATCAGCTCGCGAAGGGCGAATGTCAGGAGGATTTGTAGCTAGTCCTGGGTTCTTTGTCACAACTTACTTGGAGCTGATAGTAGCTTAAGTTTGTTCATTTACTTAAATATTTATTAAGCAGCTACTATGTGCTGGACACTGTGCTATGCACTGGGAATACAATAGTGAACAAGACAAGCTTGTTTCCTACCTTCATGGAACTTATAGTCCAGGAGGAGAAAAAGAATATAAACAAGTAAAAGAAAAAATAGCCGATAAACATATGCCTACTCAATGATCTAGCAATTCTATTCTCAGGCATATATCCAAAATAAATGAGTGCATCTCTCCATGGAAAGACGTGTAAAAATGTTCACAGCAGCATTATTCAACAGCAACCAGTTAGGAGCAACCCACAGTCTGCCAGCAGAAGAATGAATAAACGAATTGTGTTATACTGACACAATTGAACACTGCTATGCAATGGAGTATTGCTATGCAGTACTCCATGGAACAGCAATACAAAAAGAACAAACTGCTGTTGCATTTATCCACACGCAAAAATGTGGCTGTATCTCACAGACAATGATGAAAGAAAGAATTTGGGCAAAAAGTGTCCAGATTATACGATTCCACTTACATGAAGCTCAAAGGCAGGCAAAACTCATCTATGATAGAAACCAAATAGGAAGTAGAATAGTGGCTACCTTTGGGAAGAGGAGGCACGAGTGAGCTTTCTGGGGTGTCTGGGAACCTTCTATGTCCAGATATGGGAAACGGTTACAAGCACATATATGTAAAAAGTCATCGAGGCCAGGTGCGGTGGCTCACGCCTGTAATCTCAGCACTTTGGGAGGCCGAGGCAGGTGGATCACCTGAGGTCAGGAGTTTGAAACCAGCCTGACCAACATGGTGAAACCCCATCTCTACTAAATACAAAAAATTAGCCTGGCATGGTGGCACATGTCTGTAATTCCAGCTACTTGGGAGGCTGAGGCAGGATGATCACTTGAACCTGGGAGGCAGAGACTGCAGTGAGCCGAGATTGCACCATTGCAGCCCAGCCTGGGCAACAAGAGCGAAACTTTCTCTCTCTCTCTCAAACAAAAAGTCATTGAGCTATATACTTAATATTATACCTCAATTAAAGCAAACGTTTTAATGAGATAAGAAAAAACTTTAAAATAATAAAGAGCTAAGATAATTTCACATGGTGATGAAAGACATGAAGAAAATAAAACCATGCCACAGGATGGGGAGTTCCTTGCAGGTGGGGGTGGGGGTGCAGGCGGTATTAGATGGAGAAGCCAGCAAAGACCCTTCTGCAGAGATAGCTTTGAGATGCCACCTTTTCCGGAGGTGGCCCATGGGAAAACCTGAGGAATGAGCATTCCAGATAAGGAAGCTGCAAGGCCGCTGGCTGCAAGGTGGGGCATCTGGGCATGTCTGAGCAACAGCATGGAGACCAGGATGGCTGGAGTGGGAGAGTAGAAGAGGCCAGTGGGGCTGTCAGGAGCTAGTCAACCCTATGGGCCACATAAGGATTCGGGTTTTATTCTAAGCATGATATGAGTCATTGGAAAGTGGAAGCAAAGAAGTGGCATGACCCAACTGACCTGATTTTTTTTTTTTTTTTTTTTTTTTTTTTTTTTTTTTTGAGACGGAGTCTTGCTCTGTCGCCCAGGCTGGAGTGCAGTGGCGCCATCTCGGCTCACTGCAAGCTCTGCCTCCCGGGTTCACGCCATTCTCCTGCCTCAGCCTCCCAAGTAGCTGGGACTACAGGCGCCCGCCACCACGCCCGGCTAATTTTTTGTATTTTTAGTAGAGACAGGGTTTCACCATGTTAGCCAGGATGGTCTCGATCTCCTGACCTCGTGATCCGCCCGCCTCGGCCTCCCAAAGTGCTGGGATTACAGGCGTGAGCCACCACGCCCGGCCCTGACCTGATTTTTTAAAACTGAGGACACCTATTGGAATACGGGGGGAAAAATTGACAGTAGGAGAAATGGCTACAGTGCAGGACCCGGAGCACAAGCAGGGGCTGGGTGGGCACCGTGACTGGGATCGCCACCATTGAGGCAGTGAAGCGTAAGAGCCAGGTTCAGCAGCAGCAGGCAGATGATGCAGAGGAGAGAGCTGAGCACCTCCAGCAGGGAGTAGAGGGAGCAAGGCAGGCCTGGAACAAGCTGAGGCCAAGGTGGCCTCCTTGAACTGTAGGATCCAGCTGGTTGAAAAGGGGCTGGACTGTGCTCAGGCGCGCCTGGCCACTGCCCTGCAAAAGCTGGAAGAAGTGGTAAAAGCTGCTGATGAGAGTGGGAGAGGTAGGAAGGTTATTGAAAATCGAGCCTTAAAAGATGAAGAAAAGGCTGGACACAGTGGCTCACGCCTGTAATCCTAGCACTTTGGGAGGCTGAAGTGGGTGGATCACCTGAGGTCAGGAGTTCAAGACTAGCCTGGCCAACATGGTAAAACTCTACTAAAAATATAAAAATTAGCTGGATGTGGTGGTACACACCTGTAATCCCAGCTACCTGGCAGGCTGAGGCAGGAGAATCACTCAAACCCAGGAGGCGGAGGTTGCAGTGAGCTGAGATCACGCCACTGAACTCCAGCCTGGGTGACAGAGGGAGACTCTGTCTCAAAAAAAAAAAAAAAAAAAAAAAAAAAAAAAAAAAAAAAAAAAAAAAAGGATGAAGGAAAGATGAAACTCAAGGAAATCCAACTCAAAGAAGCTAAGCACATTGCAGAAAACAGGCAGGAAGCATGAAGATGGGGCTCGGCTCATAAGTTGGTGGTTGTTGAAGGAAACTTGGGATGCAGAGAGGAACGAGCTGAGCTGGCAGAGTCCTGTGGCCGAGAGATGGATGAGCAGATCAGATCGATGGACCAGAACCTGAAGTGGCTGAGTGCTGCTGAAGGAAAGGACTCTCACAAAGAAGACAGATATGAAGAAGCAACCGAGATTCTTACTGATAAGCGCAAGGAGGCAGAGACCCGGGCTGAGTTTGCCAAGAGATCAGTAATCAAGCTGGAAGAGATGATTGATGACTTGGAAGATAAACTGAAATGCACCACAGAGGAGCACCTCTGCACACAAAGGATGCCGGACCAGACCTGCTTGACTGAATGAGATGCAGAGCACCCCAGTCCCACCTTGCCACTGCTCCTGCCTCTGACCCCAACTCCACCTAGGCCAGCCTGCCCAAAGCTGCCCTTACACTGAGAGCTGATCTTTAACTGGAAGGCTGCTTTCTCCTTTCACCGCCCCCACCTCCCCGATGTGTCTTTTTTTGCCAAACCCAGAGATTCCAGCTGGGCTAGAGGCTGAGCACCTTCGGGAACAACATTTAAGCGAATGTGAGTGCAACACATAATGTTTTTAAAAGCATGTTGTGTTGTACACATTTTGTAATTACCTTTTTTGTTATTTTGTAGCAACCATTTATAACACAGTCCAAATAGCTCCACAGCTCTGAAGCGGCAATCTAATCCCTTTCTCCCTTTTGGAAGGTGACTGTTTAGCTTACTGCATATTACTTCCTCTAGAGAAGAGGGAAAAAGATATGAGCCTGCCTTACTGAGAACCAGACAGAGCCCAGGGAAGGACTCCACTCTGAGACATCACGGCTTTGCACAAAGTACCAGCCAAACCAGAAAGGTGATTCCAGGAGTTAGCCCAAAAACAACAGCAACAAAAAATGTGCTGTTCAGGTTTTCAGCTTTAAGATATCTTCGGACAAAGTTATTTTTATTTTTATTTTTTTCCCACTAGAAGTGACCACATTAAGCCAGGCACGGTGGCTCACACCTGCAATCCCAGCACTTTGGGAGGCCGAGGGAGGCAGATCACTTAAGGTCAGGACTGCAAGACCAGCCTGGCCAACATGGTGAAACTCTGTCTCTACTAAACATACAAAAATTAGCCAGACATGGTGGTGTGCGTCTGTAGTCCCAGCTATTCGGGAGGCTGAGGCAGGGGAATCGCTTGAACCTGGGAGGCGGAGGTTGCAGTGAGCCAAGATCGCGCCACTGCACTCCAGGCTGGGCAACAGAGCGAGACTCCATTTCGGGGGAAAAAAAAAAAAAAGAAGTGACCAAATTAAGATGGTGAGACCTCTGAGACCAAATTTTTGTCCCATCTCCACCCCACTCCCAGCCGCTTACAGAGTGGCTAATGTGCCCCTTACATTGAGGTGACCACTTGATTGCTCTCCTGCCTCCTTGAAAGAAAGAAGATTATGTTTTTGCCACTGATTTAGCCACATGAAACTCATCTCATTACCCTTTTCTGGGTTTGAAGCTGTTGTCTCTAAAAGTGCCATCTCATTGTGCTTTGTATCAGTCAGTGAGAAATCTCGAATAGCTTGTGTACAAAACTTTTAAAATGTCGTATTATTTTGAAACTCTGCTTCTTTGGGTTTCTGGCACCCTGGCTACCCGCTCTGGCTGTGAGAGCTCTCTACAGTCTGTGGGCTGGCAGATTGCTGATCTTTTAAAGTTTCTTTCCCTACCTAATCCCCACTTTTTGGTAAACTCCCTAGGAGGTCTGTTAGGCGTACACACTGTAGCTTATTGGCTTACAATGTACTCTCCTTTGATGCCTCTTTGACGACAATTGGGATAAAGAGAAATCAATAATGCAACTGTTTTGATACTAAAGACTGATGAGTGTCTTTTTGAAATAAAGAACCAGGCCACGCATGGTCGCTCACGCCTGTAATCTCTGCACTTTGGGAGGCCAAGGCAGGTGGATCACTTGAGGCCAGGAGTTTGAGACCAGCCTGGCCAACATGGTGAAACCCCATCTCTACTAACCAAAATATAAAGAAATTGGCCAGGCATGGTGGCACATACCTGTAATCCCAGCTACTCAGGAGGCTGAGGCAGGAGAATTGCTTAAACCCAGGAGGCAGAGGTTACAGTGAGCCGAGACTGCACCACTGCCCTCCAGCCTGGGCGACAGAGCAAGACCCTGTCTCAAACCAAAAAAAAAAAAAAAAAGAAAGGAAGAAAAAGAAAGAAATAAAGAACCAGTCCCTCCAAAAAAAGACCCAAACAAACAAGCAAACAAACCCTGACTGTACAGCGCTGGTGAGGATGTTAAGCAATAGGAACTCTCACACGTTGCTGTGGGAAGGCCAAATGGTTCAACTTCTCTGGAAAACACTTTGGCAGTTCCTTACAAAGATAAACATCCACTTAACAAACTACCCAGAAACCTCTTTGGCATTTATTCAAGTGAAACAAAACCCTATGTTGAACCAAAAAAACATATTAAAATGTTCATATCAGCTTTAATTATAATAATGAAAAACTGGAAACCCCAAATATTTCCACACTGAGGAAGGATAAACTGTAGTTGAGCTGTTCAGTGGAACCCCATTCGGCAATAAAAAAAACGATGTCTACCTAAAGTAAACAGGAGACGTGCTCTCCAGAACAACTGCTCTCCAGGACAAGCAACTGATACATGTAAAAACTTGGATAAACTTCAAATACATTGTGTTACCTAAAACAGTTTATTTGGGAATAACAGGAGGGATATGCATGCTATAGTGAACCACAGGCATATGAGGTGCAACAGAGGGGTTTCGTTTTACAGTCAAAAGGAAAAGTTCACAAAAGCTGCTTTGAAACAAGGACCATTGGTTTTAGGGGCCTGTTGCGATAGTTGGCGTCCACTCATTGGTGAAGGCAGCCATCGTTAGTCAAATGTTCTTGTGCAAGAGGCTTATCTGAAATTTTTGAAATTGTTGTGGTTTTCAGAGAGTCCTTACAATCATTCCAATCATAGGCATATGTGCATGAGAGCCCTTCCTTCATGGCCCATGGGCTCCATTTTGTTAGGGGTTAACATAAGTGACTCCATTTTGATTATTGAAGACGTCCACAGGGACAAGCAATGGATACATGCAAAAATGTGGCTGACTCTCAAAGATATTGTGTTACCTAAAAGAAGCCAAAGATACTGTGTGATTTCATTTATATGGCACTCTGGAAAAGGCAAAACTACAGTGATGAAGAACAGATCAGTGGTTGCCAGGGGATCAGGGTAAAGGGAAGGTTTGGCTTCAGAGGGCCCTGGCCACATGACAGAACTGGCTCTATATCTTGACTGTGGTTGTGGTTTCTGATCCTACACATTTTTCAAAACTCACAGAACTACACACCAAAAAGAGTGACTCTCAGCTGCACGAGGTGGCACATGCCTGTATTCCCAATATTTTGGAAGGCTGAGGTGGGAGGATCGGGAGGATCTCTAGAGCCTAGGAGTTCAAGACCAGCCTGGGCGAAATAATGAGACTGCCTCGCTACAAAAAAATAAATTAGTCAGCCATGGTGGTGTGCGTCGGTAGTCCTAGCTACTCAGGAGGCTAAGGTGGGAGGATTGCTTAAGGCTGCAGTGAGCTGTGATCACGCCATTGCACTCCAGCCTGGGCAACAGAGCAAGACCCTGTCTCAAAAAAAAAAAAAAAGTGACTCTGTCTCCACGTAAGTTTAAAAATAATTTTTAAATGTAAAAAATAAAAAATAGGTTATCCTTTCCTACTGAAAATCAGACCACCTGCAAGGCTGGAGCATTGTTGATTTAGGGCATGCAAGGGTGCTGGTCCAGGCCCTCCCAAGCATGAGCTAGGGAAAGTACCACTCACAGCCTGCTTTTCCTTTGGGCATTACTTTTGCAATAGCCTACTGATCCCCATCACAGGGGGACAGGCTTAGTAGCAACCCCAGAGACAAGGATTCCTGGGCAAGTGGTTTATCAAGTGCTCCTACGAGAAACTGGCAGGAGTGGGGAAGAAGATAGGAAAGAGAAAATGCCTAGCAAGGGTGCACTAGCAGAGAGCGTCCCAGCCTCAGTCTGATCCCACTGGGAGCAGAGGAATGTAAATTACAGCTCAGAGTTCACGCCTGGAGGTAAAGAAGCTAGACTCATACTTTTGTATATCTGTCCATCTATGGCCAAGGGCTACCCGGCGGGGAAATAAACTCGCAGGCACTTCCAGGTCCTTGTGCTGTGCAGCGAGTGGCACTAGGAGCCCAAGGGCAATCCTCTGAAGAAAAATCTCACATGGAAGCTGTCAGATGAAAGCACCTGGAACCTGATCACACAGAAATGCTAAGAGGATCCGAAGGCAGCTGGGTAGAGCTCCAACAGTGTCCACTCCACCAACTGTGCCTCATCCGCCGGACATTTACTCCCAAAGCTCCTCCATGAGTCAAACCCAAGGGGCTGGGAAAGGTGGGCCCCTGCCCCAGCTCCTGCAGGAAACAGGAGATCAAGGGCATGAAGTCTTATCAGTAGTTGGATCCAAAGGGATGAAGTGGGAATTAGGTTAGAGGGTCTAAAGTATTTTCTGGAGACAGGCTTGGGGATCCCAGGAGCTTATCCTAACCTAACGCTGACCTCTCGGCCACATGAGGTTCCACCGAATGGAACAGAGTTCCAGGTGGCAGCATGTCGCTCTTTGCCCCAGACATGAAGGCAGTTAACTTGGGACCATAGCCCCCTGTTTATCTTCTAAAAGTTGCATTCGTGGAAAGAGTGTACCCATGGGAGCAGGCAAAAGAAGAAGGTTTGAATCCCACGTATTGGTTCGTGGACTGGTGCCTGTGCCCATGGTCGCCAGCAAGGATGTCCTGAGGTGGCCAATTATCCGTCACAAGGAAGGCTGTCCTTTACTTTGGGATTATCTCTAACCTTTAGGTTTGAGGTGCAAGTTCCCTATGGTTTCTGAAATGGTGGTGATACTAAATGGGGATTATGTTGTTTGTTTGCTTAATATTATCTTTTTTTGGCAAAATAAAACAATAGCACTCTGCCTTGGAACATTAAATATGGGATGAAGGAAATTCAACCACCCGTGGAATACAGAATTGGGTACCTCTGATGAGACAGGGATGTCAGTTTCTCTGCCTCACCTCAAGCTCCAGAGAGGGGCGTCCTGAGAACCACGTGACCTCCCACAGCCACCACCATTACAGTTGATAGAGCCGGAGATGATCACCTGACCAGACACAGTGAATTCATTGGTTGATCAACAACCAATTAGAACTAGGCACGGTGGCTCATACCTGCAATCCCAGAACTTTGGGAGGTCGAGGTGGGCCGATCACTTGAGGTCAGGAGTTCAAGACCAGCCTGGCCAACCAGTTGAAACCACGTCTCTACTAAAAATACAAAAATTAGCCAGGTATGGTGGCACACACCTGTTATCCCAGCTACTCAGGAGGCTGAGGCAGGAGAATCACTTGAACCCGGGAGGCAGAGGTTGCAGTGAGCCGAGATTGCACCACTGCACTCCAGCCCTGGTGACAGAGTAAGACTCCGTCTCAAAAAACAAACAAACAAAAACAAAATAACCAATTGGATACTCTCAAAAAAAATTTTTTTTAAGGTGAGGAGTATTCAAGTTGCAAAATCATAGAGACTGGCAGTTCCCCCAAATCTGGTAAGCACACTACTCCCAAATCTGTGTTTTGTACGTTTATATGCAAACTAAGGGGCTGACATCCTGTGGGACCCTATGAAGCAGCCTAGCCTGTAGTCTGGAGAGAAAAGCAAGACAGTGACTTCCAGGGGCACTGAAGGGCCGGGCTGGCATTGGTCCTAAAGCCCCATGAACTGTGTTTTTCTATTTTGGTTTCTTCCTTTCCTTTCCTTTCCTTTCTTTTCTTTTCTTTTTCTTTCTTTCTTTTTTTTTTTTTTTTTTTTCTGAGACAGGGTCTTGCTCTGTCACCCAAGCTGGAGTGCAATGGTGTGATCATAGTTCACTACAGCCTCGAACTCTTGGGCTCAAGTGATCCTCTTGCCTCACCCTCTTGAGTAGTTGAGAGTATAGTCACGCACCACCACACCCAGCTAATTTTTTTAAAACAATTTTTTGTAGAGACAGGGTCTTGCTATGCTGCCTAGGCTGGTCTTGAACTCCTGGCCACCAGTAATCCTCCTGCCTCAGCCTTCCAAAGTGCTGAGATTATAGGCATGAGTCACCACATCTGGCTCCACCCTGGTTTCCTTGACCTTAGTAAGCCCCTTCGTTTTAACCACTGAGTGGGAATGTGTACCTTGCAACAAGAAAACAAAACAAACCAGCCTAACCAAATTCATCCTAAAGGAAACCGGAGATGTGAAGATTGTTGCAACACCCAAAATATTTTCAGTGAAAATGTAAGATTTTGCTAACTTAAGAAAAACAAATTTGGCTGGGTGCGGTGGCTCACACCTGTAATCCCAGCACTTTGGGAGGCCAAGACGGGCAGAACACCTGAGGTCGGGAGTTCAAGACCAGCCTGGTCAACATGGTGAAACCCCGTCACTACTAAAAATACAAAAATTAGCCGGGCGTGGTGGTGGGCACCTGTCATCCCAGCTCCTTGGGAGGCTGAGGCAGGAGAATTGCTTGAACCCAGGAGGTGAAGTTGCAACAAGCCGAGATCACACCACTGCACTCCAGCCTGGGCAACAGAGCCAGACTCTGTCTCAAAAATAAATAAATAAATAAAAACAAATTCACCAACTGGTTTGGCAGGTGTTTCCTCTGGGCTCAGGTTCCCAAGCCATTCTCTAGTGGCTGGGCTCTGGATGCTCCTCTCCCAGTAGAGAAGTCAGGTCGCTCCTCTGTAAAGAGAACCCAGAGCTAAATCAACTTGAAACCAATTCTAAATGCTGAGGCCCTGGGATATAGTAGTCAAACAATGTAGGTTCTAATTCCAGATCAGACTAGCTGTGTTACCTTGGGAAAGTTACTTTACATCTCTGAGCCTCAGCTTTCTCATCCATAAATGGGACTGACAGTCAATCTCCTTCTCAGGGTTGTTATAAGAAGGCTGAAACGAATCTAGCTTAGGCTTTCATTTAATTTTTTAAGAATTATTTATTCCTGTTCTGTTCCCCACACTTTAGGAAGGACGTGAAAGAATGAGAGCTTTTTCCATGGGTGATGAGGCTGGTGGGAGCACCCAAAACTATTTCGTGCATAATTGATTTACTATTTGGGGAAAGAAAAAAGAAGATCCACATAGATCCTCCCCTCAAAATGTATACAAAAATAAACTCCAGATGGAATCCAGTTAAATGTAAGCAAACATTTAAAACCTAGAAGAAAATAGTAACAGATATTCATCAAGTTGGGGAAGACTTCCTAAATTCCAAAGCAATGGAGAAGGCAGGGTGCAGTGGCTTACACCTGTAATCTCAGCACTTTGGGAGGCCAAGGCAGGCAAATCACTTGAGTCCAGGAGTTCAAGACCAGCCTGGGCAACATGGCAAAACCCTGTCTCTACCAAAAATACAAAAAATCAGCCAGGGGTGGTGCTATGTACCTGTAGTCCTAGCTACTCAGGAGGCTGAGGTGGGAGAATCACCCGAGCCCAGGAAGTTGAGGCTGCAGTGAGCCATGAATGCACCATTGCACTCCAGCCTCAGCAATGGGAGTGAGATCCTGTCTAAAAAAAAAAAAAAAAAAGGAAAGGAGAAAAAAGAATCACAAAATAAAAGACTGATAGACAAAATTTAAATGATCTCTACAGAAACAACTCACAAATGAAACATACAGGCAAACAAGTTGAGATAATAGTTGGTTTCCAAAACATCCTTAATATGTAGAGAGTTCTTACAAATCAACAAGTATAACACCTAGTAAGACTCCTAGCAGATAAAGAGACAAGTGACCTTGGCAGTTTGCACAAGAAGAAATACAAATGACCAATAAATATTAAAGTATTCCATATTACTAAAATTTAAAACATTTGAAGAAAATGAAAAATGTATTCATTTTTACCTATCAAATTAGCAAATATTGAAAAACAGTATTCAATGTTGGACAAAGTACATATAATGGACACTCACATGATTTTAACATGAGTAAAAATTGGTTTTAAAGTAATGAATTTGGCTGGGTGTAGTAGCTCACGTCTGTAACCCCAGCACTTTGGGAGGGGAGGAGTTTAAGAGCAGCCTGGTCGACATAGTGAGACCCTATCTCTACAAAAACTAGAACAAATTAGCCAGGCGTAGGGGCACACGCCTGTAGTCCTATCTGTTCAGGAGGCTGAAGTAGGAGAATCGCTTGAGCCCTCAAAGTGGAGGCTATAGTAAGCTGTGATGGAGCCACTGCACTCTAGCCTGGGCCACAGAGTGAGACTCCGTCATGAAAAAAAAAATTTTTAATAATAATTTTAAAAAATTTTAATAATAAAATAAAATAACGAATTGCTCCTACAAGTCTTTTCTCAGCAGAATGCCATGCCTTTGCCTCTGTCCTCCTTGGAGCACCTCAGTCCCAGGCACTGTCCCTGGCATCTGTACTGCTGGTGTGTGAATGATAAGATGCAAACGACCAGTACAGTCAGACATCTTTATAAAATTGAAAACAAATGATAAAACTTTATAAAAGGATGTTGTGCACATTTTTACAGTCTGGCTATTGGTGTGACATCTTGTCACACAATATGTTTCCCAAGCTGTATTTATCATCCCATTAAAGCTGTTAAAGACAAAACAGTTGGGAGAATGTCATCTTTAAAATACCTACAACCCTTGGGCCTAGTGGTAACACTTCTAGGATGTAAGTCTAAGGAAATAATTTGAAAGCGGTAAAATACTTTATATACAACTTTTTTTTTAACCACAGCATTGTGACGTAATAGTTAAAAATTAAATATAACCCAAATGTCTAACAATTGGGAGCGATCAGTAAATTGTCTAGACAGTGGTGTACTACATAATCATTAAAAATAAAAATCATGTTTGCAAAGAAATTTTAATGGTACAGTGAAATATTCCTGTAATAATGTCATGTGGAAAAAAGCAGAGCACCAAATTGTCTATGTACTATGCACTCAATTATGGGAAAAACGAATAGAAAGACAGAAGTAAAAGTTAATAGTGGTTGTTTCTGGGAGTTGGAATTATGGGTAATTTTAATCTTTCTACTTTGACATAAATTTCCCATATTTTCCACAATGCACATGGATTACTTTTCCACTTAAAAAAAGAAAGGCATATATTTAAAGAGAGAGGTGTTTTATTTTCTTAAAGAAATGATGATGGCTCGGCCATGGTGGCTCACACCTGCAATTCCAGTCATTTAGGAGGCCAAGGCGGGCAGATCACCTGAGGTCAGGAGTTTGAGACCAGCCTGGCCAACAAGGTGAAATCCTGTCTCTACTAAAAATACAAAAATAAGACAGGTGTGGTGGCACGTGCCTGTAGCCCCAGCTACTCCGGAGGCTGAGGCAGGAGAATCGCTTGAACCCAGGAGGTGAAGCTTGCAGTTAGCCGAGACTGTACCACTGCACTCCAGCCTGGGCGATAAAGTGAGACTCTGTCTCAGAAAAAAAAAAAGAAATGATGGATTGATGGATAAACCTTGTCCTATAAGGAACATTTCATCCTTGTGGGGATGGGGATGTAGGCGGAGCAGACCACTTCTGGGTGGCCCCAGGGACAGACCTAGGACTGAGCGTGGGGGCTTGGGAGAGGCAGGCAGGAGCTGAATATAAGGAAGAACTGCACAGGAGATAGCTGGACTCTGCTGAAGGAGGCTGTCTCTGGAGGGAGGGAGAGCCTCACGGCTAGGAGCATTCAAGTAGAGAGTGGACAACTCCTAGTTAATGGTATCATAGGAGAGAAACGGTGTCTGAAGGAAGATTAAAATAGATGAGGAATGTGCCAGCCTGAGATGCCAGGAAAGCATGAGTGACAATGGTGGTATCTTGGTCCATACAGCAAGGTGGTAGAGGAGAAGTTTTTGGTCAGAGATGAAACTTGGTTGCAGGATTGGGGTCTATAAGAGATAAGTGGGCCAGGCCTGGTGGCTCACACCTCTAATCCCAGCACTTTGGGAGGCCGAGGTGGGCAGATCACAAGGTCAGGAGTTCGAGACCAGCCTTGCCAACACGGTGAAACCCCATCTCTACTAAAAATACAAAAATTAGCCAGGCGTAGTGGCGCTTGCCTGTAATCCCAGCTACTCAGGAGGCTGAGGCAGAAGAATTACTTCAACCTGGGAGGCGGAGCTTGCAGTGAGCCGAGATCACACCATCGCACTCCGGCCTGGGTGACAGAGCGAGACTCCATCTCAAAAAAAAAAAAAAAAAAAAAAGAGGTAAGTGGAGGCCGGGTTCAGTAGCTCACACATGTAATCCCAACACTTTGGGAGGCTGAGGTGGGTAATTGCTTGACCTCAGGAGTTCATTGCAAAATCCTGTCTTTACAAAAAAAAAATTAACCAGGCATGGTGGCATGTGCCTGTAGTCCCAGCTACTCAGGAGACTGAGGTGGGAGGATGGCTGGAGGCTGGGAGATAGAGGCTGCAGTGAGCCGAGATCGAGCCACTGCACTCCAGCCTGGGTGACAGAGCCAGACCCTGTCTCCAAAAAAAAAAAAAAAAAGAGAGAGAGAGAAAGAGGTAAGTGGAAAAAATCTTCTTCAACTTTCACACACCACACAACACAACACTTCTGATGTGTGAGTGAGAGGTTTTCCCCACACACCAAGCAGTTCTCCAGCAGACACCAACGGGGTGTCCTCTAATTCAATTCAATTCAGATGCATTCTGATGCTCTCTACCTGAAGACAGCGTCAGATCACACAGAGTCCCACAACTCTGCCCCCACTTCAGAGGCTAGTGGCAAGTAATAGGTCGTCACCACTGACTGATAGGCTGCAAACTAGGAATCCCACAACTCCCTCCTTGAGTCAGGTTAACTTGCTAGGACAGCTCACAGAACTCATGGAAGCACTTATGTTTACAGGTTTGTTGCAAAGCATATTACACAGGACAGATGAATAGCCAGGTGAAGAAATGAACAGGGCAAGGCACATGGGAGTGAGGGAGCACAGAGCTTCCCCGCCCTCCGGGAGCACCACCCTCCAGCCACCTTCACGTGTTCTGTTACCCAGAAGCTCCCTGAACCCAATCCTTTTGGGTTTTGATGGAGGTTTCATTTCATAGGCTTGACTGATCACATCAGTGGCCACTGGTTACCCACTCAACCTGCGGCCCCCTCCCCTTCCTGGATATAGGGGGTGGGGCTGAAAGTTCCAGCTATCTAATCACATGGTTGGTTCCCTTGGCAACCAACCCCCATTCTGAGGCTGTCCAGGAGCCCCCCACCAAGAGTGACCTCGTAAGAACAAAAGAAGCTCCTGTCACCTGGGGAATCCTGAGGGATTTAGGAGCTGTGCCACGTGCTCCCGTTACTCAGGCAATTAAAAAGGTTTTTGGAGCTTTGTGTCAGGAACTGGGGTCAAAGACCAAATATCAGAACAAAAGATTCTCCTCACTCCCCTATTGCTCAGGAAATTACAAGGTCTTAGGAGCTCTATCTCAGGAACCATAGTCAGAGACCAAATACGTATATATTCACTGTCGCCCAGGCTAGAGTGCAGTGGCATGACCTCAGCTCACTGCAGCCTCTACCTCCCGGGCTCAAGCAATCCTCCTGCCTCAGCCTCCCAAGTAACTGGGACTACAGGTGTGTGCCACCATGCCCAGCTAATTTTTTTTTTTTTTTTTTTTGTAGAAACAGGATTTTGCCATGCTGCCCAGGCTGATCTCGAACTCTTGAGTTCAAGCAATCCGCTTGCCTCAGCCTCCCAAAGTGCCAGGATTACAGGCATGTATTTCTGATAATATTGCTTCACAGTGTCCTTCCAGTCTGGAGGCAGGAACGATCTGAGACGCCTGTGGTACTTCAGGTGTTTGTTTGTTTGTTTTTCTGAGATGGAGTTTCACTCTGTCGCCCAGGCTGGAGTGCAAAGGCATGATCTTGGCTCAATGCAACCTCTGCCTCCCAGGTTCAAGAGATTCTCCTACCTCAGCCCCCCAAGTAGCTGTGTTACAGGTGCCCGCCACCTCGCCCGGCTAATTTTTGTATTTTTAGTAGAGATGGGATTTCACCATGTTGGCCAGGCTGGTCTCGAACTCCTGACCTCAGGTGATCCTCCCGCCTCGGCCTCCCAAAGTGCTAGGATTACAGGCGTGAGCCACCATACCCGGCTGTACTTCAGATTTGTAATCCTGGAGTCTCAGCAGGTAGGGACAGGCTCTGCATGTGGGCTCTTACACTTACACTACCTTCACCATCTTTAGGAGTGGGCCACTGGGCAATATGCCTCCATGTCAGCCCCCAGCCAGGCTTCTCCTTTGGCCAGGCAGAAGTTCTGTTTTAAAATTGAGCATCTACCATGCGCCAAGCACTTTACCTTCACGATCTTTTAGTCCTACAATAAGCCCAAGAGATCAGTAATACAGACAAGAAGCTGGGCCTCAGAGAGGTGGTGAGACTCACCCATGCTGGCAGAGCGAGGACTGCTACCCAGGTCCTCCTGCCTACCTGGGATGAGGAGCTACCTCCTACCTCACCTCGAGTGTCCCAACAACCAGAGATGAACCAAAGCCCGGCACACAGACAGACAGATGAGACTGCATTGCCATTGCCATTGGCCTCAGCCTACGCTGTGAGAGCTGCACCTGGCGGCATGCAGGCTGACACAGGGCACACCCACTTCACCATACCGAGTTCATTTTGTCCTTATGAAACTGTATGAGAGTTGGGCACAGTGGCTCACACCTGTAATCCCAGCACTCTGGGCGGTCAAGGTGGGAGGTTCCCTTGAGCCCAGGAGTTTGAGACCATCCTAAGCATTTAGACACACCAAAGTTTTTTTAATTAGCTGTAGTTCCAGCTACTCAGGAGGCTGAGGTGGGAAGATTGCTTGAGCCCAGGAGTTCAAGGCTGCAGTGAGCTGTGATTGTGCCACTGCACTCCAGCCTGAGTGACAGAGCAAGACTCTCTCTTTAAAAAAAGAGAAAAAAAAAACCCTCTATTATGTACCCTTTACACAGAAAAGGAAACTGAGAAAGAGGGGTTGGAAATGACTTGCCCCATTTACATGGTGTACAAGAACTTCCAAAGAAGCTTCAGGTGACCCTCAGGGTAGACTGAGGGGATACAAGCTGGGTGAGACCCTGGGCATCCCATGCTGGTCTTATCCATCCTCCTGTGAGATAGATACTTTTCCACCTTTCAGCAAGTCTACCATGGCATTAATTATAATATGCACCATGATTTTATCAACACCAAGAAAGAAAAAATGCTACTGATTAGAAATACAGCATACCAGCAATCGTAAGATATAGCCTAATTTCAGAGATGTGACAGTGAAAAACTGTGCATCTTAGAATCAATACAATATGGGCTGGATGCGGTGGCTCACGCCTGTAATTCCAGCACTTTGGGACACCGAGGCAGGTGGATCACCTGAGGTCAGGAGTTCGAGACCAGCCTGGCCAACATGGTGAAACTCTGTCTCTACTGAAAATACAAAAATTAGCCAGGCATGGTGGTGTGCACCTGTAATCCCAGCTACCCAGGAGGCTGAGGCAGGAGAATCGCTGGAACCTGGGAGGCAGAGGCTGCAGTGAGCCGAGATCACATCACTGTACTCCAGCCTGGCTGACAGAGCGAGACTCTGTCTCAAAAAAAACAAAACAAAACAAAACAAAAGAATCAATACGATATGGTGTACCCTCATTTTGCAGATGAAAACACCAAGGAAACAAGAATTAATGTTTTCTCTAAAGCTACATAGCTAATAAGCAGCAGAACCAGGATTCATATCTGGGTCCTTTTGACCCAAAGCCTGGCTCTCAACTTCCTGTAGCATAATTTGCAAAGTGATGCTGGACAGGTTGATTGCTGAACTGGGAATGGTGCCCCCTGGGAGTTGTGCAGGGATCATCCTGAGCAACTGTCATTGTCAGTCCTGTATATTTGTTCCTCTGAGTCCAGCAAAGGTGGTAGAGTTAGGATGGTGAGGAACATTCCAGGAGGACTGGGGATATACCACAAGCTAAGGCACTACAGTAGGAACAGTCATGGGTTATGTGGCTAGAAACCAGCCTGACTGTGGCAGAGCTGTGTTCACACCACTCTCACTCAGAGAATGAGCAGGAACATCTTGATAAAGAGAGACTGCGCTGGGTGCAGTCACTCACGCCTGTAATCCCAACACTCTGGGAGGCCAAGGCGGGCAGATCACGAGGTCAGGAGATCGAGACCATCCTGGCTAATACAGTGAAACCCCATCTCTACTAAAAATACAAAAAATTAGCTGGGTGTGGTGGCCTTCATTTCTGTCTCAGTCCATTTATGCTGCTGGAACAAAAAACCTGAGACTAAGTAATTTATAAAAGACAAAAATATACTGTATTCCCAGCTACTCAGGAGGCTGAAACAGAAGAATCGCTTGAACCCAGGAGGCAGAGGTTGCAGTGAGCCAAGATCATGCCACTGCACTCCAGCCTGGTGACAGAGTGAGACTCCATCTCCAAAAAAAAAAGAGAGAGGCTGGGGGAACCACATTTCAGTTAGAGGAAACAGCAGAAACAAATTCTTGGTAAGATATCTGGGGGCTGTCACAAGCTGGGTTCCCCGGGAAGCAGCCTTAGATGGAAATGAGTGTGCAGGATGTTTACGGGGCGTGCTATTGGGCTCACACCTGTGGATGGGAGGGGACGGAGGCAGGATTGGGCAGAGGGAGCGGTGGGGCTGCAGTGTCTCATTGAAGGTTCAGCTGACTCTGGGAGGGGCTCTCCAGTTGGGATGGTCCTTTGGAGTTGACCTGAACTAGAGCAACTGGACCAGGTCTCTGTACCCCAGCTTTGGTCAGTCGCTGGATGAAGGCTGCCTCTGGAAGGAGGCCTGACCTTGGGATGAGACCGCTTTCTTCTCTTGAGACAATCTCCAAAGAAGGCTAATAGCTGAGGGCTGTCTTCTGGCAGCATTCCCAGAAGCCATGGGAATAAATCCTTCATTTCTGTCTCAGTCCATTTATGCTGCTGGAACAAAAAACCTGAGACTAAGTAATTTATAAAAGACAAAAATATACTTCTCATGTTCTGGAGGCTGAGAAGTCCAAGATCAAGGTGCCAGCAGATGCAGTGTCTGGTGAGGGCTGCTCTCTGCTTCCGAGATGGCACCTTGAATGTTGCATCCTCCAGAGGGGACAAACACCTTGTCCTCACATGGCAGAAGGAATGAATGGGGTGAACACACACGTCAAGCCTTTTTATAAAGCACTAATCCCATCCATGCAGGCAGAGCCCTCGTGGCCTAACCACCTCTTAAAGGCTCACCTCTTTTTTTTTTTTTTTTTTTTTTTTTTTTTTTTTTTTTTGAGACGGAGTCTCGCTCTGTCGCCCAGGCTGGAGTGCAGTGGCGCGATCTCGGCTCACTGCAAGCTCCGCCTCCCGGGTTCACGCCATTCTCCTGCCTCAGCCTCCCGAGTAGCTGGGACTACAGGCGCCCACAACCGCGCCCGGCTAATTTTTTGTATTTTTAGTAGAGACGGGGTTTCACCGTGGTCTCGATCTCCTGACCTTGTGATCCGCCCGCCTCGGCCTCCCAAAGTGCTGGGATTACAGGCGTGAAAGGCTCACCTCTTAATACTGTTGCATTGGTGATTAAGTTTCAACATAAATTTTGGAGGGGATGTGAACATTCAAACCATAGCGATTCCTAAAGGGGCCCTGGGGAGCACATTACAATGTCTGTCACAAAAGCGGTGAATGGACTTGTAGATAAAAGGGCAGACTCTGAAATTGAGGACAATGATCTGGGTTCAATTTTGGGTTCTACCTCTGACTAGCTGTATGACCTTGGGCAAGTTATCTAACCCATCTGAGTGTTGGTTCTTCCACTGCACAATGAGGAGAGTCATGCTACTCAGGTGTGCTTGTACTTGACAGGTGCCTGGCACAAAGTAATTACCCAACACATATCCCTTCCATTCATGCCTACGCTGTAGTCCTGAATGACATCACAATTTCTTCCACGGTCCCTTCTCCTCCTTTGAACACCCCCATATCCTTGCCATCCCTCCCCTATAAAACCGTGCCTCCAGCTGTCTGTGACGTATCCCACAGAATGTCCATCAACTTGTCCACAGCCCATCAGAAGAATGATGGTCTTGATCCCAAAAGCACTGGGGAACCACTGAGGAGTTTTAAGAGAGTGACAAGATCAGATTTGCATTTAAATAATCACTCTGCCTGCAGTGTGGAGTTAGACTTGTAGAGAGAAAAGAGGGTGCAACCGGCACTTTGGGAGGCCAAGGCGGGCAGATCACAAGGTCAGGAGATCGAGACCATACTGGCCAACATGGTGAAACCCCGTCTCTACTAAAAATACAAAAAACTAGCCAGGCGTGGTGGTGGGCACCTGTAGTCCCAGCTACTCAGGAGAGTGAGGCAGGAGAATTGCTTGAACCCAGGAGGCAGAGGTTGCAGTGAGCTGAGATTGCACCACTGCACTCCAGCCTAGTGACAGAGTGAGACTCCATCTAAAAAAAAAAAAAAGAAAAGAAAAGAAAAAGAAGGTACAAAAGGACCCAACAAGAAGCTCTTGGGAGAGACAGCATGGAAGTCCCCACCCTGTGTTTTCATTTAAGGTTTGAATTCCCAGGAGATGACATCTGATTGATTTATCTTGGGTAACAGTGCCTGCCCTGTTGGCCTGGGGCTGTGGGTCTGTGATCCACAGCCCTCCAGGATTATGTGGAGTATGGAAGGTGCATTTCTCTGATGCAAACTATGCTAGGAAAACAAAAATAAGAAATGTTTCCAGGAGACCTGATGTCCTATCCTCAAGCCATTCCCATATTTCATGGCTCACAGAACTCAGTTTGTATGCAGGCAGCCATGTACTCTTTCAATTGTGTTCCTATGAAGGGAACTGCTTCAGTTAGGAAGGGTTCCACTGCAATAGCAGAATCCCTGACTGAAGTGCTTAAATTATGAGGCTTTGTTAATTTCACATGCCAAGGAAGCTGCTGGTGAGAGGTATCAGGATTGGTGCAATGGTTCAGTGAGGTCACCCAGACTCAGGCCCTTCACTCTGACTTCCATGGTGTGTGGGAAATGTCTCCTTCCTGCTCTCAAAATAGCTGCTGAAACTCCAAGCTTCACATCCCAACAAAGAAAGGAGAGGAGAAAGTGTTCCTTCTAATGTCTCCCTTATCAAGAAGGAGAATCTTTATTGGAGCCCCTAGCATACTTGCCCTTAAATGTCATTGACGGGATGAGGTCACACGCCCACCTCTAGACTGGTCACTAGCAAGGAGGAATGGAATAGTCATAATAATTTGGATCACCCATCATTCATCCCTTGCAGCTGGGCACATGATTGCCTGGACAAAAAAGGACCTAATTCCCCCAACTTTCAGGAGTGTTGGCTGTATCAGTGGCTGGTTCATGCCTGGCCTCAATGGAAGACAACTCCAGAGAAGCCCGTAGGATTGACTGAGGAGGCCTGTGTCGCCCAACCTGGTTCTCTCACTCTCACAAATGTTCCTGAATGCACTCCGCAATACACTTCCTGCATGCAAATCCCCACCTCAGAGTCTGCTTCCCTGGAACCGACCTAAGACAGCTTACAAATATGGAGCAAATATGCCTCTTCCACTCCCTGCCTCCGTGGGATACATCACGAATTGATCACAGAGCTCTTTCCTGCTGAACCTGGACAGAACCTCAGAATGCTTCTCAGCACAGCACTCCAGACTGCCATTCATCACAGGAGATGAAACCACCCAGCTACACCTTGGACCCAAAAGCAGTATCAGAGGAAGGGATCTTCTAGCTCACTCCAATCTCCTTTGAATCCACCAAAAGAACAGCAACTTTACAAAGGACCTTGTAGATAGATGACCAAATAATTTGTGACAAGGATTCCAGGATTTCCTCAAGTCCCTGAGGTTTTCCTCCCAGCCCTCAAACAAAGCTTGTACCCATCAGCTGTTCTCTGTCACAGGCTAGTTAATGATCACATCATGCACTAGATGGCTGCTGCCCTGGTGACGAGAGTTGGGCCCCACTGAGCAATCTTAGGATAGTCTGCATTCCCCTGTTGTGTGGGGGAATTGGAATGACTATTTGATGTGCCAGAACAGTTAAACAAAACTGTCATCACCTCCATTTGCTCACAACTGTCTTTGTCTGGGCTGTGACTGAGTGGGATGAAACTCCCTTCATTTTTCCAGAGAGGCACTGTGCTTCTCTGAATGTCTCTGTTATTATTATTGATCTCCCTGGATTTCTTAATGGCCAGAAATACAAAATCCAATTTGATTAGGAGCTGATTTGAACTCCAACATAAGGTGTGTCAATACACCAGCTAAGAATCAGCTTCCTCACAGCATGGCTATGTTGGAGTGACTGAACCTTTGACATAGTAGCTCAGAACTCCAGTGAGCACAATGGAAGCTGCCTCGCCCTCTATGACACAACCTCAGAAGCGATGCAGAGTCACCTCCACTGCATTCAAGGAATGTGCGTGCGTGTTGCACACTGTCCCAGTTTCCTCCCCAGCCTCCTCTTAGGATAGAGAAAGCTGAAAAGAGTATCACATCCACTCTCACATCGAGAAAGGCCAGATAATCTACAATTTTATACCTTTTCTTATTTATTTATTTATTTTTATTTTATTTATTTATTTATTTATTTATTTTTTGAGACAGGGTCTTGCTCTGTCACCCAGGCTGGAGTACAGTGGCACAATCACAGCTCACTACAGCTTCGACCTCCCTGGGTTCAGGTGATTCTCCCACCTCAGCCTCCCAAGTAGCTAGGACCACAGGTGCACACCACCATGCCTGGCTAATTTTTGTATTTTTTTGTAGAGAGGGGCTTTGCCGTGTTTCCCAGGCTCGTCTTGAACTCCTGGGCTAAGGCAAACCACCCGCCTCTGCCTCCCCAATTGCTAGGATTACAGGCATGAGCCACCGCACCCGGCCTTGTTTGTTGATTTCTTTGTCTCTTGACAGTCTGTTATTTTACGTTGCTTCTTTGTATGTCTTCTAATTTTTTGTTTACAGACATCTTGCATAGGATGGTAGAGATGAGGTAAATGGTATTTATGACTGGAAATGCGTATGCCTTTTCTTTTGCTAGGCCTTAAGTGTAGGGGACAAGAATGGAGCTGGGTTTGGCCCCTGTTGTTACTGGCTTACCATCAGTGCACTGTGGGCTTCAAATTCTTCTAGCATTCTTTTGTGTTTAAGGTAGAACCAGGTGTGTTTTTTTCCTCAATGATCTTATTCCACCCTCAGCTCCAGACTTTGTCTATGATCCTGCACCTCAGAGATCCTGCATCTCTATGTCTCGCAGGCTGGTCTTGAACTCCTGGGCTCAAGTGATCTGCATGCCTCAACCTTCCGAGTAGCTGGGACTGCAGGCACGTGCCGCCATGCCTGGCTTCTCTATGTGCTCTTGATCCTTCTCCAGCAGCAGACTACTACTTGTTACTTGATACTTGCTAGCCTGGGGCTGGAAGGTGTGCATGTACACTGTGTGGAGATTGTTCTCTGCTGTCTTGGTACTTCTTCAGTTTTAGGCAGGCACTGTGTCTCTGGGTGTTGTGGGTGGGGCCTTCTCACCCTTGCCCCTTGCCCACTGGGACAGGAATTTTCTTTTCCCTTCTCCTGGCTGCAATGGGCACTGAGGGTAACAGGATTTGCCAACCTTTCCCAGTGTCTTATGGTTGCAGTAAACCAAGATCGCATCATTGCACTCCAGCCTGGAAGACAGAGCAAGACTCTGTCTCAAAAACAAAACAAAACAAAACAAACAAACAAAAGGACACCACTCAGATTGGATTAGGACCCAGCCCTACTGGCCTCATTTTAACTTATTCACCTCTTTAAAGACCTTATCTCCAAACACAGTGACATTCTGAGGTACTGGGGGTTAGGGCTTCAACCTATAAACTTTGGGAAGGACACAATTCAGCCCATAACTGCTAGGAAAGTTGGGGGGGGGTGCGGTTTTTTTAAGAAATGGGATCTCACTATGTTGCCCAGGCTGGTCTTGAACTCCTGGCCTCAACCTATCTTCCTGTCTTGGCTTCCCAAAGTTGGCAGGAGTGAGTAGGATATTTTAGTCAAGGTGGTCAGGGAAGGCCTCTCGGAGGAGGTGTAATTTGAGCTGAGGTCTATTCAGGAGATCTGGGGAAAAGAGAGTTCAAGCAGAAGAAAGTGTAAGAACAAAAGCCCCGAGGCGGGATCAAGTTTGAGGTATTTGAGGAACAAGAAGGCCACACTGGCTGGACCGGAGGTTGGGGACGATGGCAGGGACAGGGTCAGCAGGGCTTTGTAGGCCACAGGAAGGAGTTTGGATTTTATACAATCCTTCTCCTGCTTCACTAGAGGCCATGGGATGTGATAAGAGGTGCTGGGACATAGTGATGAATCTGATGCCTCTTCCCCATTCCCCCCCCCAACAGCTCTGACCCCTGCCCAGCGCTCCCAGTCAGGCAGGCAGGTAAGGAGAGGATTGAATCCACTGTGATCATTCCTGATGCAGAGGAGGTATGGGAGACCCTGGGGCCCAAAGCGCCAGCTCTGTCTGACCTAGTTAGGTCAGTGTCTCTGGCCGCGCTGCTGGACTCTTGATTTGAGATGAAGAAGCAGAAGCATACGCCAGGCAGAGAGACCTGTATAGGCTAAAGCCTGGAGAAATGAAAGGGCTGCTGGTGAGCTCGGGTAGGTGGGGGATATGGGACAGGGCATCGCAGCACCTGCCACACAAACATCCACCCCCTGGGAGCTGGCTAAGGAAATGACGCTCAAGCTGTACCATAGAATGAAGCAGCCTTCTCTCTGCAGATTCGAAAAGATCTCCAAGATGTATTAAGTGCAAAAATCAAAATACAGAACCACGTTCCTGATAAGCTACCCTTTGTATAAAAAGCATGTGTAGGGATGGTAATAAGACTATGTTTTTGTCTTACTTATATTTGCATAAAGAAACTGGAAGGATACGCAAGGAACTAAGGCATGTGGCGGGTCATGGGGACTAGGCAGGTGAGGAAGATGCAGGAGTTAGACTTGTTTCACTGCGTGCCTTTTGAATGTTCTTTTGTTTTTGTTTTTGTTTTTTGAGACGGAGTCTTACTCTGTCACCCAGGCTGGAGTGCAGTGGCATGATCTTGGCTCACTGCAACCTCTGCCTCCCAAGTTCAAGTGATTCTCCTGCCTCAACCTCCTGAGTAGCTGGGATTACAGGTGTGCACCACCACGCCCTGCTAAGTTTTGTATTTTTAGTAGAGATGGAGTTTCACCATGTGGGCCAGACTGGTCTCGAACTCCTGACCTCAAGTGATCCACCCACCTCGGCCTCCCAAAGTACTGGGATTACAGGCATGAGCCACCACACGCAGTCCTTAATGTAATCTTTGAAACCCATAATCATGAAACTCATTCTTAAAAATTTAAGAGCAAGAGTACAGAGGATGTGGCGTGGGAGCTGAGGGCACCAGGGCTGAGGTTGCTTTCACCGTATAAAAAGAGACATACTGACAACTATGAGATTAACAAGAGCCATAGGACCCACTTAAGCATCTCACAGGCCGGACACCAGGTGTCACTTAACAGTTAATGCAGACTGGCCCCAGGATTTCCAACCCTGGCCAGGGGATTTCCAGGAAACAAGACCACCCCAGCACAGATGCAACTTTCATAAACCTTGAAACAAAGCTTCCCCTTACAAGAATAGCTTGAACTTCTTTTTTGAAAGAAACACCTGGCAACGAACCTAGACTGAACCTAGGTCTAGGAAAGGGAGAAGGATCCCCCAAACTCTGAGGATGGTCTCTACACAGAGACCCTCCTGGTCAGCTGGTCCTCTGACCCCTTAAGTGTATCTGGCCCATGTCATTGATGTCTGTCTCGTAATAGCACAGCCAAAATAAATCACTTGAGGCCGGGCACAGTGGTTCGTGCCTGTGACTCAGAACTTTGGGAGGCCAAGGGAGGAAGATGGGTTGAGGTCAGGAGTTCAAGACCAGCCTGGGTAACATAGCATGATCCCATCTCTTTTAAAAAAAAAAAAAAAAAAGGGAAAACCACTTAAGCATCAGGCAGTGTCTAAGACTCATCTTTGACACAAATCAAACCAAAGGGGAGAAATTGCCCCTGGGGAAGCTGGTGACCTAGGACCACCAAAAACAACAGCTGCTTATGATTAGGGCAGTAGGGAGCCATGGAAGGATTTAAAGGTGGGGAGGATGTGTGTGATGTGATCAGACTTGTGAGCAGCCAGTGCGGAGAGTGGTTCAAGGGGGCAGCGTGGAGGAGGCAGGTGTGACCATCCAGCTAGTGCCTGGCCTCTGATCCAGGGCAGAGACAAGGAGGTGGGGCAGGGAGCAGAGCGTTGGAGGGGGAAGGGACAGTAGAAAGCAGAGCTAACGAGGCTCCACTGCCAGGCGGGGATGCCAACCGGCTCCTTCCCCTCGGAAGAGAGGTGGATGTCAAACCTCAAGCCTTGCCCAGCCACGCTGGCCCCTGATAAATCCCCGCCGGCCAGTCATTACTCTTTCTGCGTGCAGCCCCCTAATTGCCCAGAGATGAAGTGTCTGAGTCTGCCCTCTTGCCATGGCAGACAAATGCCTGTCTGAGCAAAAGCCGGAGGGAACAGGACAGATGGGGCCCTGTTCAGCTTCCCTGCTCCCAGATCCCGGGCCTCGCGGCTCCTGTGGGCTTTGGGAAACCAACAAGGGCTTGTGTTTAATGAGGTTGCCTGTTCATCCATCATGCAAGGCCAGTGCGCTGTGACGACAGCAACCGCCAAAGATGAGAGCCAGGCCAGGGTCCCTGAATCAGAGCAGGGTGAGGGTGGGGCAGGCTCAGTGCAATCGAATCCAGGCTGTGTAAATCACCACACCTCTCCAGGCTGTGATTTCCTCACCAAAATGGGGATCATGTTTTATGTGGCAGGCATTGCATGTTAACAGCTCCACACACACTTGCTCTACTTCTTTACGAGGAAAATCACATTTGTTTTCAGGATGGGGAGGAAAGGTACTCCCGAAAAAACTCACTTCTCCCGCTTCCTGTGGAGCAGGGGCCACTATGTGACAAGAGATAAGACGTAAGGCCGGGCGCGGTGGCTCACGTCTGTAATTTCAACACTTTGGTAGGCTGAGGCAGGAGAATTGCTTGAGCCCAGGAGTTTGAGACCAGCCTGGGCAACATAGTGTGACCTGTCTCTACAAAAGAAGAAGAAGAAAAAATCTCCGGGCGCGGTGGCTCATGCCTATAATCCCAGCACTTTGGGAGGCCGAGGTCAGCAAATAACCTGAGGTCAGGAGTTCAAGACCAGTCTGACCAACA
Organism: Macaca thibetana thibetana; assembly: GCF_024542745.1. Classification (NCBI taxonomy): domain Eukaryota; kingdom Metazoa; phylum Chordata; class Mammalia; order Primates; family Cercopithecidae; genus Macaca; species Macaca thibetana. The sequence continues at coordinate 66,105,784 of NC_065587.1, forward strand.
TGGTGAAACCCTGTCTTTACTAAAAATATAAAATTAGCTGGGCGTGCTGGGGCATGCCTGTAATCCCAGCTACTCGGGAGGCTGAGGCAGGAGAATCGCTTGAACCCAAGAGGCAGAGGTTGCAGCGAGCTGAGATTTCACCATTGTACTCCAACCTGGACAATAAGAGTGAAACTCTGTCTCAAAAAAAAAAAAAAAGTGTTAAGTTAGCCAGGCGTGGTGGTGCACACCTGTAGTCCCAGCTACTCAGGAGGAAAGGTAGGAGGATCACTTGAGCCTGGGAGGTTGAGGCGGCAGTGAGCCGTAATCACACCACTGCACTCCAGCCTGGGTGATGGAGTGAGACCCCATCTCAAAACAAAGAAGCAAACAAAAGACAGAAGACATGGGACATTTGGAGATGAGACGCCTGGAAGTGCAACAAGAGGGTCAAAGCCGCACCCCAAGGGTGCTGAAATGTGAAGATCAAAGGTGTCCAAGTCCCTGGCAGCTTCATGGAGCCACTAAGTCACCTGGGCTGCCATATCCAGACTTCTGAATAGCGCTGGGGTCTGAATGCCTCTGTGAGGATGAAAGACAAGGCTCCCGGCCCTGTGAGAGCCCTCCAGCTGAAACTAGGCTCCCTACATCAGGAAAAAGCTGGAAATCAGCTGTTTCTTCTTGGGACTGGAAAAACCGCCCAATAACCTTGGGCTGCAGCCTAGAAGTGGGTGTCTTGCCCTGGGCCATAGAAAGAAAAAAGTCACCAAAGATAAACTGAAAAAACAAAACAAACCAAAAAGAAAGACAGAAACTCAATAGGTGGGTTTGACAGTAGTCTGTCATATTCATTTACTGGCCCTGTCATAATAAAACACAGTAGAGTGGCTTAAGCAACAGCAATCTATTAACTCGCAGTTCTGGAGGCTGGAAGTCTCAGATCAAGATGCCGGTGTTTGGTTTTTTTGGAGATCTGGCTCTGTGGCTTTCAGATGGCCACCTCCTCACTGTGTCCTCACATGGTCTCCCCTGCGCATGCTCATCCTTCCTGCCCCTTGGTGCATCCACATTTCCTCCTATAGGGCCATGGGTCAGATTGCATTAGGGGCCACCGTGACAGCTTCATTTTAACTTAATCACCTCTTCAAAAGCCCTATCTCCAACATAATCATACTCAGAAGTATTGGGGGCTACAGAACACCTATCAGGGGTGTTCACCCAGAATACATCACACAGAGAGATAAAGAAATGTGAAACATAAAGAGGAAGTTAAGACGGAGGATGAAATGAAACAATCCATTATATATCTAATAGGACGTACAACAGGAATAGGAATTCCAATAAGAGACAGTAAAGAGGATATGGAAAAAGCAATATATGAAACTATAATAGGGGCCAGGCACGGCCCAGAACTTTGGGAGGCTGAGACAGGCAGATCACTTGAGATCAGGAGTTTGAGACCAGCCTGGTCAACATGGTGAAACCCAGTCTCTACTAAAAAATACAAAAATTAGGCCGGGCGCGGTGGCTCAAGCCTGTAATCCCAGCACTTTGGGAGGCCGAGACGGGCGGATCACGAGGTCAGGAGATCGAGACCATCCTGGCTAACACAGTGAAACCCCGTCTCTACTAAAAAATACAAAAAAAAAAAAAACTAGCGGGCGAGGTGGCGGGCGCCTGTAGTCCTGGCTACTCGGGAGGCTGAGGCAGGAGAATGGCGGGAACCCGGGAGGCGGAGCTTGCAGTGAGCTGAGATCCGGCCACAGCACTCCAGCCTGGGTGACAGAGCGAGACTCCGTCTCAAAAAAAAAAATACAAAAATTAGCCAGGCATGGTGGCAGGCACCTGTAATCCCAGCTACTTGGGAGGCTGAGACAGGAGGCGGAGGGTGCAGTGAGCTGAGATTGCACCACTGCACTCCAGCCTGGGTGACAGAGTGAGACCCTGTCTCAAAAATAAATAAATAAATAAAATATAATATAGTTTAATATGATATATAAAAATTTTTCAGGCCGGGCGCGGTGGCTCACGCCTGTAATTCCAGCACTTTGGGAGGCCAAGGCAGGTGGATCACAAGGTCAGGAGATCGAGACCATCCTGGCTAACACGGTGAAACCCCATCTCTAATAAAAAATAGAAAAAATCAGCCAGGTGTGGTGGCGGGCGCCTGCAGTCCCAGCTAGTCGGGAGGCTGAGGCAGGAGAATGGCATGAACCTGGGAGGCGAAGCTTGCAGTGAGCCAAGATCATGTCACTGCACTCCAGCCTGGGCAACAGAGCGAGACTCTGTCTCAAAAAAAAAAAACAATTTTTCAGAATTGAAGAAAGCTCTGTCTTCACAGAGAAAAGCCATAGTTCAGAGTGGGATAAAAATAAATCTAGGCTGGGTGCAGTGCAGTGGCTCAAACACGTAATCTCAATGCCTTGGGAGGCCAAGGCAGGGGGATCCCTTGAATCCAGGAGCTCAAGACCAGCCTGACAATATAGGGAGACCCTGTCTCTACAAATAATTTTAAAATTAGCCGGGTGTGGTGGCGTGTGCCTGTGGTCCCAGCTACTTTGGAGGCTGAGGCAGGAGGATTACCCGAGTTCAGGAGGTAGAGGCTGCAGTGAACTATGATCATGCCACTGCAATCCAGTCTAGGTAACAGAGCCAGATCCTGTCTCAAAAACAAACAAATAAAATCTACGCTTAGGCATGTTTAATTGCAGTTGGACAAGTTTAAGGGTAAAGAGAAAACTTTTGAAGCTGCCAGACTGGTGGGAAAGACGGATTCGCTTCAAAGAAACAATTAGACTAAAAAATAGACTTCTAATTAGCAACAATAGGAGCCAGAAAAGAGTAGAATAATATCTCCAAACACAGTGAAAAAATACTTGTCAGCCTAGAATTCTACACCTAGCTAAACTGTCACTGAAGAGTGAGATCAAAACATATTTCCAGGCCGGGCGTGGTGGCTCACGCCTGTAATCTCAGCACTTTGGGAGGCTGAGGTGGGAGGATTACTTGAGGCCAGGAGTTCAAGACCAGCCTGGCCAATATGTTGAGACCCCATCTACACTAAAAATACAAAAATTAGCTGAGTGTGGTGGCGCACACCTGTAGTCCCAGCTACTCAGGAGGCTGAGGCACGAGAATAGCTTGAACCCAGGAGGTAGAGGTTGCAGTGAGCTGAGATTGCACCACTGCACTCCAGCCTGGACAACAGGGCAAGATTCTGTCTCAAAATATTTCCAGACATACATGATTTAGAGTTTACTACCCATAGGCCCTCACTGAAAGATTAAAGGATGCACTTCAACAAGAAGGAAAATGATTAAAGAGATGGAGAAGTGAATCCCATCTTGGTCATGTTATTTGAGCCTTTGATCAAGTTCAACCTGAAGATACTCCTGGACTTTTCAGTTTCAGGTGCCCACAAAGTTAGAGTGTTCTCTCACTTTCAACCAAAAGAGCCCTCATTGACACCACAGCTTTCCCATGGATGCTAACTAAACCAATAAGATTGGTTCCCCCAGCTTGTTGTTTAGCAGAGGTAAATAAATATGTATTAAATAAACGAAACATGGTCCCTGTCTTTGTGAATCATGGAATCTCATAACTATTGACCAGGAGAGTTCTGAAGACATTGAATCCTGGAATCTGTCCCCACCTGTGGCATCCTAGTTTATCTGGTCTTTGGACCAAGACCCAGCCCATCTAATGAGATTACCTTCCTGTTTGTAATCCCCACACCACCACCACCACCACACACGCAAGCACGCATGCACGCACGCGCTCCTCCTATTAAGCTCACTCTCCCTGCCGAGGCTTGTGCCCACAACACCTTCACAGCCCCTTCTCTGTTCCCTACCACCACCTTGAACACTTGCCAGGATACGGCTCGCAGCACTGCAGTGTGGTTGGTGAGCAGCAGCAGATCACCCACATGGCTTTTATTCCTCGAGCATCCCACTGATATGTGCCATTTAGTGTCAGATTTGGGGGTGATCTTAGGCAGGTGGAAGCCAGCTGGGAAAATGAGGTGGCTGAACTTGATCTCTATAAGGGTCTTACAGCCACAGAGAAGGGAGCCATCAAACAGCTGGATCTCCCAGTTCCCCGCCTCTAATAGAGTAGGTTCCTCATGATTTCTCTTATATACCTGGCTTTGATGTAAGATTTTCCTTGGAGAAGGGCTCTGTAACAAGTTTGGTTTTGGTTTTGTTTTTCTGAGACACGGTCTCACTCTGTCACCCAAGCTGGAGTACAGTGGTGCAATCACGGCTCACTGCAGCCTCAACCTCCCAGGCTCAAATGATCATGCCGCCCCAGCCTCCGGAGTAGCTGGGACTACAGGCGCCCACCACCATACCCAGCTAATGTTAGTTATTATTATTATTTTTTTTTTTTTTTGAAGAGACAGCGTTTTGCCATGTTGCCCAAGTTGGTCTCAAATTCCAGGGCTTAAACAATCTATCCACCTCGGCCTCCCAAAGCTCTGGGATTACAGGCATAAGTCATGGTGCCTGGCCTGTAACAGTTTAAACGTAAGTTTGGAGCCGGGTGTGGTGGCTCCAAAACTCATTCCCCCTCCCTCACTGAAGTGGGACTTTGTGGGCATGTGAAACCGAAAAGTCCAGGAGTATCTTCAGGTTGAATTTGATCAAAGGCTCACACCTGTAGTCCCAGCTACTTGGGAGGCTGAGACAAGAGGATTATTTGAGACCAGGAGGTCCAGGCTGCAGTGAGCTATGATCAAACCACAGTGCTCCAGCCTGGTCAACAAGTGAGACCCATATCTTAAAAAAAAAAAAAAAAAAAAAAAGTTTTGAAAACTCCCAGAGCTGATGAAATATTAAGATCCCATCCAACTCAGTGCTCTACAATACCTCTGAAAGCGTAGAGACCAGAGGGTGATGGCAGAGACCTTGGGCATCCCACAGGCCCACCGCTTCCCGCGGAAGACTTCTTAGGAAGACCCCTTCTGCCCGCCTTGCTCCAAGCAGATTCATCCTGCGCCTTTGCAAGGGAAGAAGTCAGTGTAGCGTCCCGCTGCCTTCCCCACTGCGCTTCACGCTTCACGGGAGCATTCGGGCCCCGTCTTGGTGAGATGGCCTGGGACAGCTCATCGTGCCTGGGAGCCTCCATTTCCCCTAACGGGCTCATCGGCACAGGCTCCAGCACCATGTATCCTGTTGGCTGAATCAGGCAGTCAGTGTCCAGAGCCCTGAGCTCAGCAGTGGGTGGGGGCTGCGAATTAGGAGTCTAACCCAGAGGAGGTTGATGGACTCGTCGCCATTTGTAAGCCAGAGCACAGGGTGTTTGGTCCTTCCAGCGCCCCCACAACTGCCACTCCTGCGCTCAGACAGACGTCTTCTGGGAGGCAAGTCCAGCTGGTCCCTCGGTGAGAGTGCAGGAGAAGTAGACAGGCTCCTCCCTGGGAGAATGCCAGAGAAAGCCCGCAGGCATTTAAAGTCCCCACCTCGGCCGGGCACACTGGCTCACGCCTGTAATCCCAGCACCTTTGGGAGGCCGAGGCGGGCTGATCACGAGGTCAGGAGATCGAGACCATCCTGGCTAACAAGGTGAAACCCCGTCTCTAATTTAAAAAATACAAAAAAATTAGCCAGGCGTGGTAGCGGTCGCCTGTAGTCCCAGCTACTCAGGAGGCTGAGGCAGGAGAATGGTGTGAACCCAGGAGGTGGAGCTTGCAGTGAGCCAAGATCACACCACTGCACTCCAGCCTGGGCGACAGAGTGAGACTCCGTCTCAAAAAAAAAAAAGAAGAAAAAGAAAGAAGAAAGTCCCCACCTCAAAGGCATGGCCCAAGGGCAAGTGGGCAGGGCCCTGGCAGTGTCCACCCAGTGATGGACAGATGAGGTGGTGGCCTCCCACTGTCAGGATCCCCTCTCCTCCCTCCTCTTTCTTTCCTCTGTATATTAGTGAGGGTTCTCCAGAGAAACAGAATCAATAGAAAACACACCGGGCGCGGTGGCTCAAGCCTGTAATCCCAGCACTTTGGGAGGCCGAGGCGGGCGGATCACAAGGTCAGAGATCGAGACCACAGTGAAACCCCGTCTCTACTAAAAATACAAAAAATTAGCCGGGCGCGGTGGCGGGCGCCTGTAGTCCCAGCTACTCAGGAGGCTGAGGCAGGAGAATGGCGGGAACCCGGGAGGCGGAGCTTGCAGTGAGCCGAGATCGCGCCACTGCACTCCAGCCTGGGCAACAGCCTGAGACTCCGTCTCAAAAAAAAAAAAAAAAAAAAAAAAAAAAAAAGAAAACACAGAGAGGAGACAGCTAGATTTCTCTTAAGGAATTGGCTCACACAGTTGTGGGGTTTGCAAGTCTGAAATCGGAAGGGCAGGCCCCGGGCTGGAAACTCAGGCAGGATTTTATGCTGCAATCTTGAGGCAGAATTTCTTCTCTGGGGAAGCTGAATTGCTCTTGAGGCCTTCGAGTGATTGGATGAGGCCCACCTACATTACCGGGGATGATCTCCTTCACTTTAAGTCAATTGATTGCAGATGCTGAGCACAGCTACAAAACACCTGCACAGCAACACTGAGATTTGCGTTTAATTGAGTTATAGCCTCGCCAGGCTGATGGGATAGGAGCCTCACGCTCTGCTTCTCTTCATGTCCCTAGCCCTCCTCTCTTTGCACAGAAAGGCTTCTCCAGCGGGTGCGCGTGGGGGGCGTGGTGACCAGTAGCTCTGGGCTCCTGTCCTTCCGGCTACATGACCAGAGAGGAAGGGGTTTCTCTTCCCTGTCTCCAGTTTAAAAATTCCCAGCAAGGATGGACCCAGGCGTCTGGGTATGAAACAAGATGATGGCATTGTCTGGATCCTAAAGCGGGTGAGGGGGTAGTCAGGGGTGGCCAGGGACAGTATCCCCAGAAGAGAGGAGTAACACACACTCCTGAAAGGAGGAAATGCCAGTGGCAAAGCAGGACCTGCCCCCACAGGTCTCCTCCTGCAGGCAGGTGAGGCTGCGCCTAGCCTTCCCCTAACTCTCTGCCTGCACCTGCCAGCCTAGACCCAGCTCCTCCCGGCCCCACCACAACCCCATCAAGGAACATGAAGAAGCCTGAAGGCTTCTCACTTCCTTTTTTTTTTTTTTTTTTTTTTTACAGACAGGGTCTCTGTCACCCAGGCTGTAGTGCAGTGGCACAATTATAATCACTGCAGCCTTGACTCCTGGACTCAAGCGATCCTCCCATCTCAGTCTCCCAAGTTGTTAGGACTACAGGGGTGCACTACCATGCCCAGTTAATTTTTTTCTTTTTATTTTGTAGGCCAGGCACAGTGGCTCACACCTGTAATCCCAGCAGTTTGGGAGGGCTAGGTGAATGGATCAACTTGAACTCAGGAGTTCAAGACCAGCCGGGGCAACATGACAAAATCCCATCTCTACAAAAAAATAGAAAAAATTAGCCAGATGTGGTACATACGTGTGGTCCCTGCTACTTGAGAGGCTGAGGTGGGAGGATCACTTGAGCATGGGAAGTGGAGATTGCAGTGAGCTGAGATTACATCATTGCACTCCAGCCTGGATGACAGAGTGAGGCCCTGTCTCCAAAAAAAAAAAAAAAATTAGAGTAGGATTTCACTATGTTGCCCAGGCTGGTCTCTGAACTCCTGGCCTCAAGTGATCCTCCTGCCTCAGCCTCCCAGAGCACTAGAATTACAGGCATAAGTCACCGTGCTGGCCCTTTCCCGCCTCTTAAACACACTCCCCCATCATCATTATTTCCAGGGTATCTACTATGGCCTAGATGGTTGACGCCCATTTCTCCTTTAATCAATATCGCCTTAGTCAACAACCCTGGGGGCTTTTACAGAGGAGAAACCCAGAGAGGGGAAGGGACTTGCTCAAAGTCCTTCAGCTACTAAGTTGAGGATCCAAGACTTAGACCCGGAGACCCAGAGGAGGAATTTCTCACGTCTGTGCGAAGCCAAAGCCCAGGACAGAAACTTCTCGCAGAAGCGTGCTACTTCTTGCAAACAGCCTTTCTGGAAAAGCAATGAAGATTGGGGGGTTTTTATGATTTGGGCCAGACCTTGGCCCTCCTGGTTGGCTCAGAGGCGAGGCCTGACAGTGGGGAAGGTATTTGAGAGTGAAGGTGTTCGTGTCCTTCCTTTGCCGCGTCCTGGGCTCCCAGCTGCCCGCCACAGCTCCGACAGCAGAGTGGCCTAAACCCTCTCATCTAATTAAAAAATAAAATCAAAGAAAGAAAACTTTTTATTACACTCTCCTAATGGTAGAAAGTAGTTTCAGGCATAAAAAGGCATTCACTGGCTACTTCCCAGGCGTCAAAAATTAACAGCCACTACATTTTATTCCGAGGAATTAATGGAAAATTTTACATGGTGGTGTAAAATGCAGGGGACAAGATGAAGGACATGATTCTTCATTGAACAGCTCAGTCCCTCGCTTGCAGCAAAGACACTGCTTTGGCCACCTGCTCTGAGCAGGAACCATGGGTTCACAGGGGCCAAGTAGGTTATGTGGGGGATGGAAGGGAGAGGTGGGGGGAATTGGCTGCAGCCTCCAGGGAAGCTTCTGAACCCCCCAGTTGCACACACTTCTGAACCCTGGCCCCATCCAGTTGTCATCTTTCCTGCAAGATCCCTTCACCCTGAATGATTGCTGACGGTGAAAACTTCAGACTCAGGGGCAGTAGAACTCGGTTCTAGTCCTAATTCTGCCTCAGTCTCTCCATCTGTCAAATGGTCTCTAGAGCTCCGGATCCTGAATCTCTGAATCCTGATGTAAAACAAACTTGGTCTGTGTCTTCTCCTAAAAATATGAGCAAGAGCCTGGGCGAAGCTGGGCACACCTGGGTTTGAATCCAAGCTCGGCCACTTATCAGTGTCATGACCTTAGGAGAGTCACCTCTCTGAGCCTCAGTCGCCAACTCTGTAAAATGGGGACAATGGGACACCCCTCTGAGGAGGGCTGTGTGATGTAGACATCAGTTTGTCCCACCTTGTCTAGCTCCAGGGGCCCCCAAGTGAACTCCCAGTGACACAGGCCCAAGCTCCTTTTCTCCTTTTCTTGTTTCCACAAAAGAGTTTATCCTGAAACATGCCAGTGAGCAGTGAACACTACTGACGCCTCCTGGGGCTAGTGGAGGGGAGGGTTTACATCACTCACTTGACAGCAAACCCCTGACAAGCCCTTTGGACCACGCTGGAAAGAGAAATCAGTTACTCCCTGGGGAGTGGGATGGAGTGGGCAAGGAGCAGAGGGAACTTTTCAGAACATAATGTGAGCATATTTGGGAAAGGCAATGTGTAATTCACTGTTACGTCTGTGTTTTCTCTTTTACTTGCTTTTTTTTTTTTTTTTTTTGAGACAGTCTTGCTGCGTTGCCCAGGCTGGAGTGCAGTGACCCGATCTTGGCTCACTGCAAGCTCCGCCTCCCAGGTTCATGCCATTCTCCTGCCTCAACCTCCCGTTACCTGGGACTACAGGCACCCGCCACCTCACCCAGCTAATTTTTTATATTTTTAGCAGAGATGGGGTTTCACCATGTTAGCCAAGATGGTCTTGATCTCCTGACTTCGTGATCCACCTGTCTCGGCCTCCCAAAGTGCTGGGATTACAGGCGTGAGCCACCACGCCTGGCCATCTGTGCTTTTTCTTTAAAATGTCCCTGAATCCAAACTTTAAGTTTTTAAATACATTTATTTTTAAATAAACATTTACATGTTTAATCATATTGGCAATTAAGTTATGCAAGGAGCTGTAAGCTCGGGGTGAAGTCCCCCTCCTCCTCGGCTTCTGTCCACTCCACGGGCTCGGGCGCCCCCTTGCCAGCCGTGTCCTTGCTCCTTCTCCAGCCTGGACCTTTCTCCAGATCACAGGGCCTCCTGGGCATCTTCCCCGATGCCCCATGTCCCACTCGGAGGGTCCAACATTGAGCACAGCTGCTCCCCACCCCCAACCCCACCCCCAACTCCTCCTCTGTCTCCACCAGCTGCCCAGTTGTGAGCCAGGGTACTGGGCTCCATCCCGGCCACCCTCCTACTCCAATAATTGTCCCCATGGATTCCACCTCTAGGACCTCAGTTGAGTCTGTCACCTACTCTCCAGATCTGCCACGCCAACCCTAGTTACCATCTCTTGGCTTCCCGCCCCATGCCTGGAGCTCGGGCTCAGCCAGCAGTCTCACTGTTTGAGAGCCCTGCACACCAAGCTGTGTCCTGCCGCGGTGCCTCTGCTCACACCACGCCCTCTCCCTAGCCTGCCCTTCCCTCTGTTTATTTCTCCAGCTCGTGTGCCCTGCCTCATCTCAACCTCACACCTAACTCATTTCTAGACACTCTGTACATCACCTTCTAGCCTGGTTCAAGCAATCAACTGCCTTCGAAAACACGTGATGAGCACCTTGTGTGTGCTGGGGACACAGCGCCGAGTCCCTGCCCTCGGGGAGTGCCTGGTCTAATGAAAAAGACACAGACAACTAAAATCCTGTTTTGATGATGTGGGATGAAGGGTTCTTATAGGACTGGATAGAAGAACTCCCTGACACAGCTGGGAGATGAAGAACAGCTTCCTGGCCGGGCGCGATGGCTCACACCTGTAATCCCAGCACTTTGGGAGGCTGAGGCAGGTGGATCACGAGGTCAGGAGATCGAGACCATCCTGGCTGACATGGTGAAACCCCGTCTCTACTAAAAAAGTACAAAAAATTAGCCAGGTGTGGTGGCAGGCACCTGTAGTCCCAGCGACTTGGGAGGCTGAGGCAGGAGAATGGCGTGAACCCGGGAGGCGGAGCTTGCAGTGAGCTGAGATCGCGCCACTGCACTCCAGCCTGGGCGACAGAACGAGACTCCGTCTGAAAAAAAATTAATTAATTAAAATTAAAATTAAATTAAAAAAAAAAAACAGCTTCCTAGGGGAGATGGGGTTTCGGTCAGGCCTCATCAGAGGAGGATGTATTCAGCCCACACAGCTGGCAGAGAGCACAGCATTGGTAAAGGCCTGGGGTCACCTAACCAGCCTCAAGAAGTCCCCTCCTGGTGGCTCCTTTGCCATAAACCTAGCCTGGGAGCATTTCCAGTTCTTCGGAGCACTGCCCAGAGGAAAACTCTCTATGAGGATGAAGATGTATTTATTTGGTTGTAAAGTGAAAGCCAGACCAAGGCAGGGCATAAAGAGGAGGGATAATAAAGAGCTGGCAGAGGACGGCGCCCTGCAGCCCAGGGACCCTGAGCCTGCCCTCCCCTCCGCAGAGGACAGTATTCTGCAGCCGGGGGACCCTGAGCCGACCTTCCCCTCAGCTCAGTGCTCCTCCAACAAAGGTCCTGTCACAAACACATAGCAAGCGCCTGCTGCTTACCAGCCCTGTGCCAGGCACGGGGGATACAGCAGCCAACGAGACAAAGCCCCTGCTATCAGCCAGAGATGGACATGGACCTGGCAGTGACAGGCCAGGGCTATGCTGAGGCAGCAGGAACCCTGGGGCCTCAAGAACCCAGAGGCAGCCCCTGGCCTGGCCTGGCAGGTGTAGAGGGTAAGAGAGGGTAGACAGAGACAGCATCCAGGAGCCAGGGCCAAGTGAAGGAAGAGGGTATGCAGATGCCCCCCAGCTGTGCTCTGGGGCCTCTGTGTCTGCAGGGGCCCTGACATGGGACCACCACCATGGCCCTGCTTCTCCCACCCCCTAACTCGCACCCCACGCAGCCACCCAGACCTCCTGCTGCCCTCCTCTTTTTTTTTTTTTTTTTGAGACAGAGTCTCACTTTGTCGTCCAGGCTGGAGTGTAGTGGTGCCATCTCGGCTCACTGCAACCTCCACCTCCTGGGTTCAAGCGATTCTGCTGCCTCAGCCTCCCAAGTAGCTGGGATTACAGGCGCATGCCACCATGCCAAGCTAGTTTCTGTATGTTTAGTAGAGACGGGGTTTCACTATGTTGGCCAGTCTGGCCTCGAACACCTGACCCATTGGCCCGCCTCAGCCTCCCAAAGTGCTGGAATTACAGGCATGAGGCACCATACCCAGCCTTCTGCTGCCCCTTGAGTCCTTGCCCTGGTAAACAGTCCCAGCCAGCCTTGTTCTCTGGGGTCGACTTGGCCACAGCCTCCTCCATGCATCCCCTGCCTGCCCACCCATACCTAGTCCAACCCCACAGAGGTCCCAGGGCAGAGGCTGGGCCACTGTCTAAGCAGACACACACCTTCCAACATGGCCCGAGATGCCTGTCTGCCCATCTAGTGGACACCTCCCATCTCTGCAAGGGGTCCCTTTAGAGAGCCCCTCTCCTCTCCCACAGGGAGGGGACAATAACTGACCCCCTCCCAGGGATGACAACTTACTATCCAATAATTCCCCTCTCTCCGTCTCTTGTCAGTTTACTGCTTATGGAGCAGAACAAGGTGAGGAGCCAGGGGAGCCAGGAGACGCTGGGGATAACTGAACTGGCTAGACTGTATAAGCCGTGAAGGATGTGTCTGGGGGACTTGGCCAAGTGCGGTGGCTCACTCCTGTAATTCCAGCACTTTGGGAGGCAGGTAGGTCACTTGAGGTCAGGAGTTCGAGACCAGCCTGGCCAACATGGTGAAACCCCATGGCTGCTTAAAAAAAAAAAATTAGCCAGGCATGGTGGCACACACCTGTAATCCCAGCTACGCGGGAGGCTGAGGCAGGAGAATCACTTGAATCTGGGAGGTGGAGGTTGCAGTGAGCTGAGATGGAGCCACTGCGCTCCAACCTGAGTGACAAAGCAAGACTCTGTCTCAAAATACAATTAAATTAAAAAATAACGTGGCGTATTTGATGCCTTTGTCTGTAGCTTGGCCTCAGGCACCATTTCTGGGGCAACAGAAAACTTCATTCCATGCCTCACCTGGTATGCGTGCAAAAATGTTCATTGACTCATTACCTGCAACCATGAAAAACTGGAAACGACCCTCAGGCCTAACAGTAGGGGAGGATTATAAACTCTGCAAGAGCAGAAACAACATCTGCCTTGTTCGTTGTTAGGTCTGCAGTGCCCAGCGTGGTGCCCGGTACACAGTAGGTGCTCAGGAAACATCTGTGGAAGGAAGAGAATAAAGGAGGGAGGAAGGAAGGGAGGGGAAGAAAGGAAGAAGAAACTTCAAAAGTTCTTCCGGAATCCCAGAAAGCAAACCTTCCCTGCTCCCACCGAGCTGGAGAGGACACACCTTTTGGGGGGCTGTGACTGTTCATTTTTAAAACTTCCATCCAATGCCCCTAAAAACTTCATTTCATCTTGAGTGTTTTTCGTTTTTGATTTTCATCCTCCACCGTTTTTTTAATGCTCACGGTTGAATTTCTCGTTTGGAGAAGCTGATTGAATTGTGGCTCGGGGGACTCGAGACAGTCACTTTAGACATTTAGAGTTCCAATCATGCTGTCACCACCCCAATCCCCCACCCTTGGCACCAAGGAAACCATCTCTTATGAGAGCCGATTATCTTTACAGCCTAGAACGTCACACTCTAAAACACAGGCTCTGCAAATCAGAATTCTCCGTGACTAATGTACGTCCAGTGAAAATATCAAAATGCCTATTTAACAGGAGAGGGCTGATTGGAAAGCCCATCTGACCTGCTGGTGAAGTTCCGTGGCTGATGTCATTTGAGAGTCACCGGCTCCAAGCCTGGGGAAGGTTGTGAGATCACCTGTCTGGGGGCCACTCTGTCTCATCCCTCAGGGCCCAGGCAGTGCCCACGGTCCTCCCTCCAGAGACAGTGGCAGGCAGGGGAGGCCAGCGGATGGGGAGGCACGCACGTCAAGTGAGCGCCTACTGTGTGCCGAGCACTGTGCCAGGAAGGATCTCATGCAGTCTGAGAACAACCCTGCTGGCTGAGATTTATCACTCTTTTGCAGAGGGAGCTTCCTATGGGATCTCACAGGATAAAGAGGAGTTAGTTGGGGGAAGTGGAGAGGCCTGGAAAGGCATTCTATGAAGAGGGGACGTCATTGCAAAGGCAAGAGGCAATAAATAGAACAAAAGCAGTCTGGTGTTGCTGAAGCTTAAAGTGCCAGCAGGGAGAGAGAAGGACAAGGCTGGAGAGGTGGACAGGGAAGGAGCAGGGAGGCACAACTAGAAGCCTGGAGAAGCTGGAGTAGGCTGCCACTGTCATTCAGGGGAGAGATGGCGGAGGCTGTAGAGATGTGTGCTGGAGGCAAAGCCAGTAGGACTGTGTGACTGATTCAATGCCCACGGAGGCTGAGGGGCAGTGAGGACCCAAGGATGACACCCAGATTCCAGTCTCCAGAGCTGATGGCGGGGTTGCCTGTGATTCGGGGACTCAAGGGAGGCACCGATGGTGGAAAGATGCGGCATTGCCTCATGGGCATGCTGGGTTCATGGTGCTCGTGAGGCATGGGCCCAGGATGACAGGGTCTGACTCATAGTGGGTCTAGACCCAAAATTGAGGCACAGATGTTGGTTGTGAGCTTGACAATGATCTCTACAGCCACAGATCAGAGGGGTGCACATGGAGCGTGGGGTAGGCTGCAGATGAGCACCCTGTTCATTCATCCTGCACACAAGTTCCATTTGGCCTGCAGTGTTTCAAAAATCTTTGAGCCAATGTTTAAAAATCAAGCATGCTCTCTTAAAAATACAAATCTTTGGTTTTTCTTAGAACTCAGAAGACCTGGCAACAGAGACTGGAAATCCCTCAAAGCAACCATCACCGAGGAGTGGTTGTCCCTTAGACAGGGGCACGCGATCTCCTGTTCACCACAGCCCCCACCCTTGTCTATTGCCTCCCAGAACCTGAGGCTAAGTAGTTCTTGTTGGTGATCACAGCACTTGTAATGATTCTTTGTCCCCTGTCTCTATCAAATGCAGGGAAACAGAGCAGTCTCAGAGAGTCAGATCCACGCGTTTAGGTAAAATAGGAGAGCATATATGTTTGCAGAGCCCAAGACAATTCCTTTGCCTTTGCCACACACGATGAGTCTGCATCAAAGGCCTAGCCCAGGCCAGACCTTCTTCTCTCATTCACGTGATCTACTGGTGTCCCCTGGTCTAGAGAGAGAAGAGAAGACACACAGGGAAGAGAAAGAGATCAAAGAAAGAGGATGACGTGGGAAATTGCCAGGGAAGAGACTCTCAGAGATGTCCAAGACTGCCTGGAAGTCAGATCGGGTAGGGCAGGAAGGATCTGTCCCAGGCAAGTGCACACAAGGCCACACATGCATCCACACACAAAGAAGAATTGCACAGACATGCACACAAACACGCATGTGCACACGCATATACCAGGACATCTCTAGGCCCGCTTACACTCATGTGTGCATGCCCCTCTACACACAGAGGCACATGTGTGCACACACAGAGAGCAGAACAATAAAGGGTACGCACACGCATAGGCAGGCAAACACCCACATGTAGGTGCATGGTCACATACGCTCAGGCACAAAGATATACGTGTCTGCACAGACACGGACATGCCCCTGTGCACAGAGCCACCCGAGCCTGTGCCCTCCCAGGGATCTGCGCTCCCACCTCACAAAGCCCTGCCAGTTCCAAACCAGCAACTTGTAACTAAATAAATATGATAAACAACTCCCCTCCAGATGGCTCCGCACACACCCCCACTCCTCTTGCTTAGAGGGATGGCACATTCTATGCCAATAAATCCTCCTGTTTGAAAACATTTGCCTTCTTAATTGGCCCGTTTATGGGTAAAATATGTTTCTGGGTAGTGCTCTGCCAGAATGGGATGCCGAGACGCAAGGCTGGCGGTGTGTGCTGCCGCCCCGGCCTGGAGGGGTCAGACTTGGCCCACCCCCAGAGACAAGGCCCAAAGCGGGGGTGAAGGGGTCTCAGCACTGCCAGGGCAAGCTCCCCCATGATCTTTTCCTCCCTGTGCTTGCATGTCTTTCTTGGGGTTCACATTTGTTGACTTTACTGTATGTGGCACTGTCCAAGGTCCTTAGAGGAATCCACTGGTCCTGACTTGCCTTTCTCTGAGAGCAAGCCTGTGAGGTGCAGCTGACTGTCATAGCCCCCAAAGATATGTCCACATCCAAATCCCTGGTACCTGTGAATATGACCTTATTTAGGGAAAGAGTCTTTGCAGATATAATTAAGTTAGGGATCTTAAGATGATATCATCCTGGATTACCCGAGTGGGCCCTAAATCCAATGACAAGTGTCCTTAGACAGGAGAAGACACACAGAGGAGACGTAAAGACAGAGCAGAGATTGGAGACCACAAGCCCAGGAACGCCAGGGATCACCACATCTTTTCCAGAGAAGGCAGGGCAGGGTTCTCCCCCGGAGTGTCTGCGGGAGCGTGGCCCTGCTGACACCTTGATGCGAGACTGCTGGCCTGAGCTGTGAGCGAATGCGTGTCTTGTTTTCAGTCACTCAGTTCATGGTCATTTGTCACAGCAATACCAGGAGACTGATCCACCCCGTCGCGTATGGGAGGTGCCCCGACCACACACAGCCAGGCTCAAATCCATCCTCTGCTGCCTCACGGGCTCTGCAGGAGACCCATGCTGGAGGTGGGGAAACTGAGGCCCAGAGAGGGTCGAGGCACCAGTCAGTGGCCAGGCAAGGACTAGAACGCAGCACCTTGGCCCTCCACATGTGGCACCCACCCCGGCAGTTTCCACATCAGGAGCAGGGAGGGGAGGATGCCCAGCCCAGGACAGCCCCAAGCGGAGGGTCCCCTTAGGGTCCCACTCTGAGATGCTCTGAGGAAGGACAGGAAAGAGACCTCCTGGGGGGATAAATTTTCCTTCATTCTAAGATGGCCCAAGGTGGGTAAAGCGTGAAGACCCCCCATAGCCACTCCAGCGAGTGTTCAGATACGCCATGTGCCAAGACAACCTCTCCTTCACGTGCCCCCACCCCACCCCCAACTGGGGAGGCAGTTTCTGACATCTCTCCTTCCCTTGCTCCAGGCAGGAGAGTGACGCTGGTGAGACCCCACATAGCTGGGTTACCAAACTGGTCGGCAACAGAGCCGGGATTCTAGCTCAGGCCCCTCTGCTTCCAGTGCCGCCTGCTATGCTGCCTCCCAGGTAAGAGTCAGGAGCACGTCCCAGGATCGGGGGATGCAGCCAGGCCACCAGAAACAGCATGAGGCCCTGGTTCCTCTTTCCCCCTCATCTATAAACTACTGGTCTCTGGCTCCGCTGCCCATTGTGGGCCAGGGTGGGTCGGAAGTTTGGATCATCCACTGTGTGGCCTTGGTCAAGTCCTCTCCCTCTGTGGGCCTCCATTTTCTCATCTGTACAATGGGGAACATGGTAATAGCCATTCCTAAGAGTTGTAGTGAGGACCCATGGAAATAAAACCCCGGGAGCCCTTGGCAACATGCTGGCACCCAGCAAGCGCTCAATAAATGCTGGCGGGTGTTCAAGCAAGGTTAGAGGTCAGTGAGAGGGAGCACCTCACCCCCAGCCACAGAAGGTCACTTGACCAAAGTGGAGGGGAGTAGGGGAGGCTGGTTGTGCTGGCAGTGGGCGGGACTGCAGCCCTGCCTCTGTGCTCACCATTAGCACCCCTCCCCAAAGGACACCAAATCCTCTGCCCATGGCTCAGCCCAGCCGCTGTTCTCAGAGCCAAGCGATGGCCGAGTGATCCGCAGATACAGGGAGAAGGGAGAGAGGAGCATCATCCTGTACGACAATGTGGCAGCTGAAGTTCCCAGTCCGGCTAATACGAACAGAAACCAGATCGTCAACGTCACCCAGGAGGGGTCGGCTAAGATTAAATGCTCTCAAGGACAAGTGGCAGGTGTGGGAGTGACAAGATCCAGCCCAGAGGACTAAGAGGTACCCCTGGCTACTGAGTGGAGAATGGTTTGTAGGAGGTCAGGGAGAACAAAGGAAAGTGGCACGTTGGTAGCTTGAAGCTGGCCATGGTAAGAGAATTTACACGATGGAAATCAGCAAAGATTACAAATCAGTGTCTTTTTTTCTGAAGGCATTTCTTCCTCAGCGCTTCCCCAAGTGCATCCAAGGCCCTCCTTGGCAGTATGATAAAAACATGTCTTCTGGGCACCCCTCCCCAGGCCTCGCTAGGCACTGTGCAAGGTGAGGCTCAGCCCCATGAGATCCCCTCAGCCCCGAGGCCACACTGGGCCCACAAACCTCGCAGAAGGAGGAGGAGGCAGAGGAAACTGGTGGAGTGGGGTTGGAAAAGGAAATTTGCCTAAGGTATGGGGGTGGGGAGCTCACCAGGGAAGTAGAGGGCAGCGGTTTGGGTCTGTGCTCTTGAGAACCAGCTCCAGGGCAACAACTTAAGTCCCCAGCCTGGGACCCACTCCCACCCTCCCAGGAGCGGGTTGCCTTCCGGCTACGCCAGATGCAGGACCTGAGGTGGGGGACACACATGTACCCATGTCCATAGAGCTGTCCTGCTTTGCTGGACTCCTGGGGCCAGCACAGGGACCTGGAACAGGGAGACCGCCTAGAAGATGAGCGAGCAGCTAGCAACTGCGGCCCCCCACCCCAGCACCGCAGAGTGGGCCTCCGTGCACAGTGACTATTGCTGTGATTGTTGTTACAATGGCCCCACCTCCTGGCTGGCTTGGCCCCCTTCTTCTACACGAGGGCTCTCGGCCTCCAGACCCTGGCAGGAGCTAGGACACATGGGGGTGTCCCTGCGGGCAGGTGGGGGACGAAGGAGTGAGGGGGGCAGTGGGGACCTGAGAAGCATGGAGAGAGGGGAAAGTGAGGTAGGGCAAGGGAACAGCCCCGGATGCTAAGCAGACACCGCTCCCCGCCCCACTCCACCACCTCCTCTAGGCCCCTCCCTGCGCCAGGCGTAGACCAGCCGGGAGGAGCTCACTGTCTCCTCTCCCCTCAGTTTGGCGGGAGCGGGGTCTCACAGCCTGGGACATGGCGCCACCTGCAGGCCCCTGGGCGCGCTGCCACGTCAGCCCCTCAAATCCAGGAAGAGGGATGGGGAGGACCCCACACGCTCTAGGGCTCCCCCCACAGCGTTTCCCAAAAGATATTCGGCGGAACTCACACCCTGGTCAGGTAGTTTGGGAGATGTCCCTTGGAGATTCCCAATGCACATTTGACCCTGAAGTCTGGCTTGAGTGAACGCTTCCATTCCCTAAATAAACACAAGCCTCAGGGAAGTGAGCCTTTCTAGGCCTCAGTTTCCTCATCTGCAGAATGGGGATGACGGTGTTGCACTAGAAAAGATTATCTCACAGACCAGGTGGGATTCTCAAACTTGCTGCTTGGGACAATGCGGCAGCAGGCCAAGGGGTACCCAAGAATGCCAGGAGATACCAGAAGCCACAAGGGCCAAGGAGGATCCTTCTCCACCAGACACTCTGCTGATACCTAGATTTTGGACTTCTGATCCCTTGAACTGTGAGAGAATATATTTCTGTTGTTTTAACTGAAGTTGGTGTGTCCACGTTACAGGCTGCTGATGTGGCCTGGCCACACGCCTGCCCAGTGTCGTCTCTACTTGGAGCAGTGGGGTTTGACTGTACAGGATCACAGCTGCTGCAAAGCTGTCTCCACATCACTGAGGGAAATGGAAGGCAACCTTAGAAGCTTCATCTCTATCCTCTCCTGGCCCCAAATTATTGCCTGAGAACCTAATTTTCTTTCTCCCTTTCTTCCTGTTTTCTGTTCCTTCTTTCCTTCCTCCTTGCCTTTCCTTCCGTCCTTTCCTGCCTGCCTGCACTTGCCTTAGTCTCATGCCCTCCATCCCATCTAGCTCCAGCCTCCCTCTCCAGTTCTACCTCCCACTCACTCCAAGCAAGCCCCTTTCCCCAGCCAACTCCTCCTGAGGCAGCCCCTGGCCTCCCTGCCGTGTCTCCCTCATCAGGTTCCCTTGGTCTACAGTGTTCCACCCCTCACAGGCACACGTGGAAAATCTGCTCCTTCACGTGCAAGCTCAGATCCTGTCTCCTCCTGGCACACTCTGGCGACAGTACTTCCCTCTGACTTTCCACCACACCGGTGTTCACATAAACGTCTTTGTACCTGATCAGTACCAGGTGGACCTAGGGGCCAGGAAGTACAGCAACCTCAGCATCTGGTAAGGGAGTGGGAAATGATGAAGAGACAGCGTGGAGGGGTGGGTAGCAGAGGAGGGAGGAAGCCGAAGCTCCTGCAGGACAGGGAGGGCTGTATCCAGGAGGGGAGGGCCACAGGGCCAGAGCACATGCTCCAGGAGACAGGGAAGTCTGGGTAACAGGATTTGGGGTTCAAAGGGAGATGAAAATGGGGGCCAGGTCATGACGCCAAGTTAGCCATTCTGAGGACTTGATCCTGTCGATCTTGAGTGTTCAAGTGTGGGCTCCAGCCCACCTACATTAGAACTACCTCAGGAGTTTGTGAAAATGCAATTTTTTTTTTTGAGACAAGAGTCTCACTCTGTTGCCCAGGCTGGAGTGCAGTGGTGCAATCTCAGCTCACTGCAACCTCTGCTTCCGGGGTTCAAGCAATCCTCCTGCCTCAGCCTCCCAAGTAGCTGGGATTAGAGGCATGTACCACCACACCCAGCTAATTTTTGTATTGTTAGTAGAGACGAGGTTTCACCATGTTGGCCAGGCTGGTCTCAAACTCCTGGCCTCAAGTGATCCACCTGCGTCGGCCTCCCGAAGTGCTAGGATTACAGGCGTGAGCCACTGCACACCCAGCAGTGAAATCCAATTCTTGAGTCTCCACCCAGCTCTGGGGATTTTTCACAAGTTCCTTGGATAATGGTGACGCACCTTTAGTCTGCCCAGAACAGGAGAGGATAGAGGCAGACTGAGGGATTCGAAAGGACCAAGTGTCACGATCAGATCCACTTTTTGGAAGAAACTGGTAGCACCAACCACATATCTATCTTATGTTCTTGGTTCTGCCTCCATGGTGGACACTGTCGTTCCACCTACTCAGCAACTATCCCTCCTTCTTCCTTGCTGACAGAAGCCTGATTCCAGCCAGTATCAAGTAAGTGGGCAGTAATATATTCAGGGAAGGGAGGCTCCAGCCCTAGCCCTACGGGAGAGCCCTATTGGTCCCTTTCGTCCGGTACAAACATTCCAGACTCCCTTGCAGCAAGAAGTGGCGATGTGACAGTTATGGTCCATGAGGCATAAGGGACCAGTTGTGAGATGACTCGGGGAGCCTGGCCTGTTAACGTAGGCTCAGGTGAAGGAAAAGCTGGCGGGTGCTGGGTCTGCTGCTTCCTGACACTGGGCATGTGAGGAAGGGCCATCTCACAACCAAGAGACGGCAAGCCTTCCAGCCAGGTGCAGTGGCTCACTCCTGTAAACCCAGCACCTTGGGAGGCCGAGGTGGGAGCATCGCTTGAGCCCAGGAGTCCAAGATCAGCCTGGGCAACATTGTGAGACTCCCTCTCTACAGAAAATTTAAAAATTAGCTAGGAGTAGTGGCGTGTGCCAGCTACTCAGGAGGCTGAGGTGGGAGGACTGCTTGAGCCCAGAAGTTTGAGGCTGCAGTAAGCCATGATTACAGCACTGTATCCAAGCCTGGGTGACAAAGTGAGACCCTGTCTCAAAAAAAAAAAAAAAAAAAGGAAAAAGCCTCTATGTGTGCAGGGTGCCAGAGCAGAAGGATGCAAAGAATCTGGTTCTTGAGGACATGGTTGAGCCACTACCCCAAACCCAGAACCCCCGCCTCGCCCCACCACCAAGACTTCTTGTCCTAAAATTTTTAGACTGTAACCACCTTGAGGGCAGGGACTCTGATGCCTGTACTCCTGGCCCCTTGAACAGTACTTAGCACAGAGTAGGTGCTCAATAAATATTTGTTGACTAAGTTTTCATAAGTAAGTAAATGTCTTCATTGCTTATACCAGTGGGTTGAGGCTTCTGTTGCTTGTAGCCAAGGAATCCTGACTCAGTAACTTCTCTGTGGCCCCAAGAACCTCCTGAGAACAGGAGAGTGGCTGGGTATTACTGAACACTGTACCCCACAGGCCCTGGCACAAGACCCACACCTAGTAGAAATAAGCAGCTATTGCTCAGAGGAGTCACAGGCCCTGCCCCGGACCTGGCTCCTGGATTCACGAGCTAGAGGACTGAGTCTGCAAGTTCCCCCCAAACAGGCCTAGGGCAAGACGCCCTGTAATAGCTGATGAGAAGAGCTTAAGAAAGTCCACTGCGGGGCCAGGCGCGGTGGCTCACGCCTGTAATCCCAGCACTTTGGGAGGCTGAGGTGGGTGGATCATGAGGTGAGGAAATCGAGACCATCCTGACTAACAGAGTGAAACCCCATCTCTACTAAAAATACAAAAAATTAGCCGGGCCTGGTGGCAGGCGCCTGTGGTCCCAGCTACTCGGGAGGCTGAGGCAGGAGAATGGCGTGAACCCAGGAGGCGGAGCTTGCAGTCAGCCGAGATCACGTCACTGCACTCCAGCCTGGGCAAGAGAGCGAGACTCCGTCTCAAAAAAAAAAAAAAAAAAAAAAAAAAGTCCACTGGGTCTCCCACACCAGTGATACCCAGAGGCCACACCAACTGCAGGCTGAGGGGGTGGAAGCTGGCAGCAAGCACTGCCACTAGATTTGTTTTGAGGTGAAAGAACTTCTGAGACTAGCCAGACCCAACCTCCACAGAAGTCAGGAATTTTTAAGCCACTGTCTTCAAGTCCCAGTTCTAAGTGTGGCAGCCCTGGGATGATGCAATGAGGGGTGAGGGACAGGGCATGAGCTGCTCCACACAGGCAGGACCTCAGGACTGATCTACTGCCATCCCCTTGCTTTCCAGGTGAGAACAGGAGCCCCAGGGAGGGTAGGCAACTTGCCCCAGGGCACCCGGTGAGCAATGATGGTGTCTCGTTATGAACTCAGGTTGGTTTTACTTTAAAAGGTTTGGGAGTGAGCACGGGGGATGGGGGTGTCCTCTCAATACTGCAAATTTGCATGCAAAATTAAGGATGAATATGTAGAGATCCACCTTTCAGAAGAGGTTCCACAGCATGCATCACATTCTCAAGGGGATACAAGACCAAAAGAAAAGGGGACAGAGTGGAAGGGGCTGGGCCAGAGTCGTATGTTGAGTCTCAGCAGTCCTGAGGTGACCTCTGTGTCCTAGATTCTCAGTCACTGCCCTACACTTCCTCCCCATGGGAAAGGCCATTTCTTCAATGTTCCCGATGAGCCTTGTCTGATGGGAGCATCATGGCTTCCAACAGGTAAGGCTCCTGCTGGCACCGCCCATGGACACTGGCAGAGAAGAAATAGGGAAGACCCTGGAGTGCCCAAGAACCAACTCACCCTGAACTGTACCCAGAGAGTCACCAGGCAAGGTGAGGGCCAATCTAGAACTTGAACAGACTTCCACTGAGACAAGCTCTGCTCTTTGATTCAAACTGTTGATACATGTCATGGTTAAGTCTTCCATGTTTCCAGACTCCACTGTACACCCTGCTGGTCTGGAAAGGGTCAGATCCCGAGGCAAATGATAGATTAAACACAACAGCAAAGTATGAAAATTAATCGAGATATTTAATAGACAGTGCAAACCATAATTTCATCTGAATATAAATGTATGCACATGTTTCCAATGAGTTATCTATCAGTTATCACAAACAGCAACAAGGACCTTATAGCTATGTTAGAAAACTGTATAGCTGGAACTTAATTCTAACAATCTCACTTGCTCTCAAGAGAACACCATCCATTTCAAATCAATGTCACAAACTCCAAAAGACCAGGGAACAAGGGGGTGAGGAGTGGGCCAGAGTGGTAAACACAGGGCCAATACACAGGTGATGGACAGAAACACAGCTCTGGAGGAAATCAAAATCGGATGCATTATTACAGCTAAGGGCAAGGAAAAGCCTATGGCTTTTGAAAAATGACTTTTCTGCCAGTACCGTACAAGTACACAAAGAGATGTGCGGCAAGTCAACTGACTTACAAGGACAGAGGCTACATTTCAGGTCATTTCAACTGCAATCGGTCGACCCTTTCCATTGAGGATTCAGCAGTGGAGTCAGCGTAGTCCAGAAGCTCAATGTTGGATTTGCAAATACAGTTTATTTTACAGAAATTCAACAATATAAACAGCAGGCACTTCCCACCCAGCCCACCCCCCTCCCCCCGCCCGTCCCCCCAGGTGCAGACCATGCTATGCAGAGAGTGAGCAGCAACGCAGCCCTACTGCTTTGGAGTGAGTCGAGAGCGATGGAACCTGCCTGCACCACATCCTGCCTGCCCCGCACACGCACACGCCTGCTCGCTGCGCAGGTCACCACAGTCTGTCTGGGCCCAGCCCGCGCTGGACCCGTTACATGGATCCAGCCCAGTTCTCCAATTCCTTCATGTCGTCGTCTTCCTCTTCTTTCTTCTTGGCTGTGTGAAGACAGAAAAGGCTATTTAGGATGGCTGGTGCATTCAACATGTTCTGGCCGGAAACGAGCGCTGCCTGTGCTCCATGGTGTCTGTCAAACAGCCCTGCCCTGTGGCCAGCCTCCTCTCCAGGCTGTAGGCAGACTGCTCCTTGGTGCCTAAAAGCTGCAACATACAACTCTGGAAAACCAAGCACACTTTGGCAGCACCCACCCTCCACCTCCAGCAGGCCCAGACAAAACAAGAGGGATTCTACACAGAGGCCCTCAGGATTCCCACGAGGCTTCGGTCCCAGAGCCTGCAAGGTGGGAGGAGAATGGGAAGAACCACACAAGAGATCAAATCCTTGCCAACCCCCAACTCCACCTCAAGTGGCTTGACCCATGTCCACACAGCTCCAGGAGGCTCGCTGGACAGCCTCTGCCCACACAGCTCCAGGAGGCTCGCTGGACAGCCTCTGCCCACACAGGACTCCAGGAGGCTCGCTGGACAGCCTCTGCCCACACAGCTCCAGGAGGCTCGCTGGACAGCCTCTGCCTACACAGGACTCCAGGAGGCTCGCTGGACAGCCTCTGCCCACACAGGACTCCAGGAGGCTCGCTGGACAGCCTCTGCCCACACAGCTCCAGGAGGCTCGCTGGACAGCCTCTGCCCACACAGCTCCAGGAGGCTCGCTGGACAGCCTCTGCCCACACAGCTCCAGGAGGCTCACTGGACAGCCTCTGCCTACACAGGACTCCAGGAGGCTCGCTGGACAGCCTCTGCCCACACAGGACTCCAGGAGGCTCGCTGGACAGCCTCTGCCCGCACAGGACTCCAGGAGGCTCGCTGGACAGCCTCTGCCTACACAGGACTCCAGGCAGCTGACTCTACTTGAGGGGGCCGTTTCCTCTTTCTACACAGGAGAGGGAGGTGACCACAGCTGGTCAGGCACTGCCCCCAGGGCGCTCTCTCTCATGCCATATCAAATTGCCTCACTTTTTCTAGAAGTTCTGTGTGGATTACTTCTACCTGGGGGTGAAATATTGTGCAAGGGCATGGGGGAAGGGAAGAAGGAGGAAATGAAGGTTTTATAGAATCAGGTCTCCAAAGGAATCAAAGCTGTTTCCTTCCCCCAGGGGCGGCCTCTAGGGGCCAGGGCTTTTGCAGGTGTGCACAGCACAGGATACTAGAGAGGGGGCAAGAGCTGTCCTGGACTCATGTTCTCATACCTTCTCACAGTGCCTGGAACTTTCTCTTTAGTGAAATAGGAAAGATCATTCTAGAAAAGAGGCTCTCAACTGGAGGTGATCCAACCCCTACAAAGGGACATTTGGCCATGTGTGAAGACATTTTTGGTTGACATAACTCAGGGCGGTTGCTACTGGCATCTAGTAGGCAGAGGCCAGGGATGGTGCTGAACACCCACAGTGCACCAGACAACCCCGCCCTCCATTCTCTCGACCCAGAGAGGTATCTGGCCATGTCCGTAGCGTCAAGATTAAGAAACCCTGTTCCAGAGAGAAACCAGAAAAAGCCAGGTGACATGGCCTCTGTAGCCACTACAATGGATCCTGTCTGGTTCTCAATCTTGGGCAAGCTCAGGACACAAACCAAAGCCAACCGACCACAAGATCACCCGCCACATGACCTCGTGGGTGTACCATGACTCTAGAAGCACTCACCGGGTTTTGATGGTAGGGCTATAGAGGGAACATTTGGTAGAGGGACTGTTTCGGGTCCACTGATTTCCAGCAAATTCTTGTCTAGTTCCTCCTGTTCTAGTTCTTCTAATTCTGCCATGAGCTCATCCTAGTAAAAGGAAACACAAAGTGAGTGCCCTCCCTGGGAATCCCAGCCCCCGCGGTCATGCCTCCTACCTAATTAATGCTCATGGAGACACACACCCCTCTGAGAAGGTCTGCGGGGAGGTGAACTCCAGGTTCCACACCCTGTGATTCAAATATCCTAAAGCAGCTTCTACTGGGGAACATATCACTGCTGCACATCACTGATGTAGACCTCGGTGTCCTGCACTACACTGTGAGCATCTGGGAGAGGGGATCGTATCTTTGCCCTCCTATTTCTTTGGCTCAGAGCTGGGCACACGAGTGAATGCTCAGAAATGTTTGCTGATTTGAAATGAATGAGATTCTTCCATCAAACTCCAGTGTGAAAACATGAAAACCCTGGTTTTGAGAGCCAAAGGTAAGAGCTGCAGGCTGTTTTCTCAGTTATACAGTGAGGGTCAGAAAGCACAAAGAAAGGTCGAGCAGAAAGGATCTGACCTTTAGGAGATTCAAATCTAACACAGTGGAGTACCTTCAACAGGGGCTGGCACCATTATTTTAAAAACCTTAGAGACTCAAGGTCCCAAATTGCTCAGCAGAAATTGGCAGGTGGCTGAGATCCAGACACATCCCCCGGGTCAGGGGTAAGTGCCCCCCACTCCTTGCTCTACCTTTCCCTCATGCTGGAGCTGTCTCAGGGCAAATCCTGTGAACTTCTCCAGGGCATGGTCATCTCTGCTGCCCAGCTCTGTGCCAGGGCCCACCCTGGAAAGGTGCAGGCTAGCTACTTGTTCAAATCAGTTAGTGACCTGAAGCCTGCTAAAGGGTTGTGATGAATGTTCCTTTACTCTACCTAAGCTTCTACCCCAAAGAGGGAAAGTGTCCCTCAAAATGTAGAATTCAGGGAGGGTTAACACCATGTCCTGTCTCTGTCCAAGTCCAAATGCTCCCTGCCTGAGAGCCTTCAAGAGCACATCAAGGGGCAGCCTCAGGGTGTCATTTGTGAAGCTTATGGGATCTGTACAAAACTACTCACCTCGTCAAACTCTTCTCCAAACCCTACAGGTTTTGAAATTGCTGTTGAAATCTCCTCCGCAAGTTCTTGCTGGTCAGCAATGTCCTGCATTAACTCATCAACTTTATCGATGTCCCTTCAAATGCAATGGACAGGTATCATATCAATTCGTTAGGCTGTGTAAAGAGGGCCTGCAAGGCAAGGCAGGAGCAGAAACTGGGCCCCACACAATCAACTTCCCAGCCACACCCCCTGCAATGACTCCCTGTTACTTGTTACTTGGCATTATTGCCTGCCTCCTCCCCTTTAAAATAGAGAAGCACAGACTCAAGGGGACAGGAATGTCTTCAAGACACTACCCAGTCCAACACCCTACAGGTGGCACTATCAAGGTCCTACATGCAAATTAGCAAAGGTGTCAGATAAGACCGCAGGGCTTTAACTCCTGGGCCAATAGCTCTTTTTCAAGTCCAAGGGTAACTCTGCACGGGGGAAGTAAAAGCACAATCACAGAAGACAGCCATGCCGTCTAATGGGCCTTCCATCTACTCAGTCCACCTATGGATCCTCTAGGACCCCAAAGGAAAGGCATATTCTGAAAATATGCAGAATTTTCTTCTACACACTGACAATCATATAAACCTGTATTTCCTCAAGCCAATATATGCACATATATGTCAACATTTGCACAGTATTTAATGAGCTGCACTCTGCTAGGTTTTTAGGAGAGCACAGAAATGAGGCATATATGGTTCTCATTCAAGCAGCTCAGTCCAATGAACATCTACCCTCAGACAAAACCTCACTTATTTGAAGGCTACTTCTCCTGTAACCTTACATTCCTACAGCAAGATCAGCGATCAGCAAGCTTTTTCTGCAAAGGACCAGATAGTAAATACTTTAGAATTTATGGCCAGACAGTCTCTATTGCAAATACTTAACCCTGCTGCGTAGCACAAAAGCTGCCACAGACAATATGTAAATTAAGGGGCATGACTGTATTTCAATAAAACTTTTAAGGCCAGGTACAGTGACTCACACCTGTAATCCCAAAACTTTGAGAGGCCCAGGAGAGAGGATCACTTGAGGCCAGGAGTTCGAGACCAGTCTGGGCAACACAGTGAGACCCCATCCCTACAAAAAATTTTAAAAATTAGCCAGGCATGATGTCACACACCTGTAGTCCTAGCTACTCAGGAGGCTGAAGTGGGAGGATGGTTTGAGCCAGGATTTTGAGAGTGCAGTGAGCTAGGATTGGGCCACAGTATTCCAGCCCAGGTGACGGGATACAGCAAGACCCTGTCTCAAATAATAAAAAAACTTTATTTACAAAAATAGATGGCAAGCCCATAGGGTGCATTTTCCCCACCCATTGGACAGCACAGCTGAGTACCCAAAAGGAAGCAAAAAAGGCTCCTGGCACCCCCAAATATATGCTGCC
Organism: Macaca thibetana thibetana; assembly: GCF_024542745.1. NCBI lineage: Eukaryota > Metazoa > Chordata > Mammalia > Primates > Cercopithecidae > Macaca > Macaca thibetana. The sequence goes on from NC_065587.1 coordinate 66,134,254, forward strand.
AAATCTAAGCACTACAACAAATGCAGATTTTTTATTTTTATTTTTATTTTTTTTTTAATTGAAATGGAGTCTCGCTCTGTCGCCCAGGTTGGAGTGCAGTGGCACAATTTTGGCTCACTGCAACTTCCGATTCCTGGGTTCAAATAATTCTCCTGCCTCAGCCTCTAGTAGCTGGGATTACAGGCGCATACCACGATACCCAGCTAATTTTTGTATTTTTAGTAGAGATGGGGTTTCAACCATGGTGGCCAGGCTGGTCTCGAACTCCTGACCTCAGGTGATCTGCCTGCCTCAGCCTCCCAAAGTGCTGGAATTATGGTGTGAGCCATCTCGTCCAGCCCAAATGAAGTTTTATTCATGAGAGAGGTCTTCATTTGGAGCCTCCTTACCTTGGCCTTTACCTTGGCTAGTTACAACTGTAACAAGCTTGGTTATCTAGTTTCTTAGGCCACTGCCATGAGAGGTAGCCATATAGGGGAAGAAGGAGTGCTGAGGGCAAGATCACTGTCAGTACGACAGCTACAGCTGGAGAGCAAGGGAGGAGGCAGAAAACGCCATCAAAAGCAGACACAGGAACAGAGAGATCCAAAGCTCTTGGATGAACCATACATTTCAGGGCCCCTGACAGCATCAGAAAAAATCATGGGCACCGATTCTAATCCCAGTTCTATCCAAGCTCCCATGTGACACAGGGCAAATCAGTTTCCCTCTCTGGGACACAGCTTCCCCACCTTCACATTCACAGGTCTGGACAACAGGACCTTCTAAAGGCCTTTCCACCTTGAAACTATGCTCATCACAATAACCCTGAATTACTCAGAAAGTATTTTTGCATGCCATGAGATCTGCTTCCAAAGGCACATCATCCATTTTCGGAGTTCCAAAAAAGAATGAGAATTCAAACAAACTCAGGTGCTCGAATAGGTAAGTCAAGGGATCCGTCTGCCCAAGGCCATGGCCTGGGTACGAGGCATTCCGGGACTGGCACTGCCCTGTGGCGCAGGGGCGGGTGGACACGTACATGTTGTCATGGGCCGCCTTCATGGCCTTGGCGGCATAGCCCATGTTCTTGAGCACCTCGGTGTTGGTGTTGGCATTCTCCAGGGCCTCCCGCTGGAACTCGATGGTTGATAATGTGCCGTCGATCTGCGCCAGCTGCTTCTCATACCTCTTCTTACGCTTCAGTGCCTGGAGGGCTGCTGCATTGGGGAGAAAACAGGGTTTTAGAGAGCCCAGGCACAGGGCGAGGTCTTAGTGTTCACTGAGTTCTTTCCCGAACTCTACTGGAAGCACCTCTGTTGTTGCTTCCACTATAGCAGAGGGTTCATAAATTCTACACAAAGAGCACGTTCAATTTTCTATAAAAACATAAAATTCACATACCTCAAAACACAGCCAGTAAACAAGCACACAAGCCAAAGTTCAACCCTCGGGTAACCACGCACACACACAAATCAAAGCATGGACAGCCACCTGAAGAAAAGGATGCTCTGGGGTCAAACTCCTTTAGGGTCAAAGTCCAGCTCACAGACTCAGGTGAGCTACTTGGCTTCCCAGATGGTGTCAGTGTGAGCAGCAAATGACATACTGTATGTGAACACCTGGCACATTCATCAGTGTGTACGCCCCTCAAAAAAAGCAGTTCTCATTATTATAAAGCAATTTAAAAGTACCATTTTATGCCAACTAAACTACAGAAATCATAAATATAATGACTATACCAAATACTAGATCCATTTGGGTTAAAAATGCTATTTCACTCATAGCCAACAACTCTGTAAATTGTTACAATGCTTCCGAAAAGTAACATGGCAACACACAGCAACAACCACCATGATGTTTTTACCCTCTGACCCAGTAATTTCCTTCTGGAAATGTATTCAAAAGCAAAAAGCCCCATGCCTGAAGATGGTTACTACAGCATCCTCCATCATCGAAAACACGACTAAACTAAAAAGCCAGACAGAACTCCCTGCCACGGCCAAACCTAGAGTCTGGCCATTTAGTTGGGTCAGTGGCATCATCTACCTTAGCCTCCTAGCATGCTGAGACTGTGGAGATCATCGCATGTTAAGGTCCAGTCACGGCAAGCAATCTGACCAAGGTGAATCTGTGGCAGAACTGGAACCAAAACCACATCTCCCAACTTGAAACCCAGATTTCCTTCCCCCTCACGGTCTCAGTTCCACTCTTCACACTGAAAAAATATCTTTAGCACACATCTTAGATGACGTTGGGGGTCAGGACACACCACCCCAAAATATGACTGTAGGAGACCAGAATATACCACCCCAAAAATATATTTCTTTGGCATATTTTGAGCTGGTTATTCTAAGAAACTAGAGTAGCTCAAAAAGCTGTCCTTTTGTTTAAAAAAAAAACAAACAAAGTACATCTAAGAAGAAGATCTACATTACTAAAAGTATCTGTGTCAGGAAGGGGGCTGCTCTGAAAACTTTCATTACCTAAGAGACCTTCTGCATAACAACACATCCTTTACTCACCATACAGTAATTCTTCCCTCACCCTCCGGTAAGCTGTGTCCCCCACCACAACCCCCAAGCCCCTATTCTTTTCTGTAGCTCAGGATACTATATAAGCTTCAAGCATCTGACTCTTCTTCCAGTCTCATATTTTGTGGGATTTCCACATGTACATATGTAACTAAATACGGTTTTTCTCTTGTTAATCTGTCTTATATCAATTTAGTTTGTAGCCCAGCCAAAGAACCTAGAAGGGAAGCTATTTTTTGCTCCCCTGCAATGGGCATCAAAACCCAGGAAGGAGGCTCAGCAGAGACTCCGTCAGAAGAAATGGCTGAGCTGGAGTGGGCTGGGTCGGGAGCACTAGCCTCACACACACGTGTACTCAGCGCTCTGCCATGTCCTGGAGTTCTGGACCACGGCCACCTCCTGCAGACTGGAGGTCAAAACCCCCTCCCCCATGGGGCTGTGGGTTCTCCATATGTCACATGAATAGGTCCCATGCTCCTTCCACTCACACCCCCTGCTGGCGTGGGATTCCGTCCTAAGGACCATTTGCCAAGGGAAAACAGCTTGGCCTTCGTATAGCACACAGTTCCTCCAAAAGCAGCAGAAAAATTCTCCCAGCCAGTCTTTCCAACCAATGCTGACCAAAATACATACATACGCACATAAAGAGAACTCGTAAAACATCTGAAAAACAATGAAATGTGCCCCATTAAATCTGAAAAGTCACTGAATCCGTAATCTCCCTTGATTCTGATGTAGGCCGGAATGGCCCAAGACTTCAAGAAACCCATCCTGCAGTCACACCAGGGGATCAAGAAACCCATCCTGCAGTCACACCAGGGGATCCTCGAGACCCTTCACTCTCACCTTCTGGTAGCATAAGTCATGCTCACTTCATAAGGGCCTCAAAACAGCAACCCTTTAAGGTTAGAACGACCACCCCTTTTAGTTGATGAGGAAACTGAGGTTCAGAGACGTCCTGTGACAGCCCAGGTAACTGGCAGAAGGGACTTAAACCAGGTGTGGAACCCCAAAGTCCCTGCCCTGCCACTATGTTATGCCCCCCACTTAATGAAAAAGGTAGGATACTGCCCTGGAGGGATCGTCCAGTCCTGCAGGGAGTGACATGGGGACCATGGGAACACAGAAGAGGGAATGCAAATCCAACCATTCCTTTGCTGAAAAATCCTCAGTAGCTCCCTTTACCATATGGTTTGATATGGCCTGCAGCGTCCCGCAGAGGCAAGGCGTTAGAATTCTCTCCGCAAGCCCAAGACCTGGGAGCCCTAGCACAAGGTCTACAGAACCACCTTTCCCATGAGTAATGTCAGAGGGAAGAGGTCCTGGGGGAGTCCTGTAAGTGCCCCAGGGCTGGGATGGCTGGATTGCTTCCTGTGACTTCCTTGGTGTTGTGTTCCTTTTCCACAAAAGGCATACCCCAGACATACTCTAATCACCAAGTGACTGTGAATCCTTCCAAGATCAAGTGCCAATGGCCCACAGGTACCCCTTTCCCAAGTCCCCTCCAGTCAGCTCCATCACCCACAGCCCAGCCCATCATTCAAGATTCACCAAGGCCTTCCAGAACGGGCGCAATGGCTCATGCCTGTAATCCCACCACTTTGGGAGGCCGAGGTGGGTGGGTCACCTGAAGTCAGGAGTTCAAGACCAGCCTGGCCACCATGGTGAAACCCCATCTCTACTAAAAATACAAAAATTAGCTGGACATGGTGGCGCACACCTGTAGTCCCAGCTACTCGAGAGGCTGAGGCAGGATAATTTCTTGAACCCAGGAGGTGGAGGCTGCAGTGAGCCAGGACTATGCTACTGAACTCTAGCCTGGGCAACAGAGCAAGACTCCATCTCAGTGGGGGAAAAGAAAAGATTCACCAAGGCCTTCCGAGAGCCTGCTGTGTGATGGTGAACAAGCAACGGCAGTCTCATCCGCCTCCTATTTCATTTAATCATCCAGAGATCCCAAATGAACAAGGAGACTGGGGATCAGAAAGGTGATGCAGCTCACCCAAGTCATCCTGCTGCCAAGTGAGGAGGGGAGTAGTCTGTGTAACTCCCAGCTCTATGCTCTTCCTCATGGACTCAGAACAACAGCAAGTGACTCTGAGACCGTTCATAAGAGCAAACACTCTTTGACGGAGCTGCCTTGCTTTTCAGTGTCCTGAGTGTAGCAGGAGCTTGGTAAAATGCTTATGAAACTGATTTTATACAGTCAGCTACATTCTTATATTTAAAACCAAAGTTACTTCCCTATTAACATCATAGATTTAGAACTGCTTTTTCTCCAATACATTTTCCATTGGCAGTGACTCCTTGTATGCCAATCCTAACTTCCTCTGACTTCCACCTCCCACTTCTAAAATCTCCCAAACAGTAAATTATCTGGAAGCAAAACCCAAATATACCAGGGAGGAAACCAACAGCCCATCCCCACCCCGAATGAAATAATGCTGATATTATTCATCTTTGTAGATCAGCAATCCAGCAAAATAACTGATACACAGTAAGTGCTTAGTATCTACTAAATTGAACCTCCAATTTCATTTGTCTTACAAGGTTTTCATGTATTCTATCCAGGGTTCTTCATGGGGGATCCACCCATATTTTATCTCCCATGCACCTCTGACCCAGAGAATTGACGTCTTACTGAAACACAGGCTAGAACAATCACTTGGCAGCATCCTTCCACTGCATTCCTCCTGGCCCACAAACAGGGACTTCCCGCAAGCACCTGGCTGTAAGGTGTGCTATCTCATACTGGGGATAGGACCTGAGCAAACAGTATGAGGGACAGTCCCGGGGAATCCCCCCAGGACTCCTCTTCCTGCCTGCAGGGTTCACACAGCCTCTTCCCCTCTAAGCAGTGAACTCTCCAGGAGGTTGATTTTTCTTATATAGATCTATCTGCTGTCTGTGTTTCTCAGCTAGTTGAGAACTCCAAAGGGAAAGGCTACATTATTAATTTTCCCCCACAGAAACCCCCAAACATGCTTCATGAGTAAAGTAACCTTGAAAATTGACATGGGGTCAGCATCTGGGCTGCAGAAACAGACGTAGACAAATATTCACAGCACTTGAACCACCTCCTGTATCTTACAAATGCATGGCATCGGTGGTGAGGTGTAACAGGGCAAACTAAAGGCTCAGAGGTATTAGAGTGCTTCCACAAGTAAAATGCCAGTCTTCTTGAATACTATTACACTTAGTAAAACTTCCTCCATGCCAACCTTATTTCTGACTACAGAAATTTTCTATCTGTAACCAACCCAATGTTTTCATAAATATTAAATATATACTGGTTCTTAATGTCTTGCCTTAACTTCTCCAGATTCCTGATGGTTAGATTTAAAAACAAGTACTGAGTTAAAAAGAAGCTGTTCATCTAAATCAAATATTCAAGAAATCCATTTTCTGCCAGAGAACCCCCAGCGTCATTTATAAACACAATGGCTTTAACAATTGAAATCTAACCCAGGTCAATAGAAGTTTAAGAGGTTGCTTTTAGATGGGAAAAAAAACAGTCCTTGGAATCTCCATATTTAATTATGCCTTTGCCAGTTCCAAGAGAGTAATTACAGCAGCAATTACAGAATCTAATAACCAGCTTTATTGGCTCTGAAAGCTGAAGCAAAAACAACTCCAACCATGTTGAAATAAACATTGGTCTCCAGACAGTTGCTTCATTAGACCCTCCAAACAGCTATTTAGAGGAGAGATACAGAACAGATACCCTAAGAAGCAGAGACCAGGCAAAAAGACGTTTGCCCAGGATGGAAAACCTTCCTGCGAGGCAACAGTTAGTGATTACAGAAACCATTTTTAGAGAACACATCAGTTCGACACAACCAGACAGGACGTTCCTTTCTCCTAGTCAAACACGACTTCTCTGAAAAGCTGCTGAGGAGAGCAAGTTTGCCTGTCCCAGATCTAGGGGTGTTCAGTATAGGGGCAAATAGCCCAGGGCATCTCAATAGATGCTAAGAAGTCATAACTATACACTCATTACTAGTATAGAGAAATTCAGGCATGGAGGGAAAAACGGACCAATAATATGCTCTCACTAAATGAATGGCAGTGTCTACAGTCCTTTCGAAGACCCCAGAGTCTACATTTGAAGTCATCTAACAGAAGGTACGGGGCTGGGAGGGAAGAGGGCTGCTGCTTTCCCACTCTCAGCATGAACGACGAAGCAAATGAACACACTCCTGAGGACACTTACACACAAATGCAACACCAGGACTCCAGCCTAAGTGGGTGTTCTGAAGAACCCTCAGCAGCCTGGTCCCAGTAGGACTACCGGCAAGCGGGGAGCCGAGGAGGGCTAAGGGAGCCCCACTCTGCCTGCCAGCAATCACTCAGATAGAGCCTCCTGGTTATTCTGCCAGTGAATAAACTCAGATATTCAGGGTGCCTTAGCCAGGAGAAGCATGCCTGGCCCTCAAGCCACTGGTTGCTTTGCTGGACAGAGGAAGTGATGGGTGTGTCATCTGTGATCTGTCATCTGCCCTGTGAGTATGGGCAAGAAAAGACCCAAAGTTAAGTCTACGGCCATGCCACCCTGAATATGCCCAATCTCGTCTGATCTCGGATGACCCAAAGTCAAAATAACACAGTTAACCACCAATGTCAAAGAAACCCATTCACCCGTAAACATGGTTATTAGTGACCATCCTTGCACCACACGGCATTAGAGATCCCACCAAACTTTGACTAAATAAGAGTTATAATCATGGCATCAAGAATAGAGGGAGCTTGAGGAGCTCTTGGAGATAATGAAGACCAACCCCTCATTAGATAACTGAGAAAAATGATGTCCAGAACAGGTGGCACAGCTTGCCAGGACCCCGCAGTGAGTCAGAGGAAGAACCAGGACTAGAACCCAGGTCTCCAGCCCAGGACTCTTTCCACCACCTCAAGTCTGTTGTTTCCAAATTTAGTTGCTACAAATAAATCAGCAGTTCCCTGTGCCATAAGGAAAACAGTCTGCCTAATGTTCTTTCATCCAGTTTTCAAACCCTGCCCTTGATAAACTCCATTTTAAAGCTCATGCTGACACATGAAAATCAAAAAGCTACCTAGTTTGCTCTCCTAGGTCCCTAGACAGCAGGGGGGAAAAAAAAAAAAAAGAGGTGCTAATCAGGCTAGTTCAACAGTACCTTCCCCTAGTAAGTACTGTTGATGCACCTACAGTTTCAGAAGGCAGGGCAGGGTTAGGCTCTCATTTCTCTACCCTGGGTGAGGGTGCCTGGGACGGCATGGGCAAACAAAGTTATCAGAAACCAAAATGCACAAAATGCACCTTGGAAGCCCAGACAGAGGCTGTTTCATGTCGATTGTTGCTGAGACAGTGTTGCAGGCTCACCTGCAGGACGAGGGCCTCACCCTGCAAAAGCCTTGGAACGCTGTCCCTGACACTGCTGTATTTATTCCCACACAGCTGGAGAGTTCAGGCGAGAAGTGCAGACAGCTTTTTCCAGAGCAGCCTCCTTCCCTGTGATATATCTCCCTGTTCCTCTAATTTGCTCTCTGTGGCCTGGAGCTAATGCACTCCATTTAGAGATGGTAAAATAAGTACTTGTGTATGACCAGGAAATCGGAGTCTGAAGCCCTGCTGACTTCATCAGCAAACACATAGGGAGTACAGTACTCACTGCAAGGGAAAATTCTAGACAGAAAGAAAGAAGCCCCTTATCTGTTTGAAAGGGACAAAGATGAAAGAAATAAGCCCCACAACTAACAGCCTAACAGAATATCAAACGCTCTGAATCATTTAAACAGTACAAAGTGTGTTCCGTAAAAGGCATGATAAAACACACTCTGCCGTCAAACAACCTTAGGAAATGCTGGGTCACATCAAGTTACAATGGTCATTTAGGGAGTCCAGTTGTCCAGCTTCAAGTTTCACCTCCACCATCAAGTAAATTACTTAATCTCACTAATAACCCTCATGATAATAACACGCACCTCATAGGGTTATTGTGAGGATTAAAATGAAGTACATATGTAAAGCACCTGGCACAGGGCATGACAGGTAAATGTTGGTCACTGGTATTATTTACTGCAGGACTTCCCAGATCCTATTTTGATAGGAAGAAAACACTGACACCTAACTGGCTCACCAAACAAAGAGAAAGACAAGAAAAACCAACAAGACACACACCGACATCTGTAAGACACAGCTTGGGAGAAACCAATTTAAAACCACCTGACCATTTGGCCAATGCCAGCTTCATCAACCCCTGCCCTTGGTTGATGCCGGCCAGCACTGGGGCACAAAGGAAAAAGAATATGAGGCTTGGTACCAGTAGACCAGGTCAGAATCCCAGCCCTGAAGGTGGCTGTCAGGTAAGTTATTTCACATCTCTGAGCATGTTTGTCAGATGCAAGATGGGGGTGAAACCACTACCCTAAGGACAGACGAGGACAGTCACTATGCAAACACTTGCTGAATGTAGGCATTCTCTCCGTCTTGCCTCTTTCCCCGCTGCCTCTCTTTCCTTGCCTGTGTCCAACATTGTCTCTGGGGATCTCTGCATCTTCCTGTCCCTGTCCCGTCTCCCACACATTTTTATTTTTATTTTTTTTTTTTGAGATGGAGTTTCACACTGTCACCCAGGCTAGAGTGCAGGAGGGTGATCTCCGCTCACTGCAACCTCCGCCTCCCAGGTTCCCTGCCTCAGCATCCCAAGGAGCTGAGATTACAGGAGCCGGCCACCATGCAGTGGTGTCCTATCCCCTTTCCCAGCCCAGTGTGTCTAAGAAAGAGTAGACAATTGTGGTATAGTGGAGAAAAAGATAATATATAACAATAGCTAACATTTATGAGAGGTTTCCTGGGTGCCATGATTGGTGCTTTCATGGGAATGAAAAATTGATACTATCCATGCTCACTAGTTCTTCCAGACAACCTATCTATGAGGTAGATACTGTTACTGTCCCACTTCAAAGATCAGGGTATTGAGGCTCAAAGAGTTTATCACCTGCCCAAGTCATATAGTTAGGTAGTGGCAGGCCTGGGATCAAAGTCAAGCTGCCTATCGGCAAAGGGCATATTCTTTCTCTGCAGAAGAGCATCTACCCTGCACCAAGCAGGCAGCTGGGCCTGCTTCTGCCTGAGCCTGGGGATCTGAAAGCCCTGAAGGCCTTCCCCTCCCCATGGATCCCACAAGCTAGCAACAGTCTGGCACCAAGGGCATCCAGTGGGCTGCCTGTTCTGCACACAAACTGTCCACTAGCGACAGTCCAGAGGGTATGCAGTAAAAACCTCTACCTGGAAAAAAAATTTTTTCTAGTAGATTTTAAATTGGTTAAAAGCACACAGGATAAAAACCCAACCATTATCATCCTCTCTACACTTAGGCCGATGACTCTACATAGCTGGAAAGTTTGCTGTGAGCTTTTTTTGTGTTTTAAAGAATAAATGTCTTCTTCCCTCATGTCTACCCTAAACCATAAGCTCCTCCAGGGTGGAACCTCCATCTTTGTGCCCCTAACAGCACTGAGACAGGGAGAAGGGAAGGGCACTCCATAATAGCCAATGTGACCCCGCCATTTCTTTACCCGTCAGTGCCCTCTGTCCTCTCACCCTACAATGGCTTCCAGATCTTTTCCCAGGTCCTAATATGGCTTTCCCTCCACATTCTGGAGGGCCCAGGGACCAAAGCTACAAGAACCTCTGTCACTTGTCCACTTTTTTCCTGTGTCAACCCACACTGGAATTGCTAGAACCCTAAAACAAAAGGGGTCAGAGGCTTATTATTAGGGGCAATGAGCCTAGGACCTCCCCTGTGACTATACCTGGAGGGAAGTAGCAGAGACCCAAAGTGAGCAGCGGATTATTCCAGACTGGGTCAGCAGGCGTGGCCCAGGCCATAAGGAAGGAGAGAAATGGCCACGGCAGTCAGGGTCACCAAAGGAAACGGTTCAAGGCCTATCTGAGCTGCCTCCTCCTGCTCCCCAAAGGGCAGCTGATCAGGAAGAGAAGGGGTTTCACTTCCTAGATCCTGCAGGCAGCCCTGGAGTAGCTCTTGGTGATCAAGATAACTCAGGGCCAGGGTGGGGAAACCAGGATACTGGGAAGGAAGGTGACCTCCCCCTGGTTAGTGAGGGCCATAGTCATTCAGCCTGTGCCCTGGAATCCAAGGCCAAAGTTCTTTCCTATACACCAGCCAGGCTGCAGAACTGCTACCAGAGGCTAAAACTAAGCGCCCATGCAGTCCACAGATATGTCTTCATTTGTCCCATGTCTTAATTAAGTCGTATCTTAATACATAAATTTAAATATTACATATTTCACATAAAAATCCAGATTTTGGCTTCCTCTTGTAAAGACAGAGTATCTGGCAACACTGAGCCCACACTGCCACCTAGCAACAATCCACTAGAGCAGAGCAGCAGCCATCCCTTTTAGAAGGGACACATACTTTCCAGTCCATCTCAGAGCCCACCACTGCCCACCAACTTCTACCTGGACACATTACTCATTTACATGTCCTGACCGACAGTCCCTGTACACCTGACACTAATCTTACACCCAGAGGAAACTGCTAGGAGTTATCTGGTACAATCCCTTGCCTTCAGGCAGTTAAGGTTGTGTTCAAGTTAAAGATAGGCAACTGATGTCATAAAGGTTCAACAAGGTGCTCAAAGTAACAAAGGTAAAGGTACTTGACAAGGAGGAATCCAAGCCAGGTGCCCCGAACAGGAGACCTGTATCTAGACACAACCTGCAACACACGTCCTATGATCCTGAATCTGGCTTCTAGTTCCAACTCTGCCATGACTAAAGTATGTCACTGAGCAAGTCCCCTCATTCCTTAGTGCCTCATACTCCTCATCAAGGACACAAGAAGGGTGGATTAGGTGCTCTCTCCAGGTCTTCCTCCAGCTCTAACAATAGGTGAACCCATATAGTTCTGAGATTTCCAATAACAGGATTGAAACAAACACAAAAGGCTCTTTCTGGTTGATCTTGCGTGATCCAGAATATGTAATTAACATCCATATGCTCCAATTCCCGACTGCTTCACATAATCAAGTATTTCCTGCCCAATGAGCAGTCTTTCTTATTTTAACTGGCTTCACAAACTGAGTTAGAAAAATCAGAGACTCCCTTTAGCCTCTGAATTAAGCTGCTTCAACTGGGCAGAGGAAGTCAGCACTCAGATCCAATGTGAGCCACAAATGTCACTCAGGAAGCAAAGGTAACTATAGTTAGAATGTGAACACAGACATCTTCACCCTCCATCTCCTTACAAGTTCTGGCACTGCCTCCCTCCTCTCTCTGAAATTCCTCTCTCCTGTCAGCCTTGGGGGATCCCCTAGCCTGGTTCCCTTGCCCCAGAGGCCATTCCTTCTTGAGTTTTTGTTTTGTTTTGTTTTTCCTAGATCCTTTCCTCTTCTCAATTCCTAATGGTTGAAGCTCAAATCTTAAAAATCTTGATCCTGGGTTCTTCTGTTTTTTTGTTTTTGTGACAGAGGGTCTTGCTCTATTGCCCAGGCTGGAGTGCAGTGGCACAATCTCGGTGCACTGCAACCTCCACCTCCCAGGCTCAAGTGATCCTCCCACCTCAGCCTCCCAAATAGCTGTAGCCCAGGCTGGTCTCCAACTCCTGAGCTCAAGCAATCCAATCCACCTTGGCTTCCTAAAGTGCTGGGATAACAGAAGTGAGCCACCATGCCCAGGCAGTTCTTCCTTTCTCACATGAAGTATCACCTATTCTGAGCCTCGTATTTTATTGTATTTAATCCTGACAATAAGGAATTCGTCTTACTAGCCAATTTTACAAAGAGATTTGAGGCCTGGAGAGATTATCTCAAAGCTTGTGAATAACAAACCAGCAGAGTCAGGATTCAAATCCAGACTCTTCCTTCTGCTTCTAGCCAAGACAGGATGGCAGGGACTAGATTTACCCCTAGCCCAAGAGAAATGAATCAACAGTTTTTGAGACACTGGACATCAAGCAAAAAAGGACAGTGATCCTTGAGAGCTCGGACGTAAGTTGAACCTACGGTCACACCCAGTTGATCGCTGAGAGTTTCCAGGCCAAGGTGCAGGCAAGGAAAACCCAGACAGAGTCCAGCAACTTCCTGAATTAATGAGATAGAGCTGAGTGTCTGGGGAGACCAATGCAGCTGGAGTTCATGAGAGTATCTGAGGAGAGAGTTGCACGGAGAGAGAAAACCCCAGAGAGCCATGGAGGGTCCCCCTCAAGTATTCAGCAGAATACTGATCAGCACCCATGTGTGACAAAGCTATCTAAGGCCAGGGAAAGAACCACTCAAAAGGATGACAGAGAATAAATAATATTAAGTACTCACATGGGGCCAGTCATATTGCCTCTTCCTCAGTTAGATTGGAAAAGCCTCATAATTCTTCTTGGAGGGCCTTCAGGAGGGCCTTGTCTTAATAGTAGGGATTAACTAGCCCTATACTAGATAAACACTGCTCTGAGCCTGTCTCACAATTCGTACACCTAAGACCTAAAAGGCAAACTGTTACCAAAAAATTCTGCCCCCAAAACATAAAGAATATTTATGGGAATACAGAAAGATTCAGTACCCAACAAGGCAAAATTTACATTTGACATCTAATCAAAATCTACAATTTATGCAAAGAAATGGGTAAATAACACCCATGATGCAGAGTAAAATCGACAAATTGCAAGTAACCCAAACTAACACAGATGTCAAAATTAGCAGAGATTAAAATAGTTATAACTATAGTCTATATGCTTAAAAAGCGAAGGAGAAACAGGGAAGGTATTTGCTATGGTTTGGATACTGTTTGGCCCGCCAAGTCTCATGTTGCTATCTGATCCCCAGTGTTGGGGGTGGGGCCTAGTGAGAGGCGTCTGGGTCATGGGGGCGGATCCCTCAGGAATGGCTTAAGGCCATTATCCAGGAGTGAGTGAGTTCTTAGTCAATTCTGGAAAGAGCTGGTTGTTAAAAAGAGCCTGGCACCTCCTCCTCTCTCTCTCTCGCTGTGTGACCTGCACACATAAGCTCCCCTTCGCCTTCCACCATGAGAGGATGCAGCCTGAGTCCTCGTGAGCAGCAGATGCTGGCACCGTGCTTCTTTTTTTTTTTTTTTTTTTTTTTTTTTTTTTTTTTTTTTTTTTTTTTTTGAGACGGAGTCTGGAGTCTCACTCTGTCGCCCGGGCTGGAGTGCAGTGGACGGATCTCAGCTCACTGCAAGCTCCGCCTCCCAGGTTTACGCCATTCTCCTGCCTCAGCCTCCCGAGTAGCTGGGACTACAGGCGCCTGCCACCTCGCCCGGCTAGTTTTTTGTATTTTTTAGTAGAGACAGGGTTTCACCGTGTTAGCCAGGATGGTCTCGATCTCCTGACAGCGTGATCCGCCTGTCTCGGCCTCCCAAAGTGCTGGGATTACAGGCTTGAGCCACCACACCTGGCTGGCACCATGCTTCTTGTACAGCCTGCAGAACTGTGAGACAAATAAACCTCTTTTCTTTATACATATCCCAGCCTCTGGTATTTCTTTAATAGCAACACAAATAGACTAAGATAATTTTTTTAAAAACCTAAATCGAGCTTCTAGAAATTAAAATTATTACATGGATTAACAACAGATCAGACATTTCATTGATGAAAAGATTTGTAAACTTAAATAGCAATAAAAACTATCCAAAATGAAATACAGAGAGAAAAAAGAATTTTAAACATCAGCAGAGCAGCAGTGAGGTGTGGGATAACTTCAAGTAACCTATATACATGTAACTGGAGTCCCCAAAGGAGGAGGGCAGGTGAATAAATATGTCAAGAAATAATGGCCAAAAAATTTCCACTTTGGGCCGGGCGCGGTGGCTCAAGCTTGTAATCCCAGCACTTTGGGAGGCCAAGACGGGCGGATCACGAGGTCAGGAGATCAAGACCATCCTGGCTAACACGGTGAAACCCCGTCTCTACCAAAAAAAGACAAAAAACTAGCCGGGCGAGGTGGCGGGCGCCTGTACTCCCAGCTACTCGGGAGGCTGAGGCAGGAGAATGGCGGGAACCCAAGAGGCGGAGCTTGCAGTGAGCTGAGATCCGGCCACCACACTCCAGCCTGGGCGACAGAGCGAGACTCCGTCTCAAAAAAAAAAAAAAAAAAAAAAATTTCCACTTTGACGAAAACTATAAACCCACAGATACAAGAAGCTCAATGACCCTGAAGCTTAAGAAACATGAAGAAGACCACATATACCAAAGCACATCATATTAAAAGTGCTCAAAATCAGTAATAAAAAGAAAATCTTAAGAGCAGCCAAAGAAAAAAATACACATTACATATACTGAAATAAAGATGACAGAGATTTCTCATAGAAAACAATGCTAGCAAGGAGATGGTAGAGCAATATTTTTAAAGGATCTCATTAATTCTATCACCTGGCATGGAATTAAATTAGGAATTATAGGCCAGGTACAATGGCTCACGCCTGTAATCCCAGCACTTTGCGAGGCCGAGGTTGGCAGATCCCTTGAGGTCAGGATGTCAAGACCAGCCTGGCCAACATGGTGAAACCTCATCTCTACTACAAAAATTAGCTGGGCGTCGTGGCAGGCGCCTGCAGTCCTAGCTACTCGGGAGGCTGAGGCAGGGGAATTGTTTGAACCCAGGAGGTGGAGGTTGCAGTGAGCTGGGATCACGTCACTGCACCCCAGCTTAGGCAATAGAGCAAGACTCCATCTCAAAAATAAAATGGAAATGGAAAAGGAAAGGGAACAAAAAAAACTGTTAATCTGGAATTCTAAACCCAGTGAAATATTTCAAAAACAAAGGCAAGGCCAGGTATGGTGGCTCACGCCTGTAATCCCACCACTTTGGGAGGCCAAGCCAGGTGGATCATGAGGTCAAGAGATAGAGACCATTCTGGCCAACATGGTGAAACCCCGTCTCTACTAAAAGTACAAAAAAAAATTAGCTGGGCATGGTGGCACTCGCCTGTAGTCCCAGCTACTTGGGAGGCTGAGGCAGAAGAATTGCTTGAACCTGGAAGGCAGAGGTTGCAGTGAGCCGAGATGGCGCCACTGCACTCCAGCCTGGCAACAGAGCAAGACTCTGTCTCAAAAAAAAAAAAAAAAAAAAAAAAAAGGCAAAATAAAGACTGTCAGACAAAGAAAAGCTGAAAGAATTTATCACCAGAAAATCTTCACTATAAAATTTTTTTTAAAGTCCCTCAGGCAGAAGGAAAATGATACCAGATACAAATATAGATCTACGCAGAGCTATGACAAGTACCAGAAAGGATAAACACATGGGTAAATACATAAGGCTTTAAAATTATTTAAATCTCGCCAGGTGTGGCTGCTCATGCCCAGGATCTCAGTACTTTGGGAGGCCAACGTGGGAAAATCCCAAGCCCAGGATGTCAAGGTTGCAGTGAGCTATGATTGCACCACTGCACTCCAGCCTAGGTGACAGAGTGAGACCTTATCTCTAAAAAAAAATAAATAAAATGTAAGTTATTTAAATATCTTTAAACAAAAACACAGTAATAGTGTAGTGTGGGGATTTATATGTAAAAGTAAAACATGGTAATTGCACACAGGCCAGGAAAAGCAAATGAGACTATACATACATGAGGTGTACTATACATGAGGTGAAATTGTATATATCACTTGGGATGGAATTAAATTAGGAATCATAGGCCGGGTGCAGTGGCATGTAATCCCTGTAATCCCAGCACTTTGTGAGGGCCGAGGTGGGCAGATCCCTTGAGGTCAGGCATTCAAGACCAGCCTGGCCAACATGGTGAAACCTCGTCTCTACTACAAAATTTAGCCGGGCGTGGTGGTGTGTGCCTGTAGTCCCAGCTACACATGAGGCTAAGGCAGGAGAATCGCTTGAACCCAGGAGGTGGAGGTTGTTGCAGTGAGCTAAGATCACGTCACTGCACCCCAGCTTGGGCAACACAGTGAGACTCCATCTCAAAAAAAAAAATAAATAAATAAATTAGGAATCACAAACAGAAAATCTGTTAAATCCCCACATCTTTAGAAACTAAATAATATACTTCTAAATAAGTCACAGGTCAAAGAAGAAATGAAATGGGAAATCCGAAAGTATTTTGAAC
This sequence comes from Macaca thibetana thibetana, assembly GCF_024542745.1. Taxonomy (NCBI): domain Eukaryota; kingdom Metazoa; phylum Chordata; class Mammalia; order Primates; family Cercopithecidae; genus Macaca; species Macaca thibetana. The sequence continues at coordinate 66,150,835 of NC_065587.1, forward strand.
TGAATGAAAATAAAAACACAACATATCAAAATATGTGGGATGCCACTAACGTGGTACCTTAAAGGAACTAAAAGCCTATACTAGAAAAGAACAATCTCAAATGGACCTCAGCTTCCACCTTAACAAGCTAGAAAAAGACCAGCTTGGGACTGAGCAACATGGCAAGACCTTATTTCTATTAAAAATTTTTTTCAAAAATTAGCTGGTGGCAGGCACCTGTACTGTCCCAGCCACTTGGGAAGCTGAGGCAAGGAGGATCGCTTGAGCCCAGGAGTTTGAGGCTTCAGTGAGCTATGATTGTGCCGCTGTACTCCAGCCCAGGTGACAGAGTGATAACCTGTCTCCAAAAAAAAATAAAAATAAAAATAAAGGGCAAACAAAATCCAAAGCAAGCAGAAGAAAGGGAATAAAGATTAAAATGAAAAATCAATAAAAGACAAAAAAGAAACAAAAGAGAAAGAAGGTCAATGAAATAAAATTCTGGCTCTTTGAGAAGTTCAACAAAATTGAACTTCTAGCCAGACTGAACAGGAAAAAAAGATTACCGGTATCGAGAATGGCAGATGTGATATCACTACAGACTCCACGAACATTAAAAGGATAAAAAGGGGATATTATGAACAACTTCATGACAATACTAGAAAAACTGAAGCAACGTCATACCAATACAAAAGATGCAACAGTTTAGATGAAACAGGCAATTCCTTTGCTCATTCTACTGTACCAGAATTACACTTTGCTCATGAAACCCTGCTAGGGAACTAGGGACACAAATTATACAGTCCCAAGGCTGAAGGAATTCACAGGCCAGCAGATATGGACAATGTAATATGATGACAGAGGTCAGCACAGGACACTTACTGTGGATGCCTAAGGCAGGGAAACTAACTTTTGGGGTTATCATGCATTTTAAAGGATGGCAGGAGACAGCCCGGAGGAATGTATCCAAGCAGCAGGAAAAGAGAGGCATGAGAAAATAGGGGAGGGAGCAAGTAAAGATAAAAGTTAAAGAGAGAAACTCAAGGACAGACTTGGATGTCTTGTTAAGGAGCTGCTGGAATCTATCCCAGGGTTAGCAGGAAGCCATTGAAAGATTCAAAGCAGGACAGGAACGTGATCAGATTTACATTTCAGAAAGATCCCTCTAGCTGCTGTGGGGAGAAGGGGCTGGCTGGCAACCACTGCTGTAATCCAGAGGGTGTAGATTTCAAGGTCCTGAACTGAGGCCACAGCAGAGGGGCTACCCAGGAGAGGGTGAACTTGAGAGACACCAAGGGGGAGAACCATGGGCCTGTATCACCTGTTTGAATGTACAAGAGAAGGAAATGGAGACTGAGTCAGGAATAAGTTCCAAGTTCCTGGCTGGGGCAACCAGGTGGTGGAGATGCCATTTCTCAGAGAGACTAGTAACTCAGGGAAGAGAAGATAAGGCAGGGAGGGAGAAACCATTCTCCCAGGTGTTTCTGTGGGGCCATGGGCTTCAAAATTCAAGTTAGCATCTGACGTTTGAATTAACATTCTCTAAATCCATATGAGGAAGATGGAGTTCAGGGACTGCATGGTAGGTCAAATCGAAATCATTTCTGGCCGGCCGTGGTGGCTTACACCTACAATCCCAGCACTTTGGGAGGCCAAAGCAGGAGGTTCGATTGAGGCCAGGAGTTTGAGAACAGCCTAGGCAACATAGTAAGACCCCGTCTCTACAAAAAAAAAAATTTTTTTTAATTATCCGGGCATGGTGGTGCACACCTGTAGTCATAGCTATTTGGGAGGCTGAGGCGAGAGGATGCTTGAGCCCAGGAGTTTGAGGCTACAGTGAGCTATGATTGCTCCAATGCACTCCAGCCTGGGCAACAGAACGAGACCCTGTCTCTTTAAAAAAAAAAAAAAAAAAAGAAAAATCATTTATTGTAAAACTATAAAGAGCACAGGATTCAAAGGTAACCTAATTACTACCATTCATACATGGGCGTGTCTCAGGAGAATATACAGGTATAGTATATGCTTGTAATTGCAGAGACTATCTCAGGGCCTTGTAATTGGTCATTTCTGGGAAGGGCACACAGTGACTGAGGCAATGAAGGCACTTTTAAAATTATGTACAATTTACATGACTACCTAATCAAAACAAACAAAAACAACAGCCCATTTCTTCCTCATCCCCAGACGTGGAAAGGCAGTTACATTTAAAGAAGCAAATCATTTACTAAGAACAACCTAACTATGACTGGCACTGGCGCTTTGGTCTGGCCCTCCGGGTGGAATGAAGGCACTGATTGAGCTCCTCCCCCACCCGCCAGGTCCTAGGCTGGATGCTCTTAGCCAGGCTTGCTCGAGGTGACCAGGTTCTTGGCTGGGACAGAGGGGAAACAGCCTGTTTTGGTTTTCCGTTCCCAGGCTGGGATGCACTCTTTCTTTTCCGACTGGCTTTTCTTCCTCTGCTTCCAGCTGAATCCATGCCAACAAGGGCCCCCTTCTGCCTGAGCAAGCATGAGAGCACCCTGGCAACCGAGATGACAGCGGAGGTCTGGGGGCTGGGGACATTTGTGGGGAAGTGGGGAAGAGAGTGAAATGCCGGCAGAAAAATACTTCCAATGTGCATGCTTGTTAGAAAAGCAAGGCAAGAGGGAAAACCCAACCAGCCTTTTATGCTTTTGGAATCAAAAGAGACATGATGAAGGGGTTGCAGACAAATGATTTTCCTTGCCCAAAGGCAGCAAGGGGCGAAGGGCACAGGAAGCTGATTCTCTTTTGGGAAAAGGTAGTCTTGCCTTGGTCCTTAAAAAATGGGGCACAGGTCAGACACGGTGGCTCACACCTGTAACGTTATGTATACTTTACCACAATTAAAAAACAAAAACAGTCTGGTTCATGGGTTTGCTATCCGATCCCTGCTGAACACTGTCACTTACAACTGTATATGTGAAAATAACAAAATTAAAGAATGAACTCCAAACTGCACAGAATTACCAGACACTGAAACACTGACAGAACATAATCTCTGAGGCCAGGTGCAGTGGCTCATGCCTGTAATCCTAGCACTTTGGGAGGCCAAGGCAGGAGGATCACTTGAGGCCAGGAGTTCAAGACCAGCCTGGGCAACACAGCAAAACCTCATCTCCACAAAAATTTTTAAAACTTAGCTGAGAGGCTGGGCATGGTGGCTAACACCTGTAATCCCAGCACTTTGGGAGGCCAAGGCGGGTAGATCACAGGAGTTTAAGACCAGTCTGGCCAACATAGTGAAACTTCATCTCCACAGAAACTTTTAAAACTTAGCAGGGCGGCCAGGCACAGTGGCTCATGCCTGTAATCCTAGCACTTTGGTAGGCCGAGGTGGGCGGATCACTTGAGGTCAGGAGTTCGAGACCAGTCTGGCCAACATGGTGAAAACCCGTCTCTACTAAAATTAGCCAGGCATGGTGGTACGTGCCTGTAATCCCAGCTACTCGGGAGGTGAGGCAGGAGAATCACTTAAACCCAGGAGGCGGAGGTTGCAGTGAGCCAAGATTGCGCCACTGCACTCCAGCCTGGGCGACAGACGAAGACTCTGTCTGAAAAAAAAAAAAAAAAAAAAAAAAATGAGCTGGGCATAGGTAGTCTCAGCTACTTGGGAGGCTGAGGTGGGAGGATCCCTTGAGCTGTGGAGGTCCAGGCTGCAATGAGCCATTTTCATGCCAGTGTATTCCAGCCTGAGTGACACAGCAAGACCCTGTCTCAAAAAAATTTTTTAAAAATTAAAAAAAAAAAAAAAACCTCTGTTCCTTTGAACAATTAATTCACAGTGCTAGATTATAATCTGATTGTTTAGAAAATAATGTAAAGAAAGGAATGTCAGAAAGCAGCCTCCCTACCAAGAAAAACAAAACCTCAAGGGTCCTAAAGTAGTCAATCAGAAAACAAAAAGCTAAGGAGTGCTATGGACTGACCTATATCCCCCAGAATTCATATGTTGAAGCCCTTGGCCCCAGTGTGGCTGCACTTGGAGATAGGGCCTCTTGGAGGTCATTAAGGCTAACTGATATCATAAGGATGGGACCCTAATCTGACAGGACTGTTAGCCTTATAGGAAGAGAGACACCCCCACTCCCTATCCACTCCCCGCGATGCACAACACATACTCTACGGGAAGGCCATGTGAGGCCAGAGCAAGTAGGCAGCTGTCTGCCAGTCAAGAAGAGAGCTCTCACCAGAAACAGAATTACCCAGCACCTTGACCACGGACTCTGAGTCTCCAGAACTGAGAAAATAAAGTTTTGTTGCTTAAACCACCCAGTCTATGGTATTTTGTTATGGCAGTCCAAGCTAACTAATACAAGGAAGATAAGCACTATAGATGCCCAAGCCATTCAAAATCTTTCAGCCTGGCCACGGTATCCCCCATACCCTCTTGCTGTAGGGCTCCCAGGTCCCTCCCCTGAGATGATTAACAACCTCTGTGTCTCTCCCACCTCGGCGCCTTGCTTTTCCTGGCTCCATATGCTGAGGGAACCATCAAATGCTTCTGCCACTCCTTTCATCCTCCTCTTCACCACCACCCTCTCCCAGCCAAGCTTCCTTCCACATCCTGCTGAGCACTCCACCAGAACGTCTTCATTCTCCACCACATGTGAGACCTGGTTATGGTTCCAGCTCTGCTGCCAGTCAGTTCTGGTCAAATCAAAGTCTGTTTCCTCATTGGTAAAATGGGAGTGCAGAAATGGGCCCAGATGATCTCTCAAGTCATTTCCAAGACCGACAACTCATCAGACCCTGAACAAGGTTCAGCCAGGCGGAGCCATCTGCCCTTCTTCCTTTCCTATCTACTGTCTACACATGTACCAAGATGTGGCTCTATAATGCTCAGATGTTCTATGGTGTTATCTCTTCAGGCTGACCCTACATTAGGCACTGGTCTTAAACCATCTCCGGAGACTCTCTCTAAAGAAAGGGGTCACCATGTGTCTACTCTGGATACAGCCTCCTCCTTTCTTCCAACCACAGAGCTATACGTGTGTATATCAGCCAGCAAGAAAATCTAAAACTTATTTCTCATATATGAAAATGATCAGGAAAGTCTTTCTGGGGTCTGGTTTCACATAAGAAATTGAAATTTTTAATTACTCAACCAAAGAGGGCAAAGAAAGAAATTCAGGCCAAAATTAATTCACAGATTTGTGGCCTTATAACCTTAAGACCCAAGACAGAAGGGAAATCAGTTCCTTAGAGCCTAGGGGCCAAAGAAAGGGAGGGAAGTGTCTCTTGTTCTTGCCTGAGTTTGTTTCTGCTTCCCAAGGGAAAGGCAAAGCTGAGCAAACACCACAGATGGGCATTCTCGGCTGGGCCTGCACCTCTCCAAGTACCCAACATGGTCTGAGAATGCAAAGAACTGACCGAGAAGGGGCTAAAGTTCATAATCTGGTCCCTTTCCTATGTTTACAAACAGAGAGAACTGGGGAAAATTCTGTGTCTACATAAATACCACACACCCTCCTCTCTCCCAGCAAGCAGCAGCCTCTCTCCTCCAAGCTTCCTCTCACAGCTCTTCTCGCTTTCTCCCTTGGATTCAAGTCATAATCCCTAATGGGCTGTGAGCCCAAGACAGAGGCCAACAATTCTTCATTTCTGTTCTCCCAGCAATACCTAGCACCGTGCCCAGTACTACAAGGTGTTTGGGAAACATGTTGAATGAGTAACAGAAGGATAAATGGCCTCTGAAATTCTAAAAGGGGCCAGAATAAACAAATATTGCTCTATTCTCAAGTCCTAAACTGCTATAAACCCTCCAGACTGCTGAGTGCTGGAATGTTCTCATACCTTGATCTGTGTGGTTGTTACATAAGTGTATACATTTTAAAAATTCATTCAGCTGTCACCTAAGACTTCTCTGCTTTACTATAAATAAATTATACCTCAACGAAAAAAAAAAAAAACAAGCAGCACCAAAAATTACTATTTATATATCAACTTTTTCTTAGGTCTCTTTATAGACTTCCTAACCCTCCCCAGAGTCCTGTAAAATGAGCTGAAGGTAGGAATTATTCTGACGGCTTGCATGGAGGAAACTGATGCAGGGAGAGACTTGTTCAGCCTGGTCACACAGAGAGTCAGAAATGTAGCTGCAACAAGACCCTGTAGTTTATGATCCTCCACCACGGCTGTGCCCGCCCGCCTAACCACCGACCGCTAGTTATAACTCAAAAGAAAACAACCCCCTAAAATAGTAACTGTTCACTCCATCTCTCCTGTCAGCTGGCTTTCTGCATGGCACTTTAACTTTATTTTCAAAACTATTCTGGCAGGGTTGGCCACATTTACCACAGCGTCTGTTGAGAAGCAGATGAGGCCACAGCAGAATTCACTGGAATGAGGAGATAAGAGCCATGAGTTCCAGTCTCAGCTTTCCCTTCAATGAGCTGTATTACTCTTAATAGGTCACCTCACCTCTCTGGGCCTGGGATTTCCCTCTGTATGGACAAGATGAGCACTAAAGTTTGATCTTCCAGAACTGCTTAGGAGACAGCAATGTACTGGGCAGGTTAATAAAAGGGAGAGGGCTGTTTTAATGTCACTAGTGGAGACTTGAGGTTTTAAAGGGCCTAATTTAGAACCAGGTGGGTAAATGTTTACCATATTCCTAAGAGGCTTAGCTGCTCACGATGGAGCCAGGACTTACGCTAAGCACATGAGGCCTTTGCAGAAAAGCCCGTTGTTCCTTTTTTTTTTTTTTTTTTTTTTCTTTTTTGAGACGGAGTCTCGCTCTGTCGCCCGGGCTGGAGTGCAGTGGCTGGATCTCGGCTCACTGCAAGCTCCGCCTCCCGGGTTCACGCCATTCTCCTGCCTCAGCCTCCTGTGTAGCTGGGACTACAGGCGCCCGCCACCTCGCCCGGCTAGTTTTTTGTATTTTTTAGTAGAGACAGGGTTTCACCGTGTTAGCCAGGATGGTCTTGATCTCCTGACCTCGTGATCCGCCCGTCTCGGCCTCCCAAAGTGCTGGGATTACAGGCTTGAGCCACCGCACCCGGCCCCGCTGTTCTTTCTGACACCACCAGGATCATTGATTTTCTCTTCGATCGCCATCCTAAAAAGCAGATTGAATTAAAATGACTCAAGTCAGGCCAGCCCTTAGCAACTGGTTCCTTTCTTCACTATCCTTACACAGGAGACAAATCCCCTACATCCTGTGGCCCCAAAGGTGGGCAGGTGAGGAAGTCAAGTCCTATCACAAGTCTTACCCCAGTGTGCTTAACTGGTCACTGCTGGGGGTTTGTCCAGTAGGGCGTGAACCTGCCGAGCCCCAACAGAAATTTGTGCCTCTGATTTGCCAAAACACTGGCAGTAAAGTCAGAGGCAGGCTACTGATCCAAACAAGGCTCAGGTACCAGAAGAGATGCCCTCCAGCATCTGTGCTGCTTGCCTGGATGCAGGATCAGGGGAGCAGCTAAAAACCATTATTCAGTTCTGGCCTCTGACCGAAGGAATCAAAATAGAAAAATATCCAGTACCTTCTACAAAACAGCCTATGGCTGACCTCAACTTTTACAATAAGCAGGCATGTACCTAAGCTGTTAGTAGATAAGATGAAGGCTGAGTTACTCCATCTTTTTATGCAGTGAAACTGCTTAGAGCAACACCTGGCTGTCTGGAGGGTAAGGTTACTGTAATGTGGCACTTGTTGAATGTTACAGCAGAGAAATCTTAGCACTCATTTAATCCAGTTTCCCATTCTGTTGTTGACAAAACAAAGGCCCAGAGGTAGGAAGGCCCTTACTTGTCCAAAGATATACAGTGACAGAGTCTGAACTAGTGTGCAGCGTCTCGAAGTCTTAGGTGTCTGCCAGACCAATCTGGGCAATGGAGGGAACACCCAGGGATAGGACAGCTAACAGGAGGCCAGGAACTCCGGAAACGGGGAAGAGGGGAAGAGTTCATTCTCAGAGTTTTGGGAATGGGATAGATCAAGCCTGGGCTGAACTGTATGGCCTGAAATGTATGGCCTCAGAAATACAGGTCACTGTCATCAACCAAAAAGAATAACTAGCTTTCTTTTGAACCAAAGATAAACATGAAAGGAAGATTAAACAATCCCAAAGATCACAACTAATTGAGTTAGCCAGCGAGCCAGCTGGGAGTGAAATGCGCAATATTAGCCAAGGACCTGATTAATAAATGAGGCTGGGTCAAGCTAGTTTAAGCAAAGAGGATTTGCCTGCTTACCTTTGGCATGCAACCTGAGATACTCTGAAAACAGAAAAATTGCTGTTCTGCCTCTACCAAGCTGCCCAGAATGGCTGGACTTCAAATAAAGCAGAAGGGGAACAGGGAGAACAAACAAGAGAAACGGTAGTGACTGATGGACTTCCTTATAAGGGAACAGCCCCCAGACACACCTTGTTCCCTCAGACAGTAATAGACAGACAGCCTACCAATGGGAAACTTCACCTGAGTGCTGTAGGGAGATGGCTGCTGGTCCCAGCAAACTGCTCTCTACAGACAGAAAGTGTCCATTTGGCATGTGCCTCACTAAATTCAGACTAACACAGATTCCTCAGCTTGGCATCCAGGGCTCCTCAGGGAGGCTGCAACCCACACTCTCACTCCACCTGAGCCACCACCAACCCTCATCTATACTCCATAACCCCTCAACCCTCCCACACACAAACACAGCACATGCTAATCTCTGTACCTTGGGTCCCACAGTCCCCTCTGCCTCAAATGGTCCTGCCGGCCTCCTCCTTCCCAAATCCCATTCATCAAGTCCCAGCTCAGAACCCCTGCCATCCCCCTGGCGCTACCCTAGAGTCTCCCAGCTGGAATTCACTTCTTCCTCCTTCCTTCTCCTACCATACTTTGACTAAATAGCAATGGTAGGCGTGCCTTATTTTACAGAGAGTTATGCACTGTCTTTCTCTACAGCCCTCACCAGACCGGGAGCTCCTAGAGGGTAAGAACTATGACCCACACCATCCCTTCAAATTGAGTCTTTCACAGTAAACACTCAAAATGTTTGCCAAACTGGGTGGAACTTAACAACCTTTCTTCCTTTTCCCACCATCACCTGATAAAAACAAACAGCTCCACCCTGTGATGCCAACCACCGGTCCATCTCCTAAACCTGGGAGGAGCTGGCTCTTTTTCAGGGACCCTTTGTGTGGCCTTGGCCTCTCTGCTTCTTACTTCTGAAATAAGAATAAAGGTTCTTGTCAGAGAAGCTCAGTGCTTTGAGATGAGAGGGTTTGCAAACACAGATTCCCAAGTTAAAGGCCATTATTTTAAACTCCCCTTAGACCCATGCACCATTTACCAACTAATGCTAGAAACTTAAAGCTTGTTTCCAGCCAAATGCCTCTTCTTTTATCACAAATGCCCTAGTGTATAGCTGTTGAGAGAGCAGCACTGAGCACTCTGGGTAGCCTGTCGGCTTTTCATTTCCAGAGTGTGGAGATTTCCATCTCAAGTGTGAAGACAGCTCATGGTTTCAGGAAAAGCCGAGTTTCAGGTCTGCTGTTCTCTCAAGTCTCCTAGTATAATACGTCAATAAGTTCCCAACCTATGGGTTGTGAGCTCATGGGGTTCACAGTGGTCACTCCAGCGCTCTGTGAATGTGCCCACCTGTGCCCTGCCTGAAACGAAATGATGAATGTATCACACAATAATAAAAACAACTACCATGTGTGTAAATTTACCACTTACACAGACACAGACATAGGGAAGAAAGACAGTGGCTATATACTGAATATCGGATGAAGGGAATTTTGTATTAATATCTGATCTTCGGAATTAACAGGTATTAAAAGTACAACCATTATCATACACCCATTCTCGATATTTTTTGAAACTAGAAAAGGGTTATTCAACCTGAAAAGACTAGGGACTATGGGTTGATCAAAGAGTCCTGGGTGGGAGGGATTCCCAGCCCTAGCCAGACTTCCAGAAAGCAGAGCCAGGTGGTCCTTGGCTAAGTTTCTAGATCTTGGTTTCCCGAGCAGAATAACAAAATGGTAGGGTGAAAAGTACCTAGTAGACTTCCCCCGGCCCTGCTCTTTATGACCCCTTATCCTTAGACCAGCCTCTGATACTCTAGAGCTCTATTTGCAGTGGCTTGACAAGCCCTAGAGCAATGGTTCTCAACCTAGGAGCTTCTGCCACCCTCCCCCCACCCTTTCGGGGACATTCAGCAATATTTGGAGACATTTTTATTGTCACAACTGGATAGGGAGGTATTAAGAACATCTAGTAGGTAGAGGCCAAAGCTACTGCTAAACATCCTACAATACACAAGACAGTCCCACACAACAAAAAAATTATCCAGTCCAAAATGTCAATAGTCAAGGTTGAGAAACCCTACTCTAGAGGCCACAGAGAAAATGAGCTTATTGTGGGAAAAGACGGAAACCTGGCAGGGAAATGCACAATGTTGATGTTGTAGCAAACTGAATGAATGAAGACGAGTGAATAAAGGCTCTCAAACCATTCCAGAATGTAACAACAGTCTCCTCTTGGTCTTCTCCTTGGCACTAGTCCCGCTGTGTATAACACGGTCCAGTCACTCTTGAGGCCCCCACACCACAACCCCAACCTTGTCCTCCTCAACCTGACTGACCACACCCACTACTGACACAGCCCTGCTGAAGCTGGGGGGAATCTGAAATGCAGCATTAACAGGAAGGAGCCAGGGTGGATGCACAGAGTGGCAGAAACGCACTAGCCTTGGAGCCTCAAGAAGGGCTCTAGCCTTGACTCTGCCTCTAGGAACACCATTTAATTGTTTTGAGCCTTAGTTTCTTCCTTTCTTTAAAAGGAAAAAAAACGGGGCTAAAAATCATAATCTGCCCTACAGAAGGCTTCTCTGAGTTTCAAAACCAGATTATGTATGTGAAAGTTCTTTGGAAGCCATAAAACACTGTGAAGTACTCCTCTGCAGAATAAGGATAGGTGCTCACATTGTACAGGAAATATTATAAAAATTGATTTCCAATGACAAGATTCTATTGATAAATTACAAGCGCTCAAGGATTATAGCAATCTGGGGTGGGTGTGGTTACTCATCCCTGTAATCCCAACTCTTTGGGAGGCCAAGGTGGGAAGATGCTTGAGCCCAGGAGTTCAAGAACAGCCTGGGCAATATAGTGAGACTCCCCTCTCTATAAAAAATAAAAAATTAGGCCGGGTGCAGTGGCTCACATCTGTAATCCCAGCACTTTAGGAAGCCGAGGCGGGTGGATCACCTGAGGTCAGCAGTTTGAGACCAGCCAATATGGTGAAACCCTGTCTCTACTAAAAATACAAAAATTAGCCGGGTGTGTTGGCACGCGCCTATAATCCCAGATACTCGGGAGGCTGAGATAAACGAATTGCTTGAATCTGGGAGGCGGAGGTTGCAATGAGCCTAGATCGTTCCACTGCACTCCAGCCTGGGCTACAGAGTGAGACCCTGTCAGAAAAATAAAATAAAATATAATATTAGCCAAGCTTGGTGGTGCATGCCTATAGTACCAGCTACTCAGGAGGCCGAGGTGGGAGGATCACTTGAGCTCAGGATGTCCAGGCTGCAGTAAGCCATGATCACGCCACTGCACTCCAACCTGGGCGACAGAGCTGAGATCCTACGGAATACCAAACACACCAGAAAATCCACTGTGATACAGCCCACCTCAGGATCCCCAAGTCACAGAGCTAGATCTGCCCAGTGACTCATATAATCTGAACCTCGACTTTCTCATCTCTAAAATGGAACAATACCACTCACACACGATGAAGTTTGTAAAGTACACGGCATTTCCCAAAGATGGGGGAAATGTTTTCTTTTTTTTTGAGACGGAGTCTCGCTCTGTCGCCCAGGCTGGAGTGCAGTGGCCAGATCTCAGCTCACTGCAAGCTCCGCCTCCCGGGTTCACGCCATTCTCCGGCCTCAGCCTCCCGAGTAGCTGGGACTACAGGCGCCCGCCACCTCGCCCGGCTAGTTTTTTGTATTTCTTAATAGAGACGGGGTTTCACCGTGTTAGCCAGGATGGTTTCGATCTCCTGACCTCGTGATCCGCCCGTCTCGGCGTCCCAAAGTGCTGGGATTACAGGCTTGAGCCACCGCGCCCGGCCTGGGGGAAATGTTTTCATTTCCTGAGGATACCTTTTCTGAAAAAAATTTTTTTTCTTTGAAATACAATGTTTTTAAGCACAATGAAAATTACTTAACTGGGCCGGGCGTGGTGGCTCACGCCTGTAATCCCAGCACTTTGGGAGGCCGAGGCGGGTGGATCATGAGGTCAGGAGATCGAGACCATCCTGGCTAACACAGTGAAACCCGTCTCTACTAAAAATACAAAAAATTAGCTGGGCATGGTGGTGGGCGCCTGTAGTCCCAGCTACTCAGGAGGCTGAGGCAGGAGAATGGCGTGAACCTGGGAGGTGGAGCTTGCAGTGAGCCCAGATTGCACCGCTGCACTCCAGCCTGGGTGACAGAGCGAGACTGCATCTCAAAAAAAAAGAAAAGAAAAAAGAAAGAAAATTACTTAACTGGGCCTATATTGCTGTGTCCTTTACACCTCCAAAATTACCTCTAAAATCTAACCATGAGGGCTGTCCGCAGCTGTAAGCCCTGCAGCCCTGTCAGCTAGGAGAAGCAAGCTGAATGCCAGGCTGATATCAGTTCCCTCCTTAGACAAGGCCACAGAAGGCTATCGGAGTCCATTACAAGTTGACGCCCAAAGTCCTAACTCCAGACTTGCCAAGCATCTGCAATGACACACTGCCTATGTGCAAAATTCTGAGAACATGCTTTGGAGAGATGAAAGCAACTAGTTTACCTGATAGAGAATTAAGAGAGTAGGCTGGGGGCGGTGGCTCACGCCTATAATCCCAGTATTTTGAGAGGCCAAGGTGGGTGGATCACCTGAGGTCAGGAGTTCGAGACCAGCCTGGCCAACATGGTGAAATCTCCGTCTCTACTAAAAATACAAAAATTAGCTGGGTGTGGTGGTATGTGCCTGCAACGCCAGCTACTCATGAGGTTGAGGCAGGAGAATCATTTCAACTCGGGAGGTGGAGGTTGCAGTGAGTCAAGATCACACCACTGCACTCCAGCCTGGGCAACAGGGCGAGACTCCGTCTCCAAAAAAATAAATAAATAAAATAGCAATAGGCCGCGTGCAGTGGCTCACGCCTGTAATCCCAAAACCTTAGAAGGCCAAAGTGGGTGGACACCTTGGGCTCAGCAGTTTGAGACCAGCCTGGGCAACACGGCAAAACCCCGTCTCTACAAAAAAAAAAAAATACAAAAATTTAGTTGGGCATGGTGGTGCACACTTGCTGTCCCAGCTACTCAGGAGGTTGAGGTGGGAGGATGGCTTCAGACCGAAAGGCAGAAGTTATAGTGAGCCAAGATCTTGCCACCATACTCCCCGCCTGGGCGACAGCAAGACTGGAAGAAAGAAAGAAAAGGAAGGGAAGGAAGGGAAGGAAGGGAGGGAGGAGGGAGGGAGGTAGGAGGGAGGGAGGGAGGGAGGGAGGGAGGAAGGAAGGAAGGAAGGAAGGAAGGAAGGAAGGAGAAAGAAAGAAAAGAAAGGAAAGAAAGAAAGAAACTAGCAATAATCTGGGCTTTATTTTAACTTTTTTTTAAAAATAGAGATGGGGTCTCGCTTTGATGCCCATGTTGGTCTCAAACTCCTAGCCTCAAGTTATCTTTCCACCTCACCTTCCAAAGTGCTGGGATTACAGGTGTGAGTCACCATGCCCAGCCTAATCTGGGTTTTAAATGTCAGCCTTGTCAGTCAATGTCTCCAAGTCCAGGGAACTCTGGGACACACCATGTTGATCAAATTCCTCACCCTAATGGGGGAGTCACAGAGTAAATCCTAGTCTGGGTAGCAACTCGTCTCCAAACCTCTGCAGGGAATAGTGGCTGGGCTACACACATGTAAAGTCTTATTTTTATTTATACAACTATTAGATCTTATAAAGATTATAAACCAGGAATTTATAATGATTGCTTATGCAGACAGTAGAGAATCCACTACTCAGGTTTCTTAGTTCCTACTTCCTTTCTTAGGAAGACAATTTTAACTGAATCATTAACTGAATAATTAAGCAAATTAATTATCAGAATAAACTATACTTTAAATTTAGTATTCCAAAGCTAATTATTTTATGATCAACTTAAACACTGACCCATTCTCATGTCCCCACCAAGGGGCTTCTGATTCAAATAAAGTACTTTTTAAAAGTACTGCAAATAGTTCCACATTCCTGGTTTTTCTTTCTCAAAAAACTTTTCCTATTAATCTAAAGTTTCAAGCACTCATACATTTTGAGTTCCTTTCTGTTCTAACATTTCATTACTCCCCAAAATAACTACTCAATAAAACATAAATTGAAGTCCCCCAGCCCCCACAATGAAGTTGTTCCAGTTCCCCTCTGGTGCATGTCACAAACTGAATCCTGAATATGCTTCGAGAACAAATCGCACTGTATCCTGGTTATCTGTTTACTTGTGTCACTTGGCTAGATTATAAGCACCTCAGAGGCAATGACCTGTCTTCATCTGCGTTTACCCAGCAACTAGGACAGTATCTGGCACACAGTTCAAATTACTACATACTTACCTATCAAATAGATTCATGAGTGAAGCAAAAGTTTCCAGCCACCATCTTTGAAAATGGATCAACTGAAATTAAACACAAATGTGTACCTATACAGCATTAAGATCAAAGATTTGGGATCTCAACATCAGAGTCCCCAAACTGCAAAATATCCAAATCTGTTTCAAAATCTCTCAAACTTTGATGGGCATACAAACCACCTGAGCACCTCATAAAATGCAGGTTCTGCTTCAGTAGGTCAGGATGGGGCCTAAGAGTCCACATTTCTAACAATGTCCCAGATGTTTCCATAGACCACACTTTGAGCAGAAAGCTTGTGTAGTCAATTCTGTATTCCTTTTTGTAGCTAAAGAAGCTGTTGTTTAGAGATATGAGGAGGCTTACCCTGGATTACTAAACTAGCAAGTGGCAGAGGTGGAATGTGAAGTCAGGCCTTCTCACCCCAAAGCTAGCACCTTTTCCACTATACCATATCACTGGCCTTTTGAGCTAAACAACCACAACCAGAGGGATGTATAGCTTTACTTTATCACTCAAAAAAACCCTCCAAGCCAGCTTTGCCCTTTAAGGAAGAGGGAGGAGGTAGAGCTAGAAATATCAGCTGTTGGGGAATCAAGCCAGCCAGATGCTCTTGTTAAGAACTTAAATCATTCAATCCTTCAGCTAAGACTCCTTAAGAAGGACCAAACAAACTTTAGGGGTTCCTAGATGCTCATCCCTTTACTACTGAATAAGCCACAGGAAAATACGATCACTTTTCCCTGTCTCAGTGATACTGGAAGTATCAGGGCTCAAGAGCACACGTAACCAAACTAGTTCCTAAACAAATGGCTTGGCCCTGCATGTTCTGGGGTTGTCCTGCTCAGACTTTGGCTAGAATATTCAGATTATTCAGCTATGTCCACTCCACACCTTAAGAGCAACATTGGCCGGGCACGGTGGCTCACACCCGTAATCCCAGCACTTTGGGAGGCCAAGGCGGGCGAATTAGTTGAGGTCGGGAGTTCAAGACCAGTCTGGCTAACATGGTGAAACCTCATTTCTACTGAAAGTACAAAAAAATTAGCTGGGCTTGGTGGCGCATGCCTGTAGTTTCAGCTACTCAGGAGGCTGAGGCAGTAGAATCACTTGAACCCGAGAGGCGCAGGTTGCAGTGAGCTCAGATGGCGCCACTGCACCACTGCACTCCAGCCCCGGCAACAGAGCAAAACTCCGTCTCAAAAAAAAAAAAAGAGCAACACTGGTAAATAGCAGCATATCCAAAGGAGGGTAAAAAGGAAGGAACAGAAGCACCAGAAAATGGACAGTCAATGAAATGTAGAAGGGCTGTCCTAGAGAAGTGCAGGCTTAAACATAAGCACAATCGTCCTTGATCTGTCATGTAGAGAAGGGGGATCAGACCTGTTCTCTGTGGCCCCAAGAGGCAGAAATCACGACCCGTTTTCTAGTTCACAAATGTCTAGTGTCAAAGCTGGGATTTGCCCCAACCCTTCTGTCCCCAAATCCCACATTCTTTTCACCAGCCCAGGCTGCTTCCCTATGAAGCTACCATCCCAACCTGTAGCAGAGGTAGGTACTACAGAACGACAGATATCAATCCCAAATAAGAAAGGTGATTTTACAGTCGGAGCTATCCAGAGACAGACTAGGCTGTAGTGTGGGGGGATAGGGCACCTAATACAAATCCTGTCAACAGAGGGGTTCAATCAGAGGTTAATCACTTGGCAGGAATGCCACAAAGGGAATCTGGGCATTGGATGGGTAGCTGGGTGAGATGAACCTGCAACCTCAGAGATGAATTAAACTCTTCCTGCTGTATTTTCCTCTAACATTTCATTTGTAAACTTAGGGGTTTGCCTTTTCTCATAGTTACTTTTACCTTTGTGTCTTCCTCAATGAACTGTGTGGGCCCTTGTGGGGAGAAGGCAGTGTCTCATCTATCTTTAAACCCTTACTGTCCCTAAGACTATCCCTGGGAAGCCAAGGAAACAGTTTCATCTCGCCTATTTGCCAGGCATTCTACATACATCAACTTATTCCATATCCTCACAAGAGCCCTAACAAGTAAGCATTGGTAGTATTTCCCTTTTCACACACGGGGGAATTGAGACTGAGAGAAACTAAGTAACTGCCAAGGTACTACTGGTGAGAGGGAAAGCTGCATTCAAACTGGGAATCTTTTGCCCACATCACCACACTGCCTTCCTCCGAGAAGACACGTAATAAATGATGGCTGACTTGGGCCAAACAGCTTAAAAACAGACCAGTACTATAACCAGCTAGATCTGTAGTTTCCCATTGCTATGCTCAGATTTTCCCCTTCTAAATATAATCATCCATCTGCAAAATGACCAACTACAGTTGTTTTCTAATATACTCTGTCTCACACACTCTTAAAGACAGTGACACAACACAAAATAATTCTGAGCAAGAAGACTAAGTTTTCATAAGAAAATCCTCAAGGCCCCAATAGCTCTGCCCCTCCTCCTGGTGGGCCCTGGCTCCATGCCAAGGCTCTAGACCACTGTAAACAAATTAGGTCCTGGTTCTATGCCTCAGAAATGGCTGGCTTGCACACATCTTCATAGGATGGTCTCCAAGACCTCCCTCCACACTGAAACCCAACTCTGGACAACTCAAGGTTTCTCCAAGCAAAACAGTCCTGCTCAAAGGTCTTCACGTTTAGTTAAACTTCCAAACAAAATCTATCTTGAGTTACAAATCACATTATAAACCTACTCTGGCAGGCACTTAAAAATATCTAATCTACCTGCCAAATGGGGCAAAATAAGGATTTTGTCATTTGAATCAAAGGCACCAGCATGTTTGGATAGTCAACACATAGGGCCTCTGGTACTCCATCTGTCTTAAGAAGTAAACCAAACTCAACCTAGCCAACCATTTTTCCAAACAAGAAACTTAAGCATCACTGAGGGAAATTCCCACTGCTCAGTTCCCTGGGTGGATTTCGAGTTTTCTATCCCTGGGCCTCTAGGATAAGAGATCCTGCTGGCACATGCCCCATTGAGACACTGTGCTTTTCAACCTGAGATCTTGATTCCAGAGAACCATAGTTAAGTTCACTATAAATTTAACTTATTACGGTGTCTTCACACACGCTTATGTTTTAGAGAGACTTTATTAAACAGGAGAAAACCACTCTCACTCCAGCAATGAGCACAACTTAATGAAGAAATATCTCTTGTGAGCTCCTGGCCTCTATGCATCCATCAGACATTCTCAGCTACACCTAAATTAACCTGTAAATGAACTGATTTGCATCCATAAATCCACAGAAATGTACCAATGTAGGGTGTTTTAGACGCCAGTCTCCATTTCCAAATCTTATACAATTCTCTTGTTAAATTATGATCTTGCCGGGCGCGGTGGCTCAAGCCTGTAATCCCAGCACTTTGGGAGGCCGAGACGGGCGGATCACGAGGTCAGGAGTTCGAGACCATCCTGGCTAACACGGTGAAACCCTGTCTCTACTAAATAATACAAAAAACTAGCCGGGCGAGGTGGCGGGCGCCTGTAGTCCCAGCTACTCGGGAGGCTGAGGCAGGAGAATGGCGTAAAAACCCGGGAGGCGGAGCTTGCAGTGAGCTGAGATCTGGCCACTGCACTCCACCCTGGGCGACACAGCGGGACTCCGTCTCAAAAAAAAAAAAAAAAAATTATGATCTTGTCTACAACTGTTTTCATCTTTACTAAAACAGGAAAAAAAGGACAATCTGGGCCGGGCGCGGTGGCTCAAGCCTGTAATCCCAGCACTTTGGGAGGCCGAGACGGGCGGATCACGAGGTCAGGAGATCGAGACCATCCTGGCTAACACAGTGAAACCCCGTCTCTACTAAAAAATACAAAAAACTAGCCGGGCGAGGTGGCGGGCTCCTGTAGTCCCAGCTACTCGGGAGGCTGAGGCAGGAGAATGGCGTAGACCCGGGAGGCGGAGCTTGCAGTGAGCTGAGATCCGGCCACTGCACTCCAGCCTGGGCGACAGAGCGAGACTCCGTCTCCAAAAAAAAAAAAAGGACAATCTGAACCATCTAGAGTAGATATTTCCTTAGCTAGTTATCAGACTTAAAAATAAAAGAATCTTTGATATTTGATCATCTTCCATTTTTTTATTTTCTTTTTTTCCCCACATGTTCTCCAGAAAAGTATGATCACCTTTCTTAGGGAAAAAAACCAATGGGCATTGTTTAGAAAGGTACCAAAAAAGACCTAGTTTTGGGTGATTTTTGTCACTTCACCTAAACTCTGATCTTGGTTTCCATCCAGCTCTCAATGAAAAAACTTTTCCATTTGACAACTAAACCAAAGAAGTCTGACCAACAATAACTTTATCAGAAAAGTACACTTACTCAATATCCACAATTTGCCACACTCTTTCATATATTATCTTAGCTGATCCTCACCATAGCCATGTGAGATGAATATTATTTCATAAATGATATTTAAGTCCCTTGAATGGCAGAGACCACATCTGGTTCACATCTACATTCTCAGCACCAAGAATGGGGCCGAGGACACAGTAAGGGCCTGCTATGTGCTTAAGAATGAATATATGACTAGGCCGGGCGCAGTGGCTCACGCCTGTAATCCCAGCACTTTGGGAGGCCGAGGCGGGCGGATCACGAGGTCAGGAGATCGAGACCATCCTGGCTAATACGATGAAACCCCGTCTCTACTAAAAAATGCAAAAATTAGCCGGGCGTGCTGGCAGGCGCCTGTAGTCCCAGCCACTCTGGAGGGTAAGGCAGGAGAATGGCATGAACCCGGGAGGCGGAGCTTGCAGTGAGCCGAGATCGCACCACTGCACTCTGGCCTGGGCAACAGAGGGAGACTCTTGTCTCAAAAAAAAAAAAAAAAAAAGAATGAATATGTGACTAAAGAAAAAGAAATGAAATTTGGAAAAAACATGCAATCCAAATTTTGCTCTAGGCCCCTCACTGGAACCACTACCTGGGATACACCTACACGCTGCAAATACTCTCAAGCTTCTGAGGTCTGTTTCAAAGCTTCTAAAGTTTGTTTCATCTTTCCAAAGTGTATGCCTCAAAGATAGCATCCACATTTGGCTACACACCTAGCAGGGAATGGCCTGTTTCTCCTTCACTTCTTTTTCCCCTACTCAGCACCACACCTTGCACAGGTGGGTGTTTAATGAACTGAGTGTTTAATGAACATGATGATGGCCATGATGACACCCTTGGTCATCATGGGAGTAAACAACACAAGATGCCCACAGTCAACAGAAGAACTGGTCTCTGAGTTGAATTCGTCCCCTCGTGAGCCTCATTTTCCTCCCTTGTACAATGGGAATAACAGAACTTATCCACAAGATTGTTTTTTTTCATTTAACAAATGCTGACCATTAACCACGTGCAAAGCACTGTGCCAGGTGGTGGGGACACAGTGATGAATGTGACCATCACAACTTACCTCGTGGACCTCACAGTCTCAGTGGATGCTGAGGGGTTTTCCAAACTTACAGGGACTATACAATTATGAAGTACCCACTCCTTCTCCTGTTTCCCAACTTCATTAATGCCATCACCATCCAACCAGCTGCCCAACCTATAAACTGGGGAATCATCCTCCACTCCCCTCTCTCCTTCGTCCTGCCCACTCCCACAATTACAACAAATCACCAAGTCCTTTTGATTCTCCTTCAGAAAAGTCTCAGACATGTATTATTTCTCTTCCAGTTTCCCATGCTTCTATACTAGGCCCTTTGTTCTCACCTGAAGAATTGCAAGTCTCCTTGTAATAATGATAATGACAAGCATTTATCTGTCACTTACCATATGGCAGTCATTGTCCTAAGAGCTTTGCATGTATAATATATTTTCATCCAATCAGGCAGATGCTAGTACCCCGATTTGTAGAGGAGGAATCTGAGGTGCAGAGTAACCTGCCTCCCAGGTACACAGCTAGTAAATGATGAAGCTGTGGCTCAAACCCAGGTCTGAAAGATGCTAACCTTGCCCCGTATGGGATTCTTGCCTCCAGTCCCTTCCTGGTCAGTCTACACTTCTTCCTTTAAGTTGCTGCTGGAGTGCTCTTTCAAAATTCCAAGCAGATATGATGACTCTCTGCTTCCAACACTTTGGGAGGCTAATACGGGACGATCGCTTGAGGCCAGGAGTTTGAGACCAGCCTGGACAACACAGCGAGACCTTGTCCCGACAAAAAAAAAAATGTTTTGAATTAGCTAGGTATATGCCTGAAGTCCTAGTTACTCAGGAGGCTAAAGTAAGAGGATCATTTGAGCCCAGGAGTTGCAGGCTGCAGTGAGCTATGATTGCACCACTGCACTTCGGCCTGGGCGTCAGAGCGAGACCCTGTTGCTTAAAATGAATAAATAAATAACAATAAAGGACAGCTAAGGGCTCCTCACCACTTCCAGGTCAAGGTCCAAAGACTACAGGCTCAGTGTTATCTCCTTTCCCACCCACAGACTCCAGAGGTGACACTGTCCCTGCTTCCCAATCACACCCAACTCCTTGCTGACCCACCTCACATTCTCCTTCCTCTGCCAAGTCTTCTTTATCCTTTCCCCCAAAACAGATGCCTCCTCCTCTGCAGCCTCAGCCCATGTACACACTCACGTTTCTGCACTGTTATAATCATTTCCTGCTCTCTCTCTCTCACGCACACACACTCCCACCCTACACTTGCAATTCTGAGTTCCTGAAGGGCTGGCACAGTGTATTTTCATCTCTGACTCTCAAGGTCCCAGCATACTGGCAGGTGAATAAGTAGACTAACTGAATGTGGTAGTGTTCACCTCCCCACACTAAGACCTTCCTCCCAGAGGATGCTAAAAAGAAGGGTAGGTTACAGTAGCTCCCATTCTCTCAAGCAAACTCAGGAAGACAGCCTGTTTTCAGCAAGTCTGACAACTGAGATTGGTCCTCTGCAGTCGGCTGACGAGCTCTCCCACAGCCCCTTGAAAGTCAATTCAATCACCAAAACTGCAGAAATGGCTGGGCGCAATGGCTCACGCCCATAATCCCAGCACTTTGGGAGGCCGAGGCAGGCAGATCACGAGGTCAGGTGTTCGAGACCAGCCTGACCAATATGGTGAAACCCTATCTCTACTAAAAATACAAAAATTAGCCAGGCATGGTGGCGCGCACCTGTAATCCCAGCTACTCAGGAGGCTGAGGCAGGAGAATCACTTGAACCCAGGAGGCAGAGGTTGCAGTGAGCTGAGATCGTGCCACTGTACTCCAGCCTGGGTGACAGAGCAAGACTCCGTCTCAAAAGAAAAAACAAAACTGCGGAAACTAAGCGAGCTCCAGACCAAAAGATCAGAGGCGAATGGTAAACTGACACCTTCCTCCTGCATTCCAAAATGCAGAAAGGTAAAAACACTGACTCTGATGACCACAGAGGATCTGGACTAAGGGAGAGTCATCAGAGGAAAAAGCTAGAGACAGCAAAATATAACCCTGTTCCCATCTCCACAACTAAGCTGGAGTCCAGGCCACAAATGGACCCTGCAGCTGCCTCCTCACTGTTCTCCCTGCTCCCACCCTCATCCCCCACCCACTCTCCAAACAGCAGCCAGATGATGTTTTAAAAACCCTGTCAATAAGGACACGTTCCAGCAAAATACCCTTCAAAAGCTTTTCATCCACTTGGAATAAAATCCAAACTCTTCACCAACAAGTTCAAAGTCCAACCCCCGCCCCCTTTATTTCATACCACTCTCCCTCCAAGCACTACATTCCGGACACAGGGGTCTCCCTCTTCTGTTTCTTACAACCTGCCAACCTCTGAGCCTTTTCCCATGCTGCTTTCCATGCCTGAAAGGCTCCTCCCCCAGATTTTTACAGAGCTGGTTCCTTCTCCAGACTCAGTTCAAACTTTACCTTTTCAAAGAAGCCTTCCCTGACCATTCTACCTCAAGTGGCATCCCTCCCACTCCACCACTCCCTATCAGACCATCTTTTTGTGTGTTTAGTACTTATCACCCCCGGACAGTATTTTCTTCATTTATTTTCCTGTTTCGGTCTTCTCTCCCATTAGGGTTGAGGCTGTGTTTTGTTCACCCCTATGAATACAGCGCATGCACCAGGCACTAAAAAGAATTTCCAGAATATTTGTTGACTATCAGCAGAGAAGCATCCTCAAGATAGGCTATTTTGTTCTCCTATTAGAATGCAGAAAACATCGATTTAGCCCCTACTATGTGCTGAGCACTGTAAATCCATGATTTTCCTTTCAGAAGGGTAAATTAGCTCAAGGTCACACTGTTAGTCACTAGCAGACTTCTGAGTGAATTACTTCACTTCTAAACCCCTCTCAAGGGGAAGGGATGTCGTTCTGTGTTTCACTCTCACACGGCCATAACAAGAAAAAGCAAACATTTCTAAACAGCTTTACAGTTTTAAAGCATTTTCACATTCATCTCACTTAAGAAAAACACAAAACACTTAGAATGCCCAGAAAGCTATACAACAACAGGAAGTAAAGTAAGCAGTGCTTCAAGATTCGATGCCGGGGCCCTGAATCCCAGTAGTGGGGACTGGGGAGGAGTCGGGAGTCTCTATTTCTGGTTCAGAGGGATGGGGAAGCGGTGAGTCACGGGGTGAAGGCTTGCGCCACGGGAAACTTTGGTAAGGCCAAGCTATGAGGCAACAAAAAGTGAATCACAACGCTAGAAGACACCTTAGGCCTCAACTGAGGCCAAACTCTGGCTGACGGATGGGGAAACTGAGGCCTCAAAGGGACAGCAACTTGCTCAAGTTCACTTAGCAAGTGAACAAGCAGGAATCAGGGGATCTCCTCTCCCCCAGTCCCCTTTTCTCTCCACCAAGGAGGCTTTTCAACGAGAATTCTGAGTTAAGAGGATGGCGGAGACGCCAAGGGCAGCTCACAGATTCCTCCGAGGAGCCGGGAGAGGGCACAGGTAGGACCAGGAAGCACAGAAATGCTGGGATGGGGGCAGAAATGAGCCGAGGAGCAGGCAGGGGCAGTAGCTAGGCAGGTGGGTGAGGCCAAAGGGAGCAGAAAAAGGCGGAAGAGAAAGGACAGTGTGAGGACGGAGGAAAGTGCTGTGAGATTGGGTCTGAAGGGGCCTCGCGGGGTGGAGAGAGGGTGAGAGGAGAGAGCAGAATAAGTCTGACGATGGAAAAGTCCAGGGATCGCGAAGACATTGAAGGGAGTCGGAGAGGGGGTCCCAGACCCGGCAAGAAGTCTGACCCGGAGAGTTCCAGGGTCAGACCAGACCCCGAGGTGAGTCACGAAGGGGGAAGTCCGGGCCCAGGGATCCTGGGGGGAGCCCGTGGGAAGTCTGAAGGGGCCGGGCCGCCTCACCGCGCTTGTTTTTGGTGCCGTGCTTCTTGGCGGCCGTCAGCTCCTGCTCGATTTTCTTCTCTAGGAACTCCTGTTTCTTGCTTAACATCTCCTCCGTGTCCCGCAGCCGCTGGATGGCCTCCTGGGGGGTCGGGCCGCCCTTGCCGGCCTTACCCCCTCCAGCCCCGAACAGCTTCCCGAACACCGACATGGTTGCTGCTCGCCGCGCCGGCCTTCGCCGCCCGCTCCGGCTCGGCTCGGCTCGGCTCGGCTCCGGCGCCCGCTCCCAGCCCCGCCGCTCCCTGCCGCCGCAGGCCTCTCCTCCGCCTCCGCCTCCGCCCCGCAGCTGGGCCCGGCCGCGCCACCTCCTACAGGCCCCCACGCCCTGCCCGGCCGGCGTCAGGGCAACGCGCCGCTGACTACAACTCCCGGTGGGCAACGCGCCGGCCGCACCTCAAATCTAATGGAGGGAAGCGCGCTGCATGCCGGGAGGCTATAGTCTTCCGGCTTCAGGCGCTCCCCGGCGCGTCTTTTTGGTCTAGCTGGGGTCAAAGGGCGTGTGGCATGGTGGGAAATGTAGTCTTCTTGGCCTGCGCTCTGTAGGAGTAGTATAACAGTAAGACAAATAACAGTAAGTGTGCAACACTGCTCAAAAATGTATTGCTAGAATGGGATACCGGTATGCTTGAACTTTACATCATGTGAAGTTGTCTTAAAAGCGTGAAGGCAATAGTTGTTTTCAATTTCAACCTGTCAATTCTGTGGTCACAGAAGCAAAGCAGTATCTTCTCCAGTTAAGTACGGTTGTCTGCGATTTTACTTTCAGCAGTTTCACTTGTCCAACTAAGGTCTGACAGTATTAAATAGAAAATTCCAGAAATAAAGAATTCATAAGTTTTTAATTTCCATTGACCTAATGAAATCTCATGCTATCCTGTTCCATCCCACCTGCGATGTGAATCATCCCTTTGTCCAACATACCTCTACCACCTGTTAGTCACTTACCAGCTTAGGAGTTATCAGATGGATTGTCACGGTGTTTCAGTGCTTTCGTTCGAGTAACCCTCATTTTACTAAATAATGGCCTAAAGTGCAAGAGTAGTAACGCTGGCAGTTTGGATATGCCAAACTGAAGCTGTAAAGTGCTTCTTTTAAATGTAAGGATGGAAGTTCTCAGCTTAAGAAAAAAAAATCATATGCTGAGCTTACTGGGATCTGCAGTAAGAACGAATCATCTAGCCCTGGAATTGCGAAAGACATACCCAAGACTGGGCAATCTACAAAGGAAAGAGGTTTAATTGGACTTATAGTTCCAAATGGCAGGGGAAGCCTCATAATCATGGCAGAAGGCAAGGAGGAGCAAGTCCCGTCTTACATGGATGGCAGCAGGCAAAGAGACAACGAGAGCCAAGCAAAAGGGGTGTCTCCTCATAAAATCATCAGATCTCATGAGACTTATTCACTACCACAAGAACAGTATGGGAGAAACTGCTGCCATGATTTAATTATCTCCTACCAGGTCCCTCCCACAACAGTGGGAATTATGGGAGATATAATTCAAGATGAGATTTGAGTGGGGACACAGCCAAACTATACCAAGTACCAACTACAAGCAATTAGTGTTAGTCACCTGGACCTCTGGGTTGAAAAGAATTTTGAGGCTGCATCAGAAATTCTTGTAAAAAAGTGCCAAGATTGGCCTGGCATGGCGGCTCGCACCTGTAATCTCAGCATTTTGGGAGGCCAAGATGGGAAGACCGCTTGAACCCAGGAGTTTGAGACCAGCCTGGGCAACATAGGGAGACCCAGTCTCAAGAAATAATTAAAAATTACCTGGACATGGTGGCACACACCTATGGTCCCAGCTATTCAAGAGGCTGAGGCAGGAGGATCACTTGAGCCCGGGAAGTTGAGGCTGCAGTGAGCTGTGAACATGCAACTGCACTCCAGCCTGGGTGACAGAGTGAGATGCTGTCTCAAAAAAAAAAAAGAAAAAAAAAAGTGCTCAAGATGGATTTGTGATGTCTACCCAGGGTATGGGATGGGGAGTGGTGACACGTGGGCACAGTAGCTGCCATCTTGGCTGAGAATTCAGCTGCCACGATAGAGATTCACAGAGTGGACTGGCTCAGTACTGGAGAGTCCTGGGCTTTGCTGGTCTTTATTTTTCTGGTCTCTCAGACAAATGCACAGCCATTTCAAACTCTGACCAACTCGTATTAACTTATTCAAAACTGTGTGAAAAAGAATGAGCCACTGGTACATACAAGAATTTGGATGACTCACAGATATTATGCTGAGTGAAAGAAACCAGATACAAAAGCCTGTATGATTCCACATATACGAAGCTCAAAAACAGGCAAAACTAATCTGTGGTGTTAGGAATCAGAATAATGGTTACCTCCAGGGAGGTACAGACCAGGAAGAGGACCTTACGAGGTGCTAACAGGTTCAATAGCAGGATCCAGAGGTGTTCACATGGCTGTATACAAATTCATCAGTGTTTATACTTTTTTTTTTTTTTTTGAGACGGAGTCTCGCTCTGTCGCCCAGGCTGGAGTGCAGTGGCGCGATCTCGGCTCACTGCAAGCTCCGCCTCCCGGGTTCCCGCCATTCTCCTGCCTCAGCCTCCCGAGTAGCTGGGACTACAGGCGCCCGCCACCGCGCCCGGCTAATTTTTTGTATTTTTAGTAGAGACGGGGTTTCACTGTGGTCTCGATCTCCTGACCTTGTGATCCGCCCGCCTCGGCCTCCCAAAGTGCTGGGATTACAGGCTTGAGCCACCGCGCCCGGCCATCAGTGTTTATACTTAAGATTAGTGCCCTTTACATATCTTATGTACTTTATTAAACATGTTACATTGGCTGGGCGCGGTGGCTCAAGCCTGTAGTCCCAGCACCTTGGGAGGCCGAGACAGGCGGATCACGAAGTCAGGAGATCGAGACCATCCTGGCTAACACGGTGAAATCCCGTCTCTACTAAAAAATACAAAAAACTAGCCGGGCGAGGTGGCGGGCGCCTGTAGTCCCAGCTACTCGGGAGGCTGAGGCAGAAGAATGGCGTAAACCCGGGAGGCGGAGCTTGCAGTGAGCTGAGATCCGGCCACTGCACTCCAGCCTGGGCCACCGAGCGAGACTCTGGCTCAAAAAAAAAAATGTTACATTACAATTTAATAAAACATCTCTAGGCCAGGCATGGTGGCTCATGCCTGTAATCCCAGCACTTTGAGAGGCCAAGGTGGGTGGATCACTTGAGGTCAGGAGTTTGAGACCAGCCTGGCCAACATGGTGAAACCCTGAGTCTACTTAAAAAATGCAAAAATGAGCTGAGCATGGTGGCGCGCACCTGTATTCCCAGCCACTCGGGAGGCTGAGGTAGGAGAATCGCTTGAACCCAGGAGGTGGAGGTTGCAGTGAGCCGAGATCATGCCACTGCACTCCAGCCTGGGCGACATAGCAAGACTCCATCTCAAAAATAAGTAAATAAGTAAATAAATAACATCTCTAGCTGGGCATGGTGGCTCATGCCTGTAATCTCAGCACTTTGGGAAACCAAGGTGGGAGGATTGCTTGAGGCCACAGTTCAACACCATCCCAGGCAACATAGTGAGATCTCTTCTCTAGAAAAAAATTTTAAAATTAGCCGGGCATAGTGGTGCAAGCCTGTAGTCTGGGCTAGTTGGGAAGCTGAGGTGGAAAAATTGCTTGGGCCCAGGAGTTCAAAACTACAGTGAGCTATGATGACACCACTGCACTCCAGCCTGGGCAACAGAGGGAGACCCTGTCTCAAAAAAAAACGAACAACAACAAAAACACACACACACACACACAAAAAAAATATCTCTAATACGAGGAGCAACAGAAGAATGGTTTTTATTTATTTTGCACACAAAAATCCCATCTCATCTCCATCATCCCTCTTAGCCCCATGAAATAAGCATTACTATCCACCTCCATTTTACAGTTGAGGAAACCGAGGCCCAAAGAAGTAGGAATTGACTAAAGTCACATGGTTAAAGATACCCAGCCATATATTTGTAAACTTCCTTGAAAGCATTAATTATGAAATAAAACCTTAATTATGAAACTTGGTCTCACATAATTACACCAAGTTAAATACAGAGGACTTTGCTGATTTTTAGTTGTAAAAAAGAGTTCATCCAACATCCTCTCCTGATTAAACAAAAAAACAAACCTGAAACACTCAGCCAACTAGGAAGAGGAGAGAACATCTCAACCTGGTAAGAGGCATCTGTGCAAAACCCACAGCTAACATCATATTTAATGGTGAAGACAAAGGCCGAAAGCTTTCCCCCTAAGATCAGGAATAAGATAAGGATGCCTACTCTCATCACTTCCAATCAACATTGTACTGAAAGTTCTTGCCAGGGCAATTAAGCAAGAAAAATAAATAAAAAGGCATCCAGATTGGAAAACCAGAGGTAAAACTATATTTGCAGATGACGTGATCTCATATAGCGAAAAACCTAAAGAATACACAGAAAGCTATTAGAACTAAAAATGAGTTCAGCACAGTTCAACAATATCAATACACAAAAATCAGTTGTATTTCTGTACATTAGCAATGAGCAATATGAAAATGATATTAAGAATCTTTTCCCTTTACAATAGCCTCAAAAATAATAAAACATTTAGCAATAAATTTAACCACGGAAAGGAAAGGCTTGTCCTCTGAAAAGTACCAAACCTTGTTGAAAGAAATTAAGGAAGACCTAAATAAATGGAAAGACATTCCATCTGCATGGATTAGAGGACTTCATTGTTAAGATAGCAACACTCTCCAAATTGCTCAACAGATTCAATACAAGCCTTTCAAAATCTGAGCTGCATTTTTTGCAGAAATGGACAAGTTTATCCCACACCTCATATGGAATTGCAAGAGACCCTGAATAGTCAAAACAGTATTCAAAAAGAAAAATAAAGTTGGCAGATTCACATGTCCTGATTTCAAAACTTACTACAAAGCTACAATAATCAAAGATGTTTATCGATCAGTTGAATAGAATTGAGAGTACAGGCCGGGCGCGGTGGCTCAAGCCTGTAATCCCAGCACTTTGGGAGGCCGAGACGGGCGGATCACGAGGTCAGGAGATCGAGACCATCCTGGCTAACCCGGTGAAACCCCGTCTCTACCAAAAAATACAAAAACTAGCCGGGCAAGGTGGCGGGCGCCTGTAGTACCAGCTACTCGGGAGGCTGAGGCAGGAGAATGGCGTAAACCCGGGAGGCGGAACTTGCAGTGAGCTAAGATCCGGCCACTGCACTCCAGCCTGGGCGACAGAGCGAGACTCCGTCTCAAAAAAAAAAAGAAAAAAAAAAAAAAGAATTGAGAGTACAAAAATAAACCTATACATCTATAGTCAATTTATTTTCTTTTTTTTTTTTTTTTTTTTTTTTTGACGCGGAGTCTTGCTCTGTGCCCCAGGCTGGAGTGCAGTGGCGCGATCTCGGCTCACTGCAAGCTCCGCTCCCCCGGGTTCACGCCATTCTCCTGCCTCAGCCTCCCGAGTAGCTGTGACTACAGGCGCCCGCCACCTCGCCCGGCTAATTTTCTTGTATTTTTAGTAGAGACGGGGTTTCACCGTGTTAGCCAGGATGGTCTCGATCTCCTGACCTCATGATCCGCCCGTCTCGGCCTCCCAAAGTGCTGGGATTACAGGCTTGAGCCACCGCGCCCGGCCCAATTTATTTTCAACAAGTGTGCTAAGACCATTAAATGGGGGATGCATAGTCTTTTCAACAAGTGGTGCTAGGACAGCTGGGTATCCAAATGCAAAGGAATGAGGCCAGGTCCTGTGGCTCATGCCTGTAATCCCAGCACTTTGGGAGGCCAAGGCAGGAGGATTGCAGGAGCCCAAGAGTTTAAGACCAGCCTAGGTAACATAGTAACACCCCAGTTCTGAAAAAAAAAAAAAAAGAATAATAAATAAAATTAGCCAGGCATGGTGGTGTGTGCCTGCAGTCTCAGTTACTCAGGAGGCTAAGTTGGAACAATCACTTGAGCCCAGGAGTTCAAGGCTGCAGTGAGCTGTGATTTCATCACTCCACTGCAGCCTGGGTGACAAAGTGAGACCCTGTCACCCAGGCTGACCCTATATGAAATGTTCAAAATAGTCAAATGCATAGAGATAGAAAGCAGATTAGTGGTTGCCAGGATCCAGGGAGGGGGGAAAAGGAGAATGACTGCTTAATGGGTACAGGGTTTCTTTTTGGGATGATGAAAATGTTATGTAACTAGATTATGATGATGGTTACACAATATTGTGAATGTACTAAAAAGTGCTGAGTTGTATACTTTAATTAAAATGGTGATTTTTATTTATTTATTTTATTTTTATTTTTATTTTTTTTTTTTTGTAGCTGGAGTCTCACTCTATTGCCCAGGCTAGAGTGGAGTGGTGCAATCCTGGCTCACTGCAACCTCTGCCTCCCAGGCTCAAGCAATTATCCTGCCTCAGCCTCCTGAGTAGCTGAGATTACAGGCCCTGCCATCATACCCGGCTAATTTTTTGCATTTTTAGTAGAGATGGGGTTTCACTGTGTTGGCCAGGGAGGTCTCGAACTCCTGACCTCAGGTGATCCACCCGCCTCAGCCTCCCAAAGTGCTGGGATTACAGGCATCAGCCACCACACCCGGCCAAAATGGTCAATTTTATGTCATGTGAATTTTATCTCAATTTCTATTTTTATTGTTTGAGACAGAGTCTCGCTTTGTTGCCCAGACTGGAGTGCAGTGGCGCAGTCTCAGCTCACTGCAACCTCCACCACCCAGTTTCAAGCACCCACCACTATACCCGGCTAATTTTTGTATTTTCAGTGGAGACAGGGTTTCACCATTTTGGCCAGGCTGGTCTCAAACTCTCAAACTCCTGACCTCAGGTGATCTGCCTACATCGGCCTCCCAAAGTTTTGGATTACAGGCTACAACCACCACGCCCGGCCTTATCTCAATTTTTTTTTTTTTTTTTTTTTTTTTTTTTTTGAGACAGTTTCACTCTTGTCACCTAGGCTGGAGTGCAATGGTGCGATCTCGGCTCACCACAACCTCCGCCTCCCGGGTCCCGGTTCAAGCAGTTCTCCTGCCTCAGCCTCCAGAGTAGCTGGGATTACAGGCATGTGCCACCACACCCAGCTAATTTTTGTATTTTTAGTAGAGACGGGGTTTCACCATGTTGGCCAGGCTGGTCTCAAACTCCTGACCTCGTGATCCGCCCGCCTCAGCCTCCCAAAGTGTTGGGATTACAGGCGTGAGCCACCGCACCCGGCCCCTTATCTCAATTTTTAAAAGTGCATTGAAGTAATGAAGAGGGACCATGTTTTGATGCCTACCACACAAACCTAGATTAGAAGTGGGGCTTTGCCATTCAGCCATGTGCTTTACCTGCCTTGATTTTCCTATCCGAGAAACAGAAATAACACTATATTCCTCACCGGGCCATTCTGATGACTCAGTGACAACACAGACAAAGGCCTTAGCACAGAATATGTATTCAACCAATATTTATGAAATAATAACCACAGGAATAATAATCATTAACATCCATGGAACCCTCACTCCAACAGACAGCTTACATAGAATATCTCATTTTTTTTTATTGTTATTTTATTTTATTTTTTGAGACAGGGTCTCACTCTGTCACCCAGGCTGGAGTGCAGTGGCACGATCATGGCTCACTGCAACCTCTGCCTCCCAGGCTCAAGCAATCCTCCCACCTCAGCCTCCCGAGTAGCTGTGACCACAGGTGTGTGCCACCACACCCAGCTAATTTTTGTATCTTTTATAGAGACAGGGTCTCCCTATGTTGCCCAGGCTGGTCCCAAACCCCTGGGCTCAAGTGATTCTCCCACCTTGGCCTCTCAAAGTGCTGGGATTACAGGTGTAAGCCATCACGCCCAGCCAGATTATTTCATTTAATCATCCAACTATATTTCTATGAGGCAGGTACAGATTACAGCTGAGGAAACAGAAGCTTGGAGAGGTTGAATAACTTGCCGAAGATCACACCATTATTGAGTGGTCTGGTTGGCACTTGAACCGTGAGAAAATAACAGAGAATCTTCACTCAGCACTTTATGCTAAGCCAGATACTGAGTCGAGGATTTTACATGCATTACCTCATTTAGCCCACACAACAACTATATGAGGTAGGCTTTATTGTTCCCATTTTATACGTTAACAGAGGTTGGACAGCTTGCCTAAGATCACACACTTGTAGGAGGCAGAGCTGGGATTCTTACTGTAAATGCAACCCATTTAGCCACTGTACTATTCTGCCTACATGCCAATGAATGAATGAACAGACATTCACACATACAAACAGGTAAATAAATAAAGTGTGGTGGGCCTGGGAGCAGGTCTGACCTCCCAGGGGAGTGGGGCAAAGTAAGCAATGGGGGCAGGAAAGGCCTGGCCCAGCAGAACTTGAGGGGTTAAGGGAGGAGTGAGGGGGAGGCGGGTGAGATTGTTGACCCTGAAAGGACCCTACACTCATGCTAATGGTGGGTTACAGGGCCTACTCCATACCTATATGTCTGACCACATGCAGGCCATGCAGCAGGCCCTAGACGGCCACACAGGCTCTAGTCAATGACTGTGACTCCTGGACTTTACCCCAGGGAAACCCACATCCTCACCCAGGCCCAGGCCCAAGGCATAGGTAGACTAGAAGTCTCCCTGCACGAGGATGGAAAAGTACACATCCAATCCCTTAGAATGTCCTGTTGGCTCTACCCTCAAAATATATCCAGAACCCTATCATTTCTTACCATCTTCATTGCTGTCACTCTGGTCAAAAGTACCTGCACTATTGCAGTAGCCTCCTGGTGGGCAGGATAATGGTCCTTCAAAGACGTCCATGTCCTCATCCCCAGAATCTCCTTAAATGGACTTTGCAGAAGTGTTAAGGAGCTTGAAATGGTCGGGCACAGTGGCTCACACCTGTAATCCCAGCACTTTGGGAGGCCGAGGTGGGCAGATCACGAGGTCAGGAGATCGAGACCATCCTGGCCAACATGGCAAAACCCCGTCTTTACTAAAATTACAAAAAATTAGCCAGGCATGGTGGTGTGTGCCTGTAGTCCCAGCTACTCAGGAGGCTGAGGCAGGAGAATGGGGTGAACCCAGGAGGCAGAGCTTGCAGTGAGCCAAGATAGTGCCACTGCACTCAAACCTGGGCCACCGAGCGAGACTCCATCTCAAAAAAAAAAAGGAGCTTGAAATGATGAGATTATTCTGGATTATCCAGCTGGCCTCAACGTAATCACAAAACAGAAGCAAAAGGTTTCAGAGTCAGAGACTGGTAGGATGCTGCCCTTCTGACTTTGAATGGAGAAAGGGGCCACAAGCCAAGGAATGCAGGTGGTTTCTAGAAACCGGAAAAGACAATGGAACAGATTCTCCCCTAGAGCTTCCAGAAGGACACAGCCCTGCCAACCACTTGATTTTAGTCCAGTGAGAACCATATCAGACTTCTGACCTCCAGAGTGGTAAGATCTGTGTTGGTTTAAACCACTAAGTTTCTGGTTCTTTATTACAGAAGCAAGAGGAACCTAATACTCTTCCCCATTGGCCTTCCTGTCTCCATCTTTATTCCTTCCAGTTCATTCTCTACATGGTAAGCAGAGGTATCCTTTAAAAAATATGTGTTTGACCGGGCACAGTGGCTCATCCCTATAATCCCAGCACGTTGGGAGGCCAAGGCGGGTGGATCACTTGAGGCCAGGAGTTCAAGACCAGCCTGGGTAACATGGTGAAACCCCTCTCTACTAAAAATACAAAAATTAGCCAGGCATGGTGGTACACACCTGTAGTCTCAGGAGGCAGAGGCACGAGAATCGCTTGAACCTGGGAGTTGGAGGTTGCAATGAGCCGAGATCATGCCACTGCACTCCAGCCTGGGTAACAGAGACAGACTTTGTCTCAGGAAAAAAAACCAAAACATATATATATATATATATTTTTTTGACATCTGACATATACACACACACACACACACACACATATATATACACACACATATACACATATATACATATGTTTTGACATTGGACATATATACGTATGTCAGATCTAGTCACTGAATGCTCACAATCCTCCAATGGCTTTCCACGTCCCTCAAGTAAAACCCAAAGTCCTTTCAATGTCCCTCAAGTCCCTACATGATGTCATGGTTTTCCCGTCACCTCCTTGCCCTCCTCCTTTCCAGTGCCTCACTCCAACCACACTGGCCTCTCTACTCTTCCTCAAACACACCAGCAACCCCCAAACTCTCAAAACCTCTACTCACCTCTACTTTTTTTCCTTCTCTGTAATACTCGTCACCTCCTAACATCTATAACTTACTTATTTACTTTGTTGTTTATCTTCTGCTTCCTTCACAAAGGATCTCCACAAATAATTGTTTTGCTCATGATGTATCATTGAAGAACTATGCCTGGCACATAGTAGGTACTTAAGAAATATTTGTTCCATGAATAAATAAGTGGACTGAGGAAGCAGTGACCTGGGAAGCAGCCTTGCCTTGATGAGACTTTGGACAAGACCTTTTCCCTCCCTGGGACTGTTTATTCTCTGTGATTCTTCAAAGGAACCAAGGCCCTAAAAGTTCGGCCTTGGCCTCCTGCCTCTGGGTTCTGTGCCTAAGCCTACCCGAGGCACCCTCAGCTAGTAAGAGGTCACTCCCAGTCCTTAGGTGAAACCTGCTCACCTCCCTGATCACCACCCTTCAGGCCCTGAAAGCTTTGTGTGTGGGGGGTCACTTGCTGGCAGCCTTGGGGGTTGGGAGCACCAGTAGCTGCCACCTCCACTCCTTCTTCCCCAAGGGAGACAAAACTAGTCCAGCCAGTTCTCCTGGGTCACAGGGACACCTGCTCTGTTGCCGGAGACTTCCAAGCCACCTGCATTAGTCATCTGGCCCAGATATTCTCTGCTCCGTCTTTGAACAAAGGAAAATATCCTTTTATATCAGACATTACTTCCCTGGAGTCTGGGCCAGTCCTATCTCAGCCTACATGACAGATTCCCCCTTGGCCTCCCTGGGGTGAGAGGAGGGGGTGGGTAAAGTGGGCCTTCTTCTCTCAAAGTGCTGTTGTTTATTCACTCGACAAATATTGATCGAACAATTCCTGGGAAGGTCTAAGCACTGTAGATATATCAGGAACAAAACAGACAAAAGTCGATGCCTTTGTGGACCTTTTGTTTCTAATGAGGACAACAGACAATAAACAAATGTCTAATATAATGTCAAGGGTGATGAATAAAAATAAAATAGGGTAAGGAATTCGAGAATGATGGAGGTGGGGCTATGTTAGACAGATTGGCCAAGGAAAACTATCAGAGGAAATGAGTGTTTTTGGTTTTTGATTTTTTTTTTTTTTTTTTTGAGATGGAGTCTCACTCTGTTGCCTGGGCTAGAATGCAGTGGCATGATCTCAGCTCACTGCAACCTTTACCTCCCTGGTTCAACTGGTTCTCCAGCCTCAGCCTCCCGAGTAGCTGGGATTACACACACGCACCAGCATGCCCGGCTAATTTTTTGTATTTCTTAGTAGAGACGGGGTTTTGCCACGTTGGCCAGGTTGGTCTCGATCTCCTGACCTTGTGATCCGCCCACCTCGGCCTCCCAAAGTGCTGAGATTACAGGTGTGAGCCACCACGCCTGGCCCAAATGTCCCAATTTTTTACATTTTCTAATTGCTTCTGGAGTAGAGGAGCATAGTCGATTTGTATATATTGATCTTGCTACTATTTCAGCACCCTTGCTATTATCTCACCCTTTCCAATCCTGATACTATTTCTTTCTTTTTCTTGCTCTATTATTCTGGCCAGGCCGCTAATGTAATATTGGAGTCATAACAGCATAACATCCTTGTGTCATTCCTGACGCGTAGCATCTCACATTTCACCACTGCAGTATATTTTAAATTTGTTGTTAAATGTTGGCTCACTTTTTCAGACACTGTGAATGCCAAACTGTCTGGAGGCTGCCATGAGCGGCAATTTGTGATCTCTGCTTTACCTGAATTATTTCCCTGAATTGTGACATCAACCTCGCCACGTAGGTACTACTATTCTCCACACTGACAAGAGGAAACTGAGGTTCAGAGAAGTGAAGTGACTTGCCATAGTCACACAGCTAGGAGGGGGCAGAGCCAGAATTCAAACCCAGCTCTGCTTGATACCAAAGACTGTAATCTTTCTCTTTTTCTTTTTTTTTTTTGAGATGGACTTATATTTATTTATTTATTTATTTTTTGATACAGTGTTTACTCTTACTCTGACACTCACATGTCCAGGAGTTTACTCTGTCACCCCGGCTGGAGTGCAATGGTGAGATCTTGGCTCACTGCAACCTCCGTCTCCTGGGTTCTAGAGATTCTCCTGCCTCGGCTTCCCAAGTAGCTGGGATTACAGGCAAGCGCAACCACGAATGGCTAATTTTTTGTATTTTTAGTAGAGATGGGGTTTTGCCATGTTGGCCAGGCTGGTCTCAAACTCCTGACCTCAGGTGATCCGCCCGTCTTGGCCTCCCAAAGGGCTAGGATTACAGGAGTCAGCCACCGCGCCGGGTCAAAGACTGTCATCTTTCTGGGGATAGAGTGAGACCCTGGATGCCTAGGCCAGCCCCTTTTTATGCTCCACTCTGTCCAGCATCTTGGAGTTCGGTGGCGGACCCTGGGGTCCTGGAGCAGCTATCACCAACTTTCTTATTTATTTATTTATTTATTTATTTATTTATTTATTTATTTTGAGAAAGAGTCTTGCTCTGTTCCCCAAGCTGGAGTGTGGTGGCATGAACTCAGCTCACTTCAACCTCCGCCTCACGGATTCAAGAGATTCTCCTGCCTCAACCTCCCGAGTAGCTAGGACTACAGGTACGTGCCATCACGCCTGGCTAATTTTTTGTGTTTTTAGTAGAGATGGAGGTTCACCATGTTAGCCAGGATGGTCTCAATCTCCTGTCCTTGTGATCTGCCCACCTCGGCCTCTCAAAGTGCTGGGATTTGTCACCAACTTTCTGTTAAACATTATAGCTGATCTTGGTATGTCCTTATCTGTGGCCTGGCTCTGCTACCTCCCTGCTGTGTAACTTCGGGTTGCTTAGCCTTAATGTTCCTGTTGCCTCATCTTAGCTGCAAAATGGGCTTAAAAGTAGCGCCTCCATTGAAGTGCTGGGGATGGTGCCAGGCATTTGATAACTAATAAATGTACGTTCTTGTGATTACCAGTAGACATGTATGCCTGTGTACACTGACAGGAAGAAGCAATAGAAAAACCACTTAAATAGGAAGAAGTTGTCATTTTTTTTTTTGAGACGGAGTTTCATTCTTGTCACCTAGGCTGGAGTGCAATGGCATGATCTCAGTTCACTGCAACCTCCGCCTCCCAGGTTCAAGTGATTCTCCTGCCTCAGCTTCCTCAGTAGCTGAGATTACAGACATGTGCCACCACGCCCAGCTAATTTTTTTGTATTATTAGTAGAGACGGGGTTTCACCATGTTGGCCAGGCTAGTCTCGAACTCCTGACCTCGGGTGATCTATCTGCCCCGGCCTCCCAAAGTGCTGGGATTATAGGTGTGAACCACCACACCCGGCTGAAGATGTCATTCTTCACATTTCTTTCAATGCCATTGTACAATTTTTTTAAATGTTCACTGTCTCCCACGACTCCTTCATTATGTGGAGAATAAAGTCCAGATTCCTTAACCCATATCTAAGTCCCTCTCTGATTCATCAACCCACACTTCAATCGCAGAAAGTGGCTAAGAACCCATGGAGGCAGGCTGCCCCAGCTTGAGTCCCAGCTCTGCAGCTTTCCTGGCTGTGTGAGCTTGGGTAAGGAAGTTTGCCCCTCTGGGCCTGGGTTTTCTCAGCTGTAAAATACGGAAAGTAACAGCACTCACATGACAGGCTAAGGCGATGTGACTGTAAACAGCCTGGCACAGTGTTCCTCGTGTGGAGAAGCTGGAAGCATCAGCCATGATCATTACCCACCTACTCCTCCGAGACCTCTGGTCATCCTGGAACATCCGCCGGCCCCAGAACATAGCAGGCCCGGCGCTGTCCCACCCCAAGGTGTTTGTGCACGCCCTGCTCTCACACGGCACACCTTCCCCTATCCATCCACCCATCAAAGCACCCCAGGCCAAGGCCCAGCTCCAGGGGCATCCCCTCTGACTTCCTGTCCCCACCTGTCCCCCTTGGGCCTTTGTGCAGGCCGGTACACTTTCACACCTCACCCCCATCAACTCTGTCCCTCCTGCCACCTCACATCCTTCCTGAGGACATGGGAAGCTGGGCCTGGCTCTGGGCTCCAGCCCTGAGTTCCAACACAGATGACTGAGGGACCTGCCAGCCTTCAAAACAATTCAGTCATCAAATGGAGTTGACAGCCCAGAAGGGTGGCTGTGAAGATAAACAGAAAACACTAGTCAAAGGCCCTTTTCTCTTCCCGCCTCCTCATGAGCCCAATCCACCTCCCACCTGGACCAGCTGAGGGGGAGGAGGAAGCACTGGACGTGGGGACACTGACGGCCTCCAGATGCCCACGCGAGAGGAATTTCTGATCTTGATTACAACGGATTTGGAGGTGGCTAACAATCCCGAATTCCCACAAGTAAGTACAAACCCTGACCCCGTGGGGTGTTGTCCTGGACCGTTTTCTGTGGATGGGTGTTCCCAATTTCCTTTTTTTTTTTAATCTTTGAGACAGGGTCTTGCTCAGTTGCCCAGGCTGGAATGCAGTGGCACAATCTCAGCTCACTGCAGCCTCGACCTGCTGGGCTCAAGTGATCCTCCCACATCAGCCTCCTGCATATCTGGGACTACAGGCACCGGCCACCATGCCTAGCTAATTTTTTTTTTTTTTTTTTTTTTTTTTGAGACAGGGTCTCACGCTGTCTCCCAGGCTGGAGTACAGTGGCACGATCTCAGCTCACTGTAACCTCTGTCTCCTGGGTTCAAGTGATTCTCCTGCCTCAGCCTCTCAAGTAGCTGGGAATATAGGCGTGCGCCACCACACCTGGCTAATTTTTGTATTTTTAGTAGAGACAGGGTTTCGCCATGTTGGCCAGGCTGGTCTCAAACTCCTGACCTCAGGTGATCCGCCCATCTTGGCCTCCCAAAGTGCTGGGATTACAGGCATGAGCTGCTGTGCCCAGCCTTGCTTCCCTCATCACCTCTCCAGGGCTCCCTGTGTGAGGGGCCCAGGACCCCTCAGCCACCACAAGCTGCAGATGGGAGTGCTGCCACCTAGGGGCAAAGAACGAAACTGCCACAGCTTGGCCCATGCCACCCGGACACATATTATGACAAAAACATTTATTGAGCACTTTCTGCGTGCCAGGCACCATGCCGAGCCCCTGGCGAACTTCATCACACTGGATCCCCAGGACAACCCTATGAGGTAGTAGTATCGTAAGCCCCATTGTACAGATGAGGAACATGGGGCTCAGAGAGGTGAAGTGACTTGCCCAAGGTCACACAGCAAATGCATGGCAACTCTTGGATTTGAAGCCAGATCGGTCTCATAGCTGCAGTCTAACTGTCACACCTGAGTGCCTCCTAAAAGCTACATCACAGAGCTGTCTGAGGACACTGTGGGGAACTGTCTGTGAAAAGGTCCAACACATAAACTCCGAAGAGTTTATGGCAGGCCTCCTGAAGAACAGCGGACTAGAGGCCACCCAGAGGCAGCCTGGAGGCAGAGTGGGGAGGAACGCCCAGTCTTCTCTCCCAGGGGCCCCAACCACCAGCCTAGACTAGCGAGACTCTGGGCTGCTCAGGTTTCAGCCATTTCTCTCCTGCCGCTGTGGCTCTGCCCAGAAACCGTAGGCAGCCCTGCCCCCGACCCTAGAATGTTGCAGGGTTTTCCAGCAGGAGAAGGGACACAGGAGGGCGACCATGGGCCAGGGTTTCTGAATGACATTCAGCAGGATTTCTGCCAATGGCTCAATGGCTCGCTTCCACTGGTAAGGATCAGCAGTCTGCCCCCAGGGCCCTGGACCCAAACAGGAGCATCAGGCCTGCCCAGGAAACACACCTGAGGTTCGTCACTCCGAGGCCTGGATGTAGACAGGCACAGCAAGCATGGCACATGGGCCCTCGGCCCCAGCCTGCAGCTCCGCCAGAGCCAGGTTGGAGCCCAGCCCCTCAGGGTGTCCAGGTACCACCAGCTCAGGTTCCGCGCCCACCGCACCACCCACAACGATGGACAGCACGGCGTCCGGCTCTGCGAAGGGCGGCTTGCCAGGGACAGCCTCGGGCACCAGCCCAGCCCCTGCATCCTTCAGCTCCTCCAACCCCAGCGGGTCAGGCAAGGGGGTCACCACTTTGCGCCCACCACTGCCGCCACTGCGGGGGGCTGCCCTCCTCTGGGGGGGGCGCCGGGTTTGCAGGTCCTTGTCCTTTTGGGGGCCGAGACGACAGCGGTGATCTTTGAGGTATTTGTGGCGGGAAAAGCCCTTGGCGCAGCCAGCACAGCGGAACTTGTAGTTGCCCGTGTGGGCACGCTGGTGCTCAGCGAGGTGGGCACGGCGGCTGAA
This sequence comes from Macaca thibetana thibetana, assembly GCF_024542745.1. Classification (NCBI taxonomy): domain Eukaryota; kingdom Metazoa; phylum Chordata; class Mammalia; order Primates; family Cercopithecidae; genus Macaca; species Macaca thibetana. Next base: position 66,191,282 of record NC_065587.1, read on the forward strand.
GGACTTGCTGCACAGGGCGCATTTGTGGAGCTTCATGCCTGGAGGGCAAGGGAAAGTCAGTGAGAAGCATCCGGACCTTCACCCTGCAACGGTGCCTTGCACTGGGAATAAAATCCAGGCTCTTACCCCACCAGTGCCTGTGTGATCTGGCCCCAGCTCTTTCCAACCTCATCGTCTGCCTTCTCCCAGCCACTCTCTGTGTCAGCCACACTCGCTCTCCTCAGAGATGCCACGCTGGCTCCTGCCTCTGCGCCTTTGTACTTGCCATTCTCCTCTGCCTGGAACAGCCGCTCACTCCCTGCACCTTGGCTTGCTTTGCCAGGTCATCTCAGGCTCAGGGAGGGGCAGTGACGCCTGAGGCCACCCACAGGAACGTGGCAGCACCAAGACTCCAACCCATTCTATGTGTCCAAGTCATTGACCTACTCTCCCAGTTTTCACACTTTCTTTAGTGACTGACATCTTTCTGGAAATCTTCTCAAACAGGGGAGACTTTACCCCCTAGGGGACTCAGCAATGCCTAGAGACATTTTTGATTGTCACAGCTGCGGGGGGGATGCCACTGACACCCAGTGGATAGAGGCCAGGGATGCTGCTAAACATCCTACAGGACACAGGACAGCCCCCAGGACAAAATTATCTAGCCCAGACCAGGCGCCGGTGGTCGCACCTGTAATCCCAGCACTTTGGGAGGCTGAGGCGGGCGGATCACTTGAAGTCAGGAGTTCGAGACCAGCCTGGCCAACATGGTGAAAACCCCATCTCTACTAAAAATACAAAAATTAGCCAGGTGTGGTGGCAGGCACCTGTAATCCCAGCTACTCGGGAGGCTGAGGCAAGAGAATCACTTGAACCTGGGAGGCAGAGGTTGCAATGAGCTGAGATCACACCACTGCACTCCACCTGGGTGCCGGAGTGAGGCTCTGTCTCAAAAACAAAACAAAACAAAACAAAATTATCTGGCCCAAAATGTCAGTGGTGCCAGGGTTGAAGAACTTTGTTCTAGACCTCGGCTGGCATGTGGAAAGCCAGCCAGTCTGCTCTGAGGAGCTGCTGAGAAACTGAGGAGTGACTTGAAGACCCCTGCCCCGCCTTATCAAGGAAGCTTCCTGGCCATGTCTTGGACCCGCCTAGAATCTGATTCCCTCCACACCTGGTCCACACCTCTATCACACTGGGCACTGCTCTGACTGAGTCATCTCTGCTCAGGTCAGCTTCCTCCTTGGACTGGGGGACTGTGTCTGATTCATCTCTGTTCATCCTAAAGTCCCTAATACAGGCCTGGTTCATAGCCCACATAAGTGCAAGTGCTGGCTGGAATGTGCCAGGCAGGGAAAACAAGCCTCACGGGATATGTCTGCTCTTTCTCCTCCTGGCGGGTCTATCCCAGTGAACTAGAGCTGAACCAGACCCTCCTGGCAGGCCCAAGAGCCACTTACCAGAGTGGGAGAGGATGTGGGCCTTCAGCTTGTCTGGCCGGTTGAACTCCTTACTGCAGCCTGTGTGTGTCCTAAAACCCAAAGCCACCGGTCAGGGGGAGTTCACTAAGCTTAGGATGCTCTTGCTGGCCCCTCCGCTAGCCCTGGGCACAAGGGACAGCCTTGTCTACCCTAAGGGCTGGGCAAGGAGGTAGGGTGGGGAGTGAGGTAGACGGGGCCCAGGACAGGATAAAAGGAGAGAGGCTTGGCCGGGCACAGTGGCTCATGCCTGTAATCCCAGCACTTTCGGAGGCCAAGGTGGATGGATCACTTGTGGTCAGGAGCTCAAGACTAGCCTGGGCAACATGACGAAACTCCATCTCTACTAAAAATACAAAAATTAGCCAGGTGTGGTAGCAGGCGCCTGTAATCCCAGCTACTTGGGAAGCTGAGGCAAGAGAATCGCTTAAACCCAGGAGGCAGAGGTTGCAGTGAGCCAAGATCATACCACTGCACTCCAGCCTGGGCGACAGAGTGAGACCCTGTCTCAAAAAAAAAAAAAAAAAAAAAAAAAAAAAAAAAGGCCAGGCGCAGTGGCTCACGCCTGTAATCCCCGCACTTTGGGAGGCCAAGGCGGCGGATCACAAGGTCAGGAGATCGAGACCACGGTGAAACCCCATCTCTACTAAAAATACAAAAAATTAGCTGGCGCGGTGGCGGGCGTCTGTAGTCCCAGCTACTCAGGAGGCTGAGGCTGGAGAATGGCGTGAACCCGGGAGGCGGAGCTTCCAGTGAGCTGAGATGGCGCCACTGCACTCCAGCCTGGGCGACAGAGCGAGACTCCGTCTCAAAAAAAAAAAAAAAAAAAAAAGGAGAGGCCTGCCCTCAGGCCTCACATCTGTCCCACCCTCCCGGGCAGCGCCCCTGGAGAATCTGCCCCGCTACCCGCCCCTGCATGGCAGTCTCTACTCACGAGAAAGGGCATTTGTATTTCTTGAAGGGCTCGTGGATCAACATGTGTCTCTTCAGTTTGTCCTTGCGGTTGAACGCAGACTCGCACACTGAGCATTTGTAGGGCTTCTCGCCTGCAGCAGACACAGACAGGGAGAGCCAGCACTCGCCAGGAGTCGGAATCCAGGGCACAAGGGTCCCCGCTGGGCCCCTCAGGGGAGCAGCTCCTCTAGGGAGGTGGCCAGGGGAGAAAATAGCCTCTCTCATTCTTCGGTGGCTTTGTTTTGCCAGGGACAAGACAGGGCTATTTTGATAGGATGCTCAGGAGAGGCCTCTCTGATGAGGCCATGCATGAGGAGAGACCTCAGGTCATCAGGGAGATGGTCCAGGCAGCAGGGAAAGCAGGTACAAAGGCCCTGAGGCAGGAGCGCATTTGGCGGTGCTGATGAACAACAGTTCTGGTGTGGCCAGAGAACAAGGCAGAAGGTGAGGGCAGCGAGCCAGCCAGGCCCACAAGGGAGGACCTGGGAGGCGGAGCTAAGGACTTGTTTTTTTTGTTTTTTTTTTTTTTTTTTTGAGACAGAGCCTTGCTCTGTCACCCAGGCTGGAGTGCAGTGGCGAGATTTCAGATGAGTCACTGCAACCTCTGCCTCCTAGCTTCAAGCAATCCTCCCAACTCAGCCTCCTGAGTAGATGGGATTACAGGTGTGTGCCACCACACCCAGCTAATTATTGTATTTTTAATAGAGATGGGGTTTCACCATGTCGGCCAGGCTGGTCTCAAACTCCTGACCTCAAGTGATCCACTCGCCTCAGCCTCCCAAAGTGCTGGGATTACAGGCATGAGCCACCGCGCCCTGCCAGGACTTTGGCTTTTACTCTGAGGCAGAAGAGAAGCCACCAGAAGGTCTGAGCAGCGCAGGGATGGGCTTTGATGTAAGCTTTTAACCGGCTCCCACCTTATCTAACTGAATCCTTCCAACAAATCAGGAGGCACTGACTCCCATCATCCTCATTTCACAGATGAGAAAGAAGACTGAAGTTCAGAGAGGTGAAGGGACTGGCTCAGGGGCTACCCCTATGGTTGGGAGAGCTAAGATTCCAGCCCAGCAGCGTGATCCAGAGCCCATCTGAGCTACCCCAGATCCTCCTGCTGTTAAACCTGTCCTGGGGCAGCTTTCGCCTGATGGGCTACCTGAGGAACCCACAGGAAATCAAGGGAGGTGCCTGCAAAGTTGCTGTGGGGTCACAGCCTGCCCTTTAGAAGGAGCTGTTTCTGGGCTGCTGTGACTTCCTGCCATTATTTCCTCTCTGTTCTCCCTCTGGAATGAATAACGTACTTCTGAAAAAACATCAACCCAGTTGATACGGAAATGCTGGTCCCTACAATGGAATGCTCTGTGGTCATTAAAAAGATTAAAAAGGTCAATCTGTGTTTCCTGATCTGGAAAGATCTCCTGGACATATTGCTAGTGGGAAAAGAAAGCAGTAGAATAGCTTAACACAATCTCATCTTTCATAGAAAAAAATATAATCCTTACTGGATATGTAAGCTCCAACAAAAAAAAAAAAAGAAAGAAAGAAAGAAAAAATACAACCCGCATACCCCAAAAAAAACCCTAGCCATGTGTCTCTGTAAATAAACTGAAGATGCAGGGAGAAAGATGGGGAGGTATAGGGAGAGGACAGACCAAAGTGTCAGTGGCAATTACAACTTGAAGGGGAAATGTAACATTTTACTTTATGTATTCCTATATTGCTTCCATTTTTATAATAACCATGTATTTGTGTGTGTGTGTGTCTGTGTGTTTGTTTTTGGTTTTGGTTTTTTTTGGTTTTTTTTTTTTTTGAGACAGAGTCTTGCTCTGTCGCCCAGGCTGGAGTGCAATGGTTCGATCTTGGCTCACTGCAACCTCCACCTCCTGGGTTCAGGCAATTCTCCTGCCTCAGCCTCCCGAGTAGCTGGGATCGCAGGTGTGCACCACCACACTAGGCTAATTTTTGTATTTTTAGTAGAGATGGGGTTTCACCATGTTGGCCAGGCTGGTCTCGAACTCTTGATCTCAGGTGATCCACTCACCTTGGCCTTCCAAAGTGCTGGGATTACAGGTGTGAGTCACTGCACCTGGCAGCATGTATTACTTTTGAATAATAATTTTTAAAAGCCATAAAGTGCAACTTGGTAATATCAAACTTACAATGCATTACCTATTTTCCCTTCTTTATTGTGGAGAAATATACATAACAGAAAATTGACCATCTTAAGCTTCTTTTAAGTGTATAATTCAGTGGCACTAAGTACATTTGCACCATCATGCAACCATCACCACCATCTGTCTCTAGAATTTTTTCATCATCCCAAACTGAAACTCAGTATTACACATGCACTTTAACCTAGCATTTCCACTCCTAAGGATATACACTACAGATACACTTCCAAAAGGTTGCCAAGGGACCAACATAGCATTGTGTGTACAAACTAATAGCTGAAATGTAATTTAAGGGTTCATACATAGGCTGGGCACGATGGCTCACACCTGTAATCCTAGCACTTTGGGAGGCTGGGGCAGGGGAATCACCTGAGGTCAGGAGTTTGAGACCAGCCTGGCCAACATGGTGAAACCACATCTCTACTAAAAATACAAAAATTAGCTGGGTGTGATGGTGGGCACCTGTAATCCCAGCTACTTGGAAGGCTGAGGCAGGAGAATTCCTTGAACCCAGGTGGTAGAGGTTGTGGTGAACTAAGATCGTGCCACTGGATTCCAGCCTGGGTGACAGAGCAAGACTCAGTCTCAAAAAAAAAAAAAAAAAAAAAAAAAAAAAGTTCATACATAGAGAACTGGCTAAATACAAGATGAAAAATTAATTGAGGAAGACTACCCAGATGTGAAAAAGAAGGTGCTGTTGGTAACATCTTTCTGGGGGGGCCTGGGGGAGGGGGACCCACAGAATTTAGCCTCCAGGGAAACTGTAAGCACACGCTCCTCGGGGAACATCGCCAAGGTATACGATCAGAAAAAAGGGCATATCAGTTATAGTATGTGCTCACTTTTGCAAACGTAAGCAAGCGTTTTATATACGTGTAAAATAAAACTAGAAGAATGCAGACTAGACCGCTAACAGTTATCTTTGGGGAAGAGAATTAGGAGTATTTTGCAAACTGCAAACTACAAGTCACACCCTGTTGGTGGTTATTTTAAGAATTAAACATAGGCTGGGCGTGGTGGCTCACATCTGTAATCCCAGAATTTTGGGAGGCTAAGGTGGGTGGATCACCTGAGGCCAGAAGTTTGAGACCATCTTGGCCTACATGGTGAAACCCCGTCTCTACAAAAAATACAAAAATTAGCCAGGCATGGTGGCGGGCGCCTGTAATCCCAGCTACTCGGGAGGCTGAGGCACAAGAATGGCTTGAACCCAGGAAGCGGAGGTTGTAGTGAGATCAAACCATTGCACTCCAGCCTGGGTGATAGAGTGAGACCCTGTCTCAAAAAAAAATTAAAATAAAAAATAAAAGAACTAAAATTGAACAGGACAAAATAGAAAACCCTGTTTTGTAAAACTTTTGTTGCAATATATCCTATGTGTATATATGTGCTTCTTGGGTTGCAATATGAAATGTATTTTTTACCATAGGTCATAGGAAAGGAAAAAAAAAGAAAAACATTGGATTGTTCATCTGAAGTGAGAGGGAGTTTATTTGTACTATATATGCTTTTGTCCTGTCAAGGATTTTCCCTCAGGTTTTCTCAATCTTTAGATCCTTTTCAATTAAAAAACAATTTTTAAAATATAATTTAAAAATCTAAAGATTAACAGAAAAGAAAATGTCAGTGTGTTTCAACTGGGGAACAAGGAGCCGGCGTTTTGTCCAGGTTTGAGTGGGAACATACAGTGAGAGCAGTGTCCCCACCACAGGGGGCAGAGTCAAGAGTCCCTCACACAGGCTGGGTGCAGTGCCTCACGCCTGTCATCCCAGCACTTTGGGAGGCCGAGGCAGGTAGATGACCTGAGGTCAGGAGTTCGAAACCAGCCTGGCCAACATGGCGAAACCCTGTCTCTACTAAAAATACAAAAAACTAGCTGGGCGTGGTGGTGGGAGCCTGTAATCCCAGCTACTCAGGAGGCTGAGGCAGGAGAATCGCTTGAACCCGGGAGGCAGAGGTTGCAGTGAGCCAAGATCTACCACTACACTCCAGCCTGGGCAACAAGAGCAAGACTGTCTCAAAGAAAAAAAAAAAAAGTCCCTTCCACACAACCTCCAGGGGCTCTTCTCTGCTCTAGTGGTGGTAGGAACCCCTTGTTCATCAGTTAAGGCAGGTGGGTCAGGGGCCAGGAAGGAGAGAGGAAGGAGGAGCAAGGGAAGAGGCAGGAGGGTGGCAGGAAGGCTGGAGGAAGATAGAGAGCAACAGAGAGAAGGAGGGGTAGGGGGCTGGAGGGAGAGGGGAGAGGACAGCGGAGGGAGGCTGGAGGGGGCTAGAAGGAGATGGGGAGAGGGAAGGGAAGGGAGGCTGAAGGGAGATGGGGAGGAGGAGGGAGAAGGTGGCTGGAGGGAGATGGGGAGGAGGAGGGAGAAGGGGGCTGGAGGGAGATGGGGAGGAGGAGGGAGAAGGGGGCTGGAGGGAGATGGGGGGAGGAGGGAGAAGGGGGCTGGAGGGAGATGGGGAGAAGGAGGGAGATGGGGAGGAGGAGGAAGAGGGGGAGGAGGGGGGAGAGGGGGAGAAAGAGGGAGACAGGGACTGAGAGGGATGGGAGAGAGATGGGGAGGGGGAAAGGGGCTAGAGGGAGATGCGGGGAGAGGGGCTAGAGGGAGATAGGGAGGGGGAGGGGAGACGGGCTGAGTGAGATGGGGAGGGAGATGGGGAAGCAGAGGGAAAAGGGGCTGACGGAGACAGGGAGAAGAGCCAGATGGGGATGGGAAGAGAGAGAAAGGGATGAGGAGAGGGTGAGGAGGAGGGGAGGGGCTGGGCTGGAGTTCTCAGGGGCAGGGTACCCACCTGAGTGGATGTGAGCGTGCAGTTTGAGGTAATGCTCCCGCCGGAAGAACTTCTTGCACACCTGGCACTTGAATCTGCCCCCACTACCGTGGGTGGGCAGATGACGCCGCAGGTAGCGTTCACAAGGAAACACCTGGCAGAGAAGAGGGGCCTTCAGGTCTGACTCACCGGGCCCCCCTCCCCTGGCCATCTTCTGAGCTCAAAGGTCCCTTGTTTCCAGCCCCCATAGAGACACCTTCCTTTCTGGCTACCTGGGGCCAGGACCCAGACTGTCAGACTCAGCCCTTAGAACTTCATGGCTCCCCACAAGCCCGGACAGAACATGCCTGCCCTGAGCTTTTGCCCAGATGTTCTTCCCACCCAGAGGGCCTTTCTCTCGTTACTGACAAACTTACACATCCTTCAAGACCCAACTCAGGTGTCACTGCTTCTGTCAAGCCTTCCCTAGCTCCCTGGTGCTATGCCCGGCAAAGTCAATTCTGCCTTTGAACGTCCACCCACACTTTTAAGTCAGCATTTAACCCACTGAATGACAGCCCTTTGCTTACAGGAGCTCCAAGTGGGCAGAGAGGGGCTTTCATTCCCCAGTACAGGGTCTGGGTCAAATGACTGACAAGTAAAAGAATTAATTGAAAATGAGCAAATTACTAAAGAAATCAATGGAAAGGTAATTTTTAATTTTTATTTATTTTATTTTATTTTATTTTATTTTATTTTATTTGAGATGGAGTTTTGCTCTTGTTGCCCAGGCTGGAGTGCAATGGTGCGATCTCGGCTCACTGCAACCTCTACCTCCCAGGTTCAAGCGATTCTCCTGCCTCAGCCTCCCAAGTAGCTAGGATTACAGGAGCCAGCCACCACTCCCGGCTAATTTTTATTTTTGGTAGAGATGAGGTTTCTCCATGTTAGTTAGGCTAGTCTCGGACTCCTGACCTCAGGTGATCCACCCACCTCAGCCTCCCAAAGTGCTGGGATTACAGGCGCCCAACACACACCCAGCTAATTTTTGTATGAAAGGTAATTTTTTTAAAGCCAGAAAACACAGAAGTGAAAATCTCTTTCCAATCCAGGCAAAGGAAGGGCATGTATTCACACATTCTTTCATTTTGGTGGAGCATTGGTCAGGGGCACAGACCCAGCTGCCCCACTGCTTATTAGCCCCATCATTTCCTAGGTAGGTGGCCTTTCTGCCTTGGTTTCTCCTCCTGTAAAGGGAGATAGTAGTAGTACACCTATCTCCTAGTAAATTCCGATGAAATGCTCAGAACAGCATCTGGCATGTGGTTCTTACTCAATTCATAATATCTTTTACTTGGACCACAACTTCTAAAGCTTAAAATTAGGCTAGATAATTAGAAACATCTAGAATGAGGCCAAAGTGAAACCAGGGCTGTCCTGGAAAATCTGCCACATATGATTGTAAGAAAATGAGTAGAGTGGGGCTGGGTGCGGTGGCTCACGCCTGTAATCCCAGCATTTTGGGAGGTCAAGGTGGACAGGTCCCTGAAGCCCAGGAGTTCGAGACCAGCCTGGGCAACATGGTGAAACCCCATCTCTACAAAAAATACAAAAATTAGCTGGGCATGGTGGCACATGCCTATAGTACCAGCTACTCAGGAGGCTGAGCCCAGGAGGTTGAGACTGCGGTGAGCCATGATCAAACCACTGCACACTAGCCTGGTGACAGAGTAAGACTCTGTCTCAAAAAAAAAAAAAAAAATTAAAAAGAAGAGCCAATTGTAATAAGGATAATCTTACATCAGGAAGCTGGGAGGCTGCTGCTCAGACACTAGGCCTGGGACCAGGACAGCCTGCCCTGCCTGGCTCCAGCAGCAGCCCAGACAGGGCCACATCTGGAATGTGATGGATGAGATGGCCAGACAGAGACACTGTGTCATCTGTGGAGCAGGCCCTGAGCCCTGCCTGTGCGTCCTGTGGTGAGAGAGGAGAAGGAAAGGGTGAGGTGTGCACCCCACCCCACCACCTCCTTGCCCCTATTATGGCGTGGGGCCCCAGAAAAGAGGACAGTGGCACCCACCTTCTGGCAGTGTGGGCAGGGGAAGTTGTGAGTGGCGGTCTGCAGGTGGTGCTCCAGGGCCTCGGGAGTGGAGTATTTGTTGACACATTTGACACACCTAAGTGGAAGGAGCAGGAGAGGTGAGGGAGGAAACACAGCAGGCATAGGAAGCAGCCCATGGCCACCCCAGGGCCAACGTCAGGAGGCAACATCCTCCAGTTAATCCATTCCAAATCCATCCACTCTTCTCAATTGCCACTGCCCGTCCTCATCTGAGCGCCGTCGTCTCTTGCTCGGACTTGTGCAGCAGCCTCCTCGCTGGCCGCCCTCTCCCTGCCTTGCCTCCTGTAGTCCATTCTCCACAGGGCGGCCAGGGGCACCTTTAAAAATGAAACTTAGGCTGAGCACAGTGGCTCACACCTGCAATCCCAACGCTTCGGGAGGCCAAGGTGAGAGGATCGTTTGAGCCTAGGAGTTCAAGATCAGCCTGGGCAACATGGCAAGACCCCTATCCCTATAAAAATTTAAACATTAGCTAGATGTGGTGGCTTCCCAGCTACTCAAGAGGCTAAGGCAGGAGGATCGCTTAAGCCCAGGGGTTTGAGGTTACAGTGAGCCATGATTATGCCACTACACTCCAGCCTGGGTAACAGAAAGAGAACCTGTCTCTATTTAAAAAAGAAAAAAAGCCGGGCGCGGTGGCTCACGCCTGTAATCCCAGCACTTTGGGAGGCCGAGGCGGGCGGATCACAAGGTCAGGAGATCGAGACCACGGTGAAACCCAGTCTCTACTAAAAATACAAAAAATTAGCCGGGCGCGGTGGCGGGCGCCTGTAGTCCCAGCTACTCAGGAGTCTGAGGCAGGAGAATGGCGTAAACCCAGGAGGCGGAGCTTGCAGTGAGCCGAGATCGCGCCACTGCACTCCAGCCTGGGCGACAGAGCGAGACTCCGTCTTAAAAAAAAAAAAAAAAAAAAAAGGCCTGGTGTGATGGCTCATACCTGTAATCCCAGTACTTTGGGAGGCCGAGGGAGGCGGATCACCTGAAGTCAGAAGTTTGAGACCAGCCTGGCCAACATGATGAAACCCCGTCTCTCTACTAAAAATACAAAAATTAGCCAGGCATGGTAGCATGGACCTGTAATCCCAGCTACTCAGGAGACTGAGGCAGGAGAATCGCTTAAACCCAGGAGGCAGAGGTTGCAGTGAGCCTTGATCGCACCACTGCACTCCAGCCTGGGTGGCAGAGTGAGACTGTGTCTCAAAACAAAACAAAACAAAACAAAAAAGTAAGTCAGACTGTGCCACACCATTGCTTAACCCACCTCCCACCTTGGCCTACAAGGCCCTGTGGTCTGACCCACTCCCACCTCTCAGACCTCATTCTTCTCCTCTCTCCACCTCACTCACTCTGCTCTGGCCACCCTGGCCTCCTTGACCTACCTTGAACACACCAGGCTCATTCCTACCTCAGGGCCTTGGCACTGGCTATTCCTGTTCCCTGGAACACTCTTCCCCAAGTCTTCCCCAGGCAGTGCCTTCTCATCCTTCATGTCTCAGCTCAAATGTCACCTCCCCAAAAAGACCCTCCTGGCCACCCTGTCTCAAGCTGCCCCCGACCATGCACCCTCAGCCACTCCCTATTACGTCACTCACTTTTATTTTCTTCTTACCACTTCTTAACTGGAATTATTTATTATTGGCTTACTTGGTTATTATCTGTCTCCTCCACTAGCAAGTGGTCCCTGTTCCAGATACCACATCTTGCCCATTCACAAGCTGCTCCCAGCACCAGTGAGAACTTGTTACGTGAAAGAGTCAGACAGACAGGGATCCAAGCCCAAAGCCTTCCCATTTCTGACCCTCTGGGCCTCCTCATTCAAAAAATGGGGTGTGAGTCCCAAACAGACCTGCCTGTCACTCATTCTTACGACTGTCACATTGCTGGGTGCAGTGGCTCACACCTGTAATCCCAGCACTTTGGGAGGCCGAGGTGGGCAGATCACCTGAGGTCAGGAGTTCAAGAACAGCCTGGCCAATATGGTGAAACCCTATCTCTACTAAAAATACAAACATTAGCCAGGCGTGGTGGCACCTGCCTGTAGCCCCAGCTACTCAGGAGGCTGAGGCAGGAGAATCACTTGAACCTGGGAGATGCAGGTTGCAGTGAGCTCAGATCATGCTACTTGCACTCCAGCCTGGGCGACAGAGTGAGACTCCATCTCAAAAAAAAAAAGAAATTGTCACAGAGTCTGACATAGTTTGTATCTATGTCCTCACCCAAATCTCATGTTGAACTATAATCCCCAGTGCTGGTAAGGGAGGAGACCACCCCTCATATCATCTTATGCCCAATTTCTGCCTCCAAAGAAAGAAGAAGTAAAAACTAAAAGGCAGAAATGAAATCCATAGGCAGACAGCCCAGTGCCGCACCCTGGGCCTGGTAGTTAAAGATCGACCCCTACCTAATTGGTTCTGTTATCTATAGGTTACAGACATTGTAGAGAAATGCACTGTGAAAATCCCTATCCTGTTTTGTTCCAATCTAATTACCGGTGCATGCAGCCCCCAGTCACGTACCCCCTGCTTGCTCAATCAATCACGACCCTCTCACAGGCACCCCCTTAGAGTTGTGAGCCCTTAAAAGGGACAGGAATTGCTCACTCAGGGGCTCGGCTCTTGAGACAGGAGCTTGCCGATGCCCCTGGCAGAATAAACCCCTTACTTCTTTAACTCAGCGTCTGAGGAGTTTTGTCTGCAGCTCGTCCTGCTACACTGGAGGTGAGGTCTGGTGGGAGGTGATTGGTTCATAGGGGTGGATTTCTCATGAATGGTTTAGGACCATCCCCTTGGTGCAGTCCTCAGGATAGTGAGTGAGTTTCGTGAGATCTAGCTGTTTACAAGTGTATGGTGCCTCCCTCTCGCTCTATCTGGCTCCTGCTCTGGCCATGTGACATGTCTACTCCCCCTTCTCCTCCTGTCATAAGTAAAAGCCTCCTGAGGCCTCCCCAGAGGCAGATCCGCTAGCTCAGACACTATGCTTCCTGTACAGCCTGCTGAACCATGAGTCAAATAAGCCTCTTTTCTTAAAAACTACCCAGTCTTGGCCAGGCGCGATGGCTCACGCCTGTAATCCCAGCACTTTGGGAGGCCGAGGCGGGCGGATCATGAGGTCAGGAGATCAAGACCATCCTGGCTAACACAGTGAAACCCCGTCTCTACTAAAAACACAAAAAATTAGCTGGGCGTGGTGGCGGGTGCCCATAGTCCCAGCTACTCGGGAGGCTGAGGCAGGAGAATGGCATGAACTGGAGGGGCGGAGCTTGCAGTGAGCTGAGATTGCACCACTGCACTCCAGCCTGGGCAACACAGCGAGACTCCATCTTAAAAAAAAAAAACAAACTACCCAGTCTCAGGTATTTCTTTATAGCAGCGCAAGAACGGCCTAACACAGTCAAAAAACACAACTGTGCCAAACAGCTTATAAACATGTCCTCACAACAGCAGTCTGAGGCCACAAACCACTCTGAAGGGAGAAAAGACACCGCCATCTCCCCATCATGAAAACACGTGCCAGCTAAGGAAGAAAGGGGATTATCAGACAAAAAAAGAAAACATTTGTCAGCAAACTGGCCTATTTACAATGAGTTATCAGTGAGGAATGTCACAGGTAGGGGAAAAATTCAAACCAAAAACAAAAAGGCAGGCTGTGTAGAGTACTGCCTGTGGGAAACCCCGGGCAGGCTGCACCTGCGAGGGGCCCAGGGGAGCCCCACAGACTGCACTCTGAAACCACACACTAGCCAGGCGGGTGGCTCACACCTGTAATCCCAACACTTTGGGAGGCCAGCGTGGGCAGATCACTCAAGGTCAGGAGTTCGAGACCAACCTGGCCAACATGGAGAAATGCCATCTCTACTAAAAATACAAAAATTAGCCAGGCATGGTGGCTCACACCTGTAATACCAGCCACTCGGGAGGCTGAGGCACAAGAATCACTTGAACCCAGGAAGGCAGAGGTTGTGGTGAGCCAAGATTATGCCACTGCACTTCAGCCTGGGTGACGGAGAGAGGCTTTGTCTCAAAAAAAAAGAAAAAGAAAAAGAAAGAAACCACATATTAAATGCCTCCAGGTAGCAAGAAAGGGAAGGTGGGGTGGGAGTAGAGGTACCAGGAGGGCAGAGACTTAACTAGCTAGTGAGATGGGAAAGGACAGAATCTCACAGGCTTCAGGGGCTGGGTTTGGGGGAGACATAGGTTTGTGTGGGAGATAATTTACCAATAGCCAGGAAAATTAAAATCTCCTGCCAGAAACAGCGCCTGAATTAAGTCATCCGAGGTAACATCACCAGTAATGGAGCAAATCAACATCACATGCCTCCTGATATGACACACAGAGGAGGACACAGAATTTGTTGTGACATTCCTGACAAAAGTGCATACCCTGAATTTAATCATGGGGTAAAATCAGGCAAACCCGAACTGAGACATTCTACAGAATACCCTGTCTATACTCTTCAGAAATATCAAGGTCGGCCGGGCGCGGTGGCTCAAGCCTGTAATCCCAGCACTTTGGGAGGCCGAGACGGGCGGATCATGAGATCAGGAGTTCGAGACCATCCTGGCTAACACGGTGAAACCCCGTCTCTACTAAAAAATACAAAAAACTAGCCGGGCGAGGTGGCGGGTGCCTGTAGTCCCGGCTACTCGGGAGGCTGAGGCAGGAGAATGGCGTGAACCCGGGAGGCAGAGCTTGCAGTGAGCTGAGATCCGGCCACTGCACTCCAGCCTGGGCGACACAGCGAGACTCCGTCTCAAAAAAAAAAGAAATATCAAGGTCACGAAAGACAAAGGCAGAAGGAGGAACTGTTCCAGCTTACAGGACCTGAGAGAGATGAGAGAGACATGATCATTGAATTCAACATGTGATTCTGGGCCAAAAGAAGCCTTTTTTTTTTTCTTTTTCTCTAAAGCATGTTATTGGAACAACTGGAAAATTCCGAATAAGGCCTGTAATTAGATAATAGAATTGTACTGATATTAACTTCCTGATTTCTTTTTTTTTTTTCTCTTTTTTTTTTTCTTTTGAGACAGAGTCTCACTCCGTCACCCAGGCTGGAGTGCAGTGGCCCGATCTCAGCTCACTGCAACTTCCATCTCCCAGGTTCAAGGGATTCTCCTGCCTCAGCCTCCCAAGTAACTGGGAATACAGGTGCCCGCCACCATACCCAGCTAATTTTTGTATTTTTAGTAGATACGGCATTTCGCCATGTTAGCCAGGCTGGTCTCGAAATCCTGACTTTAGGTGATCTGCCCACTTCAGCCTCCCAAGGCATGAACCACCGTGGCTGGCCTGATTTTTTTTTTTTTTTTTGAGATAGCGTCTCACTCTGTCCCTCAGGCGGGAGTGCAATGGTGCGATCTCAGCTCACGGCAACGTGTACCTCCTGGACTCAAGCAATTCTTGTGCCTCAGGCTCCTGAGCAGCTGAGATCACAGGCATATGCCACCATGCCCAGCTCTTTTTTTTTTTTGTAAAGATGGCGTTTTGCCATGTAGTCCAGGTTGGTCTCAAACTTCTGGGCTCAAGCAGTTTGTCAACCTCAGCCTGCTAAAGTGCTGGGATTACAGGCATGAGCCACCGCACGGAGCCCAACTTCTTGATTTTGGTAACTATAATATACTGCGCTTATGGAAGAGGTTATCCTTGTTTTTAGGAAATACATGTCAGGTGTGATGGCTCACGACTGTAATCCCAGCACTTTAGGAAGGCCAGGCAGGAGAATCACTTGAGGCCAGGAGTTCAAGACCAGTCTGCGCAACATAGTAAGACTCTGTCTCTACAAACAAACAAACAAACAAAAAAATTTAGCCAGGAGTGGTGGTGCCTGCCTGTAGTCCTAGCTACTGGGAAGGCTGAGGCAAGGGGACCACACCTGTGAATAGCTGATGCACTCTAGCCTGGACAACACAGTGAGACTCTGTCTCTAAAAAAATAAAAATTGGCCAGGTGTGTGGCTCATGCCTATAATCCCAGACCTTTGGGAGAACAAGGCAGGTGGATCGCTTGAGCCCAGGAGTTCCAGACCAGTCTGGTCAATATAGTGAAACCCCCTCTTTATAAAAAATAAAAAATTGGCTGGGCGCGGTGGCTCAAGCCTGGAATCCCAGCACTTTGGGAGGCCGAGACGGGCGGATCACGAGGTCAGGAGATCGAGACCATCCTGGCTAACCCGGTGAAACCCCGTCTCTACTTAAAAAAACCAAAAAATTAGCCGGGCGAGGTGGCGGGCGCCTGTAGTCCCAGCTACTCGGGAGGCTGAGGCGGGAGAATGGCGTAAACCCAGGAGGCGGAGCTTGCAGTGAGCTGAGATCCGGCCACTGCACTCCAGGCTGGGCGACAGAGCGAGACTCCGTCTCAAAAAAAATAAAAAAATAAAAAATAAAATAAAAAATAAAATAAAAGATTAGACAGGCCTGGTGGCACCGCACCTGTGGTCCCAGCTACTGGGGAGGCTGAGGTGGGGGATTGCTTGAGCCCAGGAGGCGAAGGCTGCAGTGAGCTGTGATCATGCCACTGCACTCTAGCCTGGGTGACAGAGTGAGACACTATCTCAAAAAAAAAAAAAAAAAAAAAAAGGCCAGGTACAGTGGCTCATGCCTGTAATCCTAGCACTTTGGGAGGCCAAGGCAGGAGGATCATTTGAGCCCAGGAGTTCGAGACAAGCCTCGGCAACATGGCAAAACCCCGTTTCTACAAAAAAATTTTTTAAAAAATTAGATGGGCATGGTGGTGTACACTTGTAGTCCCAGCTACTCAGGAGGCTGAGATGGGAGAATCACCTGAACTTGGGGAGGTCAAGGGTCAAGGCTGCAGTGAGCCATGATCATGCCACTGCGTTCCAGTCTTGGTGACAGAGTGAGACCTTGTCTCTAAAAAAAAATTAATTAATTATATTAAAATTAAAATAAATACGTAAGTTAAATTCATGAAACAAAGGACAGCTTTAAAACACATATATTGAAGGCCAGGCATGGTGGCTCGTGCCTGTAATCCTAGTACTTTGGGAGGCTGAGGAGAGTGGATTGCCTGAGCCTCGGAGTTCTATGCCAGCCTAGGCAATATAGCAAGACCTTGTCGCTACAAAAAATACCAAAATTAGCTGGCAGTGGTGGCACACACCTGTAGTCCCAGCTACTCAGGAGGCTGAGGGGGACGGATTGTTTGAGCCAGGGAGGCCAAGCCTACAGTGAACCATGATTGTGCTACTGTACTCCAGCCTGGGTGAGACAGCAAGATCCTGTCTCAAAAATCAATCAATCCATAATCAAATTATGACAAAATAAAACGTTTAAAAAGAATATTTTTTGAACACGATTGTCTGTGATATGGGGAAGTGGGTCACAGTGGATGGAGAATTCCTATTCACTCTATGCCCTATGATAGTTTTAAAATATTGCACTGTATACACATAATTAGTTTTTGAAGTAGATAATTAATCTTTAATAAAAAAAAAAAAAGGCCAGGCGCAGTGGCTCACGCCTGTAATCCTAGCACTTTGGGACACCAAGGCGGGTGGATCACAAGGTCAGGAGATTGAGACCATCCTGGCTAACACGGTGAAACCTTGTCTCTACTAAAAATACAAAAAATTAGCTGGGCGTGGTGGCAGGCACTTGTAGTCCCAGCTATTAGAAAGGCTGAGGGAGGACAATCGCTTGAACCTGGGAGGTGGAGGTTGCAGTGAGCCAAGATCGCGCCACTGTATTCCAGCCTGGGCGACAGACGGAGACTCCGTCTCAAAAAAAAAAAAAAAAAAAAAAAACCAAACCAAAACAAAAAAACCTTTGAACTCTGACCTGCAAAATCACTTCTAGGAACTTACGAAAGAGCAAAGATGTACTTCTGAAGTTGTTCCCTGTATCTTTATTATACTAATGACAAACTGAATATAACCTCACTAACCAACAATGGGAGATGACGTAAGTAAATCACAGAACATCCATGCACAACAGAATACTAAGTAACTGTTTAAAGAATGTGGCAGGTCTATTGTTGCTGAAATGCAAAGACGGTCCATATTACTGGTGTTTTTGTTTTTTCCCTGACACAGGGTCTCACTAGTGCAGTGGCATGATCATGGCTCACTGCAGCCTTGAACTCCTGGGCTCAAACAATCCAGTTCAGCCTCCCATGTAACTGGGACTACAGGCACATGCCACCATGCCTGGCTAATTTTTGTATTTTTTATACAGGCAAGGTTTCACCATGTTGCTCAGGCTGGTTTTGAACTCCTGGCCTCAAGTGATCTGCCTGCCTTGGCCTCCCACAGTGCTAGGATTACAGGCATAAGCCACCGTGCCCAGCTATAATTACTGTTTTAAGTGAAAAAGTTTTAAGTGATAAAACTACATGTACAGTGGTCCCATTAAATCAGTCTGTTTGTTGGACATTGCGCTACAGGAAGACAGTGTGATGAATTTTCACCAAATTCAGTGACTGTATTTGGGATCACCTGACTCAAATATAGTCTGTGATGTTTATATCCGTATCCGTATCTGTAAACATATTTATTACACACATATGCCAAAGGATATCTACCAAGAGGTTAATGGTGCAGTGGCAATCCCTGGGTGACAGTTTTGTTTTTTTGTTTTTGCATGGGTTTTCTTTTTTTTTGAGACAGAGTCTTGCTCTGTCACCAAGGCTGGAGTGCAGTGGCCGGATTTCAGCTCACTGCAAGCTCCGCCTCCCGGGTTCACGCCATTCTCCTGCCTCAGCCTCCGGAGTAGCTGGGACTACAGGCGCCCGCCACCTCGCCCGGCTAGTTTTT
Organism: Macaca thibetana thibetana; assembly: GCF_024542745.1. Lineage (NCBI taxonomy): Eukaryota > Metazoa > Chordata > Mammalia > Primates > Cercopithecidae > Macaca > Macaca thibetana. Next base: position 66,209,501 of record NC_065587.1, read on the forward strand.
TGTATTTTTTAGTAGAGACGGGGTTTCACCGGGTTAGCCAGGATGGTCTCGATCTCCTGACCTTGTGATCCGCCCGTCTCGGCCTCCCAAAGTGCTGGGATTACAGGCTTGAGCCACCGCGCCCGGCCTGCGTGGGTTTTTACAAAATTCTTTTCTCTGCATTGAACATTTGCATTGAACATTGACTTTTGCAATTAGGGGGAAAGATCAATAAATCTTCTTTTTCTTTTTTTTCTTTTTTGAGACGGAATCTCTCTCTCTGTTGCCCAGGCTGGAGTGCAGTGGCATGATCTTGGCTCACTGCAACCTCCACCTCCCAGGTTCAAGCGATTCTCCTGCCTCAGCCTACGGAGTAGCTGGGACTACAGGAGTGTGTCACCACATCCGGCTAATTTTTGTTTTTTTTGTTTTTTGTTTTTTGTTTTAGTAGAGACAGGGTTTCACCATGTTGGCCAGGCTGGTCTCGAACTCCTGACCTCAAGTGATTCGCCCTCCTTGGCCTCCCAAAATGCTGGGATTATAAGAGTGAGCCACCACACCTGGCCAAATCTTATTTTTTAAAAGAAAATATTAGGCCGGGCGCGGTGGCTCAAGCCTGTAATCCCAGCACTTTGGGAGGCCGAGGCGGGCGGATCACAAGGTCAGGAGATCGAGACCATCCTGGCTAACACGGTGAAACTCCGTCTCTACTAAAAACACAAAAAACTAGCCGGGCGAGGTGGCGGGCGCCTGTAGTCCCAGCTACTCGGGAGGCTGAGGCAGGAGAATGGCGTAAACCCAGGAGGCGGAGCTTGCAGTGAGCTGAGATCTGGCCACTGCACTCCAGCCTGGGGGACAGAGAAAGACTCCGTCTCAAAAAAAAAATAAAAATAAAAATAAAAATAAAAATAAAATAAAATAAAATATTAAACATATAGTAAACATATAGTGACATGACTAAAATTCATTTGAGAGCTTTGGGGAAAGTAGACATAGGCAGGCCAAGGCAATGTGGCTGACAGGGAACAGAAACCAGAATGACAGGGCTTGGACCTCTAAAAATATGATGAAGCCACCACAGCCACTCAAATGTCACTATGAGATAGAATCAACTCTCATGGTGTATAAGCCACTGTTATTTTAGGTCTCTACTGCATGCAGCCAAACCTCTACTTAAATAACATGAATAATAATAATTGCAGCAATAACATTTATTGAGTACCTACTATGTTCCAGGTACCATGTCTAAGAGCCTCAGCCTTGTCTTACTTGATCCTTATAAATAACCCAATAGGGCAGGCACTACTGTGATCCCCATTTCATTGAGGAGAAAACCGAGGCTCAGAGTGGCTGAATACCTTGCCCAAAGTCATCCACTGGATTTGCAGTCAAGACAGGATTTAAGCACAGGCCAATGGCTCCAGAACCCTTACCATTACCCATGATACCATTCCACCTTCAGGCCATTCAGATGGGGGCCTGGCTCATTGGGCCTTACTTTTGGGACAGGACAACAGCTCCAATGTCTAAAAAGGGCCACTGGCACTATGACCCTACAAGGGGACTGCACAGGGTCATCAGCACTGCAAACTCCCAAGACCAGGGCTGTGAGGCTTCCAAGATCTCACACTAGGGTTCGAATCTAAACTCTGCTGATGTTGTTACTCTGGTGGGCAGGCCACTTCTCTTTGAACCTCAATGTCTTCATCTTCAAAATGGGGAGAATACCACCTTCCTCCCAGGACTGCAGGGATTCATGTCACTAAGGGCAAAGCTTGGCACAGAGCAGGTGCTTCCTTCCCTTTACTTGGCATCTCACTCCAGAGTCACACAGCCACAGGAACTCACAGATAACCCACAAATCGGAAGGGCAAGAGCCAAAGAAAATTTCTCGAGTGCAAATGGGAATAAGTCATCACTGCCAGAAATCTCTGCCCCTTGGCTGACCAAAGCTTTGCCCGGCTTCCCTGCCTCTCTTGCCCCATTTCCCAGAGTCTTGGAGGCAAGTTACCCTACACTGCATTTCTTGAGTTCTAGCTCCTCCGCCAACTTCTCAAAGCTCTTGTGATTTCTACGCGGCCCTTCATGCCTTGGCCCCACTTTTTCCCACAGGCCCCATCTAAACATCTCCCTCCCACTTCCACTCTACATAACAGTCATTCTTTTTTTTTTTTTTGAGACGGAGTCTCGCTCTGTCGCCCAGGCTGGAGTGCAGTGGCACGGTCTCAGCTCACTACAAGCTCCGCCTCCCGGGTTCACGCAATTCTCCTGCCTCAGCCTCCCAAGTAGCTGGGACTACAGGCACCCGCCACCACACCTGGCTAATTTTTTGTATTTTTTAGTAGAGACAGGGTTTCACCATGTTAGCCAGGATGGTCTTGATCTCCTGACCCACCCGCCTCAGCCTCCCAAAGTGCTGGGATTACAGGCATGAGCCACCGCGCCAGCCTAACAGTCATTCTATTAATAAACCACTTGCTATTGTATTTTAAACTTGTGGTTCCTCCTGCTAAGAACACACTCCACCCCATCCATTGACTACCTGGCAAACTCCTATTCATCCTTCAAAACCCAGTTCAGATGTCACTGCTCCTGGGACAGCTTCTCTAGCCTGCCTCCCCCTGTGGTACCTCTATACCTTATAAACATATATGATAGCATTTTATCAAGTGACAGGGTGCTTTTGTTTACACACCTGTCACCCTGAGCAGCCCACGCATTTTAAGCTCAAGGTATTTACTTATCTCTGAACCCAGAAGCTTCACCCAGGAGTTACAGGGCCTCATTAACAGAATCACCAAATCTCTGCAGGTACAAGTTTGTACAGAGAAGCAAAAACCATTGTAACAGTAAAATATTTGGTAATGAACTGGAAGGAGGCCCCAGACAAACACCACTCCTGGCCTTTTGCTACTATCTACCCCCATGAGCTTTGTGAGGCAGCTGCTCCCAGATGATGCAGGCAAATGTACAGCAAAATGACTGCAGATGGGGGATTTCACGACATCATCAAAGTGATGTTAGACATCTGCAAATAACACCATCAACAAAGGAAGATCCGGCAAACAGACCAGAAAACAACTGAGGCAGAGAAACTCAACAAGGATGATCAGAGGTAAGTAGCTCCAAAGACTACAGGTGCGTGCCACCACACCTGGCTAATTTTTCTATTTTTGTTGAGACAAGGTCTTGCTATGTTGCCCAGGCTGGTTTCAAACTCCTGGGCTCAAGCCATCCTCCCACCTCAGCCTCCCCGAGTGCTAGGATTACAGGCGTGAGCCACTATACCCGGCTTTAACGTGAAGATCTAAGGATAAAAAGCACATTGCAAAACTGAGGGAGCTTTTCATCATTTCTGCCAAAGGAACCCTCTTCACGACCACAATGGAAGACTGAAGTGATATAAATGATTATCAGAATAAATTACCCCAAATAAAATCCATACTTGATCCATTACTTGTTCATTCTAAGAATCAGCATATAGGCTGGGCACAGTGGCTCACGTCTGTAAACCTAGCATTTTGGGAGGCTAAGGTGGGAGGATCACTTGAATCCAGGAATTTAAGACCAGCCTGAGCAACATGGCGAAACCCCGTCTCTACAAAAAATACAAAAATTAGCTGGGTGGTGGTGCATGCCTGTTAGTCCCAGCTACTCAGGTGGCTGACGTGGGAGGATCACCTGAGCCTGGGGAGGCTGCAGAGAGCTGTGATGGTGCCACTGGACTCCAACCTGGACAACAGAGCAAAATCCTGTCTCAAAGAAAAAAATCAAATAAAAATAGGAATCAGCATATAGCTTCAACTTTAACCTAGATCTTACAGATTATAAAACAAATGAATATTATTTTTATGATTTTTGCTTTTAAACATGTTACTGTTCATTTTAAAATGTATTTTATTTTGTAGAGATGGGGTCTCTTTATGTTGCCAGGCTGGTCTCGAACTCCTGGCCTCCTCCTGCCTTGGGCTCCCAAAGTACTGGGGTTACAGATGTGGGCCACTACACCCTGCTCATTCTTTTTTCACTGTGAGAACTGGTGTACCACTTCGATTGTAAGCTAAATTTTGTAGATTATGAGACAAAATAATACTGTCATAATTGTTTAGTTTGGAATAAAATGCTCAAACCTTTTTCCACTATGAACAAGGAAATATAGGTTCCTCTTTTTAAGGATTTTTTTTTGGGAAAAATGTCTGCCAAGACATAAGAATGATATAAGGAGAGCCAGCATCCTTTCTTCCACCAGTGCCAAAGCCAGAACCCACTCTGCCAGGCTGGACCCCAGCCAGGAGCCTCGGTTTCTCCTTTCAAGTATCTCACTGGTCCTGAGCAGTCAGAACTACCAAGGCCACAGGCCCTGGGCTCCCTGCCCACCCACCCGTCCACCCAGGGAGAGGGAAGCGGGAGGGCACATACTTGTAGACGGCGCTGTCCTTCTTGGGGCTGTGCTGTGGCAGGAGGCTATGGGAGTACTGGTGCACGCCCAGGTCGTACAGCGAGGGGAAGTCCTTGCCACAGAGGTGGCAGCGGTAGCTCAGCTCCTCCTGGTGGCTCTTGATGTGCTCCAGAAATGTGTCGAGCTTTGGGAACGTCTGGGCACAGCTTTTGACCACACACTTGTACACCTTGAGGGAAGATGCTGGGCAGGTGACAGGAGGCAGGAGAGCTTCCTCCACCGCAGCCCCTGGCCTGTGGCATTGGCCCTGGACTGCTGGTAGATGACTTGACCACTGCTCCCTCGGCTCCCCTGCTGCTACTGGATCCCAGGGTTTTTATTCATTCATTCATTCATTCATTCATTCATTCATTCATTTTTGAGACAGAGTCTCACCCTGTCACCCAGGCTGGAGTGCAGTAGCGCAATCTTGGCTCACTGCAACCTCCACTTCCCAGGTTCAAGCAATTCTCTTGCCTCAGCCTCCCCAGTAGCTGGGATTACAGGCACGCACCACCATGCCCAGCTAATTTTTGTATTTGTAGTAGAGACGGGGTTTCACCATGTTGGCCAGGCTGGTCTCGAACTCCTGACCTCAAGTGATCCACCCGCCTTGGCCTCCCAAAGTGGTGGGACTACAGGTGTGAGCCACTGGGCCCAGCCCCTGGTTTTACTTTGATTAGAGGGTTCCCTCCTCTCAGCCAGTCATGATGTCCCTACTACCCTTCCCTCAGGTTCTGTGTGGCATGGGTATATTTAGAAAAATTATTCAAGACCTGGATATACAGTGAAAAGATGATAGTGTACCCTTTCAATGTCATACTGGAATAGCGGCTCTCAAACTGATGCGGGCCTCAGAATTACAGGTTGCTGAAGGCTGCACTCCCGCCACCCCCGCCATTCCCCCCACCCCCCCACCACCCCCGCCACCCTGAGAAATCTGACTCAGCGGGACTGAATACGTGCATCACTAACGAGGAATCCTCAGGGGATGCTGGCGCTGCCACCCGGGAAGCTTACTTTGAGAACTGCTGTCTAAGGAGCCCATCTATAGCCTGCCCACAGTCATCTCACTCTACGGGATGTGGCTACTTCTGACTACTTCCCATTGATTAGGACTCTACAGTTAAATGTTAATTTGTTAATTTGTAAAAACTGATCCAATGTCATTGATTTGTGTCAGGTAAAGAAGATAACCCCAAAGGTCACAGGTTTTGTTGTCTTGCAGGACATTAACCAGATTTGTATGTAATTTGGCAATCTGACTTCAGTATCTCTTTTTTTCATTGACAGTTATTAGGCATAGCTATCCATGTCTCACGGCCTCTGTTGAACAGGCTTTGTCTTCCTTCGGGTTCCCTCACTAATGAGTTAAGTAAAATTCTGACTCACTTTTGGGTCTCATTTGTATGAGAAGTATGTTTTTAACAACTTGAAAATTATACTTTGATAAATAGCACATAAGTCCTGGTTGCCTACACAATATCATGCACTCCTTCTACTTAACAACGTGAACCCTGATTTGCTCAGGATAGCAACATACCTAGTTAAAACACTCGATCCAGGCCGGGCGCAGTGGCTCATGCCTGTAATCCTAACACATTGGGAGGCCAAGGCAGGCAGATCAATTGAGCCCAGGAGTTCGAGACCAGCCTGGCCAACATGGTGAAACCCCATCTCTACTGAAAGCACAAAAATTAGCCAGGTGTAGTGGTGCATGCATGTAATCCCAGCTACTCGAGAGGCTGAGGCAGGAGAATCCCTTGAACCCGGGAGGCGGCGACTGCAGTGAGCTGAGATCAAGCCACTGCACTCCAGCCTGGGTGACAGAGTGAGATCCTGTCTAAAAAAAACAAAAACACGGGCTGGGCGCGGTGGCTCATACCTGTAATCGCAACACACTATGAAGCCGAGGCAGGTGGATCACTTGAGGTAAGGAGTTCAGGACCAGCCTGGCCAACGTGGTGAAACCCCATCTCTACTAAAAATACAAAAATTAGCTGGGTGTGGTGGGGAGGCACCTGTAATCCCAGCTACTTGGGAAGCTGAGGCAGGAGAATCGCTTGAATGCAGGAGGTGGAGGTTGCAGTGAGCCGAGATCGTGCCATTGCACTACAGCCTGGGTGACCAGAGTGAGACTCCGTCTCAGAAAAAAGAAAAAAAAAAAAAAACCACTTGATTCTGGTTCCCTTGCATCTAGTGTCAGCCATGTGACTCCTTCCTAACCAATGATATACAATCAGTAGTCTTTGAGGACAGCATCACTTCCAGAACACAAAGGCAAAAGCTTCCCAGGAGAAATCCCCTCTGCTTTCTGTGTTTGTCTTGACTGGAATACACATGTGATGGATGGAGACATAGCAGCCATCCTGCAACCTTGGGGACGAAGTCCATAAGCTAAGAATGGCAGATCAGACAGCTGAGTCTACGGTGATATAGAGTCTGCTCTATATAAGCCCAACACTGCCTACTTAGGGACTTCTTCTTTGAATTTATTTGATGTGAGAGAAATAAAACCCTATGAAGCCAGTTTTCTATCATTTGTAGCATAATAATGCATTCTTAAATGATAGAGCACATGTACTGGGTTTGACCAAAAAGAGATCTACAAAGTGCTTCTAGGAAAAGCTTTCTTGCTGCTATAAAAGATACAGAAGAGATAACCCCTTTTGGTTCATAGATAACAGTGGGTCTGGATTGGTGCCCAGAAAGAGTGACCACCGGCCAGATGCAGCAGCTCATGCCTATAATCCTAGCACTTTGGAAGGCCAAGCAGGCAGATCACTTGAGGTCAGGAGTTCAAGACCAGCCTGGCCAACACAGAGGTGGAGGTTGCAGTGAGCTGAGATCACACCACCGCACTACAGCCTGGGCGGAAGAGTAAAACCATCTCAAAAAAAAAAAAAAGTGATCACCATCCCAGGACAGGAGGACAAGGTGAGCCATCAGGAGAGGTCAAGGCCATACCCTGAGATGGCAGAGACCAGAGCTGGAAAGACACAGGGTCCTTACGCTGGGTGGAGTCAGCTGTCTCAGTTCTGGAGGTGAGTCAAAGTTTTCTGTGATTTGCCCCAAGGGTAACCTTACTTAACTCCATCAATCCCCTGCTCGGAATCTAACTGGGGGGAATAGAGCCGTGGAAGGTCTGACTCACTGGTTCCTACCCCTTCCTAGGCAGCATTCAAGACCCTAGCACCAGTGAAAGGTGAGGACTGGTGTCCTATGGGCCCCTGCTGCCACCACCCACCTACCTGCTCGTTCTTATGCTGGGTCATGTGAGACTTGAGCTGGAAGTAGGTGCTGAATTTGCTGGGACAGAATTGGCACAGGTAGGAGCTGTCGATGAGGACCACCTGCTTGGGCTCCGGCTTGTCCCCCTCTTCCTCACCGGCTATGGCCAAGGCCTGGGGCTGTGGTGCACCCGGCAGGGGCTGGCCCAACCCTATGGAGAAAGCCAGGGAAGTCAGGACAAGGAGCCAGCCCATTCAGGAAGGACGCACAGAACCCCTACCCTGTGCTCCTCTGTGTTCACCCAGCACCTGCTACCCGCTTTGGGTCAGACTCTGTGCTTAAGGTGCTGCACTCACACTCAGCCGGTGTGCACTGATACGGCCAACCCCAGGCTCAAATACAGAAATGCTTCCTTTCTGAGTGCGAAACAGCTGCTGCCTCAGGCCTCCCCTCTCTGGCCTTCCCCTCAGACATTGCAGACCTCTCCACGGTTGTTAAAAATTCTGAACACCATCCTAGTTGTACTCATAATGCCTCCCCAGTCCCTTCTAATTGTAATCATCTGTCCGGGTGCGATGGCTCACATGTGTAATCCCAGCACTTTGGGAGGTCAAGGCGGATAGATCACTTGAGGTCAGAAGTTCGAGATCAGCCTGCCCAACATGGCGAAAGCCCGTCTCTACGAACAATACAAAAATTAGCCAGGCGTGGTGGAGGGTGCCTGTAATCCCAGCTACATGGGAGGCTGAGGCAGGAGAATTGCTCGAACCTGGGAGGCAGAGGTTGCAGTGAGCAGAGATTGTGCCACTGTACTCCAGCCTGGGTGACAGAGTGTGATTCTGTCTCAAAGAATAATAATAATAATTGTAATTATCAGCCAGGTGCAGTGGCTCACGCCTGTAATCCCAACACTTTGGGAGGCCAAGGCGGGTGGATCACCTGAGTTCAGGAGTTTGAGACCAACCTGGCCAACATGGTGAAATCCCATCTCTACTAAAAATACAAAAAAAGTAGCTGGGCGTGGTGGCACACACCTGTAATCCCAGCTACTTGTGAGGCTGAGGCAGGAGAATTGCTTGAACTCGGGAGGCAGAGGTTGTAGTGAACCAAGATTGCGCTATTGCACTCCAGCCTCAGCCATAAGAATAGACTCCATTTCAAACAAACAAACAAACAAAATTGTAATCATCTGTTTCATCATCCTTCCCTCACTACACTGTTCCTCACTTCCCTTGATATCAGGGACCTCTGGCCTCATCCCTGCAGGTCCAGTGGCTGGGCACATAGTAGGCCTCTATAAATGTTTGCTAAATAGTTAAACCTTTGATGCTAGGCACTAAAGGAGCTTCAAAAGAAATGGAAGAAATGATTTATTCTGTAGGGCCGTGTGGTGGCTCATTCCTATAATCCCAGCACTTTAGGAGGCCAAGGAAGGAGGATCCCTTGAACCCAGGAGTTCAAGACCAGCCTAGGCAACATAATGAGACCCAATCTCTACAAAAAATAAACAAAATTAGCTGGGCATGGTTGCATGTGCCGGTGGTCCCACCTACCCAGGAAGCTCAGGTGGGAGGATCACTTGAGCCCAGGAGGTTGAGGTTGCAGGGAGCCACCACCGTGCCACTGGTCTCCAGCCTGGGTGACAGAGCAAGATCTTGTCTCGAAAGAAAATTTTTTTAAAGAAAAAAAAAAAGGAGTTCACAAGAACTCAGAGGGCACACAGTAGGGCTAGTTCCAACAGGAAGCCTGAAAGAAGGTCAGATAAAAGTGGCTACACATTGTTTTCCCAGCAAAACACTCCCTTCATTACCTAGCACATGGCTGGCATTGCTCACCCTTGGGGCTACATGGGAATGGCTTAGACTCTGGCCTTACACTGTCCAATAAAGTGGTCCTGAGCCACACGTGGCTACTGAGAACTTGAAATGTGGTGCCAGGCATGATGGTTCACACTTATAATTCCGGCACTTTGGGAGGCTGAGGTGAGAGGATCACTTGAGCCCAGGAGTTTGAGACCAGGCTAGGCAACAAAGCAAGACCCTGCCTCTACAAAAAAAAATTTTTTTTAACAATTAGCCAGGCACAGTGGTGCACCCCTGTCCCAGCTACTTAGGAGGCTGAGGAGAGAGGATCACTTGAGTTCAGGAGTTCGAGGCTACAATGAGTTATGATTGCACCACTGCACTCCAGTCTGGGGTGACAGAATGAGACCCTAACTGGAAAAAAAAAAACAAAACAGAAAGAAATGTATCCAGTCCATATCCAAATGTGCTATACATGTATTTACCTGCTGGATTTCAAAAATTTAGTAAAAAAAAGAATATAAAGTATATTTAATCTTTATATTATATGTTAAAATAATAATGTTAATATATTAGGTTAAATACCAGGAGATGGAGGTTGCATTGAGCTGAGATCATGCCACTGCACTCCAGCCTGGGCAACAGAGCAAGAATCCATCTCAAAAAAATATATATATATGTATATATACACACACACACACACACATATATTTAAATATATATAAATATATATGGTTATATATTATATATGGTTAAATATATATGGTTAAATAAGATATATAATTAAAATTAATTTGATTTTTTAAAAAATTGTTTTTAATGTAGCTACTAGAAAATTTTATTTCATTTATTTAAGATTATTTTTGCCACTAAAGACAGAACTTATAAATTTTTTTTAAAATAGAGATGGGGTTTTACCATATTGCCCAGGCTGATCTTGAACTCCTGAGCTCAAAAGATCCTCTCACTTCAACCTCCCAAACTGCTGGGATTACAGGCGTGAGCCACCATGCCCAGCTGAACATTTTAAATTATGTATGTTGTTCATATTCTATTTCTGTTGGGCAGCAATGCTCTAAACCTAGTCAAGTTCTCAGTCTTCATGCAAGAAAGAAACTCAACCAATATCAGGGGTAGGAACATTAGCTCAGGGACAAATGATGAGAATCTCACATGTATAAAGAGCTTTGGAGACCAACTAACCATGGAGGTCAAACAGCTTTCAACTTCTGATCAACTACACTGACTGCCTGGAGCAACACATAGAAAACAAATTCCGAGCAGGGATGGTGAGGGAAGGCAAAGGTTGAAAAACTACCTGTTGGTCAGGCATGGTGGCTCATGTCTGTAATCCCAGCACTTTGGGAGGCCAAGGTGGGAAGATCACTTGAGGTCAGGAGTTCGAGACCAGCCTGGCCAACATGGTGAAGCCCTGTCTCTACTAAAAATACAAAATTAGCCAGATGTGGTAACGGATGCCTGTAATCCCAGCTACTCATGAGGCTAAGGCAGGAGGATCACTTGAGCCTGGCAGGCAGAGGTTGCAGTGAGCTGAGATAGCACCACTACACTCCAGCCTAGGTGGCAGAGACGCTGTCTCAAAAAAAGAAAAAAGAAAAACTACCTGTTGGTACAATGTCTAGTATTTGGGTGATGGGTACACTAGAAGCCCAGCCACCACCATTATACATCTAATACCCATGTAACAAACAAGCACATGTACCCCCTAAACCTAAAATTTCAAAAATAAACATAACTAAACATAGAAAAGGTAATGCAGTGTGCTATGATTTTACAAGGGCAACAATGCCACTAGATGACAGACATTTCCAGCCCCATTATTATAATCTTATGGGACCACTGTCACATATGCCATCTGTTACTCATGGAAACATCCTTACATAGCATGTGACTGTATTACTATGGTGGTTGTCAAATCGTTATTTTCTAATTTAATCATTATTTCTACTTTTATCAGTTCACATTTTACTATAAGAAAGGGCTTTCTTTAAATGTGGCACATACATACCACAGAATACTATGCAGCCATAAAAAAAAATGAGTTCATGTCTTTTGCAGGGACATGGATGAAGCAGCTGGAAACCATCATTCTCAGCAAGTTAACACAGGAACAGAAAACCAAACACCATATGTGCTCACTCACAGGTGGGAGTTGAACGATGAGAACATATGGACACAGGGAGGGGAACATCACACACGGGGGCCTGTCGGGGGGTGGGGGACAAGGGGAGGGAGAGCATTAGGACAAATACCTAATGCATGTGGGGCCTAAAACCCAGATGACGGGTTGATAGGTGCAGCAAACCACCATGGCACATGTATACCTATGTAACCAACCTGCACGTTCTGCACATGTATCCCAGAACTTAAAGCACAAGTTAAAAAAAAAGGCCTTTCTTTTATCCCCTATTTATTTATTCATTCATTTTAACAGTATGGGCTCATAAATTTTTATTTTATAGTAGTCTCCCCTTATTTGCAGTTTTGCTTTCCATGATTTCAATTACCCTAACTCAACCATGGTCTGAAAATATTAAATGGAAAATTCCAGAAATAAACAATTCATAAGTTAAAAAAAAAAAAAAGATTCTGAGGTGAGATCCAGGCTCAACAAAAAATGGGTAGGTGATTGAATAGTGATATCTGCCATGGGTACAGTATTAGAGTAATGCCACACATGTTGTATGTTTGTCATCCTTCCTTTCATCTTATGCCGCATTTTATAGATAAAGGTAGATTGAAGCCTAGAGAGGTCATGGGGGTTGCCCAAGGTCACACAGCTTGCAAAAAAATCTGTGAAGCAGCAGAAGAGAGGTGTGGGGAGCACGGAGTTCCCTACTTCCACCCACCTGTGTTTTCCTCGTCCTCCTGCCTGCTGGGGTTCAGGGCCATGACCTGTACGGTCACAGAGTTTCGAGACACGGTGCCACCACTGTGTCCCGGAGGCCACACCTTGTGGGTCTGCATGTGTTTCTTAACATTAGACTTCTGGGCAAAGGCACGGCCACACGCAATGCACTGGAAGGGCTTCTCACCGGTGTGGCTGTGGAAGACAAGCTTGTCAGTGCCCTCCTGCAGGAACGGGGATGAGGCCTCAGCCCAGGAGCTCACAGCCACCAGGAAGGCCCAGAAAGAATATCCAGATGCCGCTGGCCACCATTCTGACACCACAGGGACAAGCCCCCTCACTGAGGCAGGCAGACCAGAGATGGAAAGACCCTGGGTTCTGGGTCACATTACTGAGCTGCTCATCAACAAACCCTGGAGCCGCCCTCCTCTGGCCATCTCATACTGTGAGAGAACATTTCCTAATTGTTCAGGCCCATTTAAATGAGGACTCCTGGCCTGGCACAGTAGTTCACACCTGTAATCCCAGCACTTTGGGAGGCTGAGGCAGGTGGATCACTTGAGGTCAGGAGTTTGAGACCAGCCTGGGCAACATGATGAAACCCTGTTTCTACAAAAAATACAAAAATTAGCTAGGTGTGGTGGTGCGAGCCTGTGGTCTCAGCTACTCAGAAGGCTGAGGTAGGAGGATAGCTTGAGCCTGGGAGGTTGAGGCTGCAATGAGCCGAGATTGCACCATTGCATTCCAGCCTGGGCAACAGAGCAAGGCCCTCTCTCAAAAAAGAGAAAAAAAATTAAATTCATTAAAATAAAACAAAACACAAAATTCAGTTTCTCAGTCTCACTATCCACATTCCAAGTGCTCAACAGCCATGTATTGTCAGTAGCTACCATATTGGACAGTGCCAATTTGAGCATTTCTTCTTTTTTTTTTTTTTTTTGAGACAGAGTCTCACTCTGTCACCCAGGCTGGAGTGCACTGGCGCGATCTCGGCTCACTGCAACCTCCGCCTCCTTGGTTCAAGGGATTCTCCTGTCTCAGCCTCTGGAGTAGCTGGGTCTACAAGCACCTGCCACCATGCCCAGCTAATTTTTGTATTTTTAGTAGAGACAGGGTTTCACCATGTTGGCCAGGCTGGTCTCAAACCCCTGACCTCAAGTGATCCACCCACCTCAAGATTCCCAAAGTGCTGGGATTACAGGTGAGCCACCGTGCCTGGCCCAATTTGAGCATTTCTATAGCTACAGAGAGTTCTATTGGACAGTGACAGCACTCGTGTAGACCAGTTCTCAACTGAGGCCAGTTTTGCCCTCCAGGGGACATCTGCCATTTTTGATTGTCACAGCTGTAGCTGCAGTACTACTAGCATCTAATAGTTAGAGGCCAGGGATGCTCCTAAACATTCCAAGATGTGCAGGTCAGCTCCCTACAGGAAAGAATGATATGATCCAAGACCCAAAATGTCAGTAGTGCCAAGACTGAAAAACCCTTGTCTAGATAGAAGCTGTTGCCGGCCATGGCTGGAATCTGAGGTTTGTTCTCTCTCTGTTTCTCTCTCTCTCCCTCTCTCTCTCTCCCCTTCTGTTATAAGAGATGAGCATGTATACCAAAGGTGTTAAAGACCAAATTATACCAAACTGAGGTTTTCTCTATGACTCCCTAAGGACTGAAATTGCAAAGGGAATAACTTTCGCACTACATCTTTCAGAACTTTTCAACCCCATATTCATGAACCACCAAAAATCATCTCATCGGCCGGGCGTGGTGGCTCACTCCTGTAGTTCCAGCACTTTGAGAGGCCGAGGCAGGCAGATCACCTGAGGTTGGGAGTTCGAGACCAGGCTGACCAACATGGAGAAACCCCCATCTCTACTAAAAATACAAAATTAGCCGGGCGTGGTGGCGCATGCCTGTAATCCCAGCTACTTGGGAGGCTAAGGCAGGGGTATCACATGAACCCAGGAGTCGGAGGTTGCAGTGAGCCGAGATCGCACCTTGCACTCCGGCCTGGGCAACAAGAGCAGCACTCAGTCTCAAAAAGAAAAAAAAAAAACCATCTCATGTACCAGTGCATCTCACTGTGTAAGAAACGCTGAACAAGCCCACCCTCCCCTTCCACAGATGGAAAAACCAAGGTCCAGAAGGGATCCCCGCATGGTTAGTCTGGAGTAAGCACAGAGTCCACAGAGTCCTATTTGCAAAGTACAGTAGCCCTGGCAGGCCAGTCTGTTCTGCAGAGGGGAGACCTGAGACAGCCCTAACACATCTGGGAAGCCCCTCTGGGTTCAGTGCTTTTCTTCCCCTACACGGCCTATCCCAGACCTTCCCAGTCTCTATGGGCAGGCCCCACAGCTTTCACAGGTCCCTCCCACAGCTCCTGAGATAGAAGAGGAAAACCACTCAACCTGGACTACAGCCTGAACATGCAAGTGCAGCCTGGGTCACCCTACAGGCTAGGGGCTGAGAAGGGAGTCTCGCTTCCAGCGCAGATGGTCCCAGCCACACCTGCCCAGGAGCCACCTGCCTCACCGCGCATGTGTACCTTCGGATGTGCTGCTGCAGGTCAAAGTTTTTGGTGAATGACTTGTCACAGTATGAGCACTTGAGTTTCTGAGCCTTTGGCTTCCCTGCAGCTGAAAGACAAGTGGAAGGAGGGGACAATGAGGCTGGGGGTGCAGCCCAGGGCGCCAAGAGTAGCCTCTGGCTACTGTACCTGAGCCGGACAATGCATATCCCAGGGAAGTCTACGCCTATGCACAGGCCAGGGAGGAGACATGGGAGAGCTTCACAGGGCCTGGGGAGGAAAGCCTAGGATATGCTCCAGCTGGGAAAGCAAGACAAAACCTTCAAAGGCTCCCCTCTGCCCTACAATCAAATCCACCCTCTTTGCCATGGCCCACAGCACTCTGCATCCCCTCACTCCTGACAACCTCATCATTCTGTCCATCCAGCTGCAGTGAACTCCCAGCTAATCTTGCTAACCTTAAAAGACCTCAAGCATGTTCCTGCCTCTGGGCCTTTGCACCTGCTGTTCCCCCTTGCCTGGAATGCTTGTCCCACAGATACCCACAAGGCTGCTTCCTTCTCCTCCCCACATGAATAGTTAGAAGCATTTTCCAGCCTCTCCCTAGTTGTTCTCAATCGTAAGACCCATTAACCTCCTTCCTGGAGCAACCCAGAAATATTTACTTATTTATTCCCTGTCTCTTCCATTAAACTGAAAGCAGAAGGAATCACAGACCAAGAGACTAGATTCCAGTGCCTGACACAGGGCCTGGCACAAAGATGCTCAATACATCATTGCGGAAGGAAGGAAGGGAAGGAGTAGTTGACTGGAAAGCTGCTGAAAAATTCTCAATTTCTATCCTCTCCATCTGCTGCCTGCTCTGACACCACCTCCCACCCCATACTTACCACCTGCATTAGGATGGCAGATACTACTGCTTGCCTAATAGCCACTCTCTCCTTCACTCCTCACAAATCCCATAATAGGAGTATCAATGTCCCCAGC
Source organism: Macaca thibetana thibetana (assembly GCF_024542745.1). Lineage (NCBI taxonomy): Eukaryota > Metazoa > Chordata > Mammalia > Primates > Cercopithecidae > Macaca > Macaca thibetana. The sequence goes on from NC_065587.1 coordinate 66,225,331, forward strand.
CAAAAGAGACACTTCCCAGCTTCTCCTGCAGCTAGGTATGGCCACGTGACTAAGTTTTCAGAAATGAGATATAAGCAAAAATATCAAACAGAACTTCTAGGCCGGGCGCGGTGGCTCAAGCCTGTAATCCCAGCACTTTGGGAGGCCGAGACGGGCGGATCACGAGGTCAGGAGATCGAGACCATCCTGGTTAACACGGTGAAACCCCGTCTCTACTAAAAAATACAAAAAAAACTAGCCGGCCGAGGTGGTGGACGCCTGTAGTCCCAGCTACTCGGGAGGCTGAGGCAGGAGAATGGCGTGAACCCGGGAGGTGGAGCTTGCAGTGAGCTGAGATCCGGCCACTGCACTCCAGCCTGGGTGACAGCGCGAGACTCCGTCTCAAAAAAAAAAAAAAGGCCGGGCGCGGTGGCTCAAGCCTGTAATCCCAGCACTTTGGGAGGCCGAGACGGGCGGATCACGAGGTCAGGAGATCGAGACCATCCTGGCTAACATGGTGAAACGCCATCTCTACTAAAACATACAAAAAACTAGCCGGGCGAGGTGGCGGGCGCCTGTAGTCCCAGCTACGCGGGAGGCTGAGCCAGGAGAATGTCGTGAACCTGGGAGGCGGAGCTTGCAGTGAGCTGAGATCCGGCCACTGTACTCTAGCCTGGGTGACAAAGCAAGACTCCGTCTCAAAAAAAAAAAAAAAAAAAAAAAAAAAAGAACTTCTAGAAGCTGGGAGAAGCCCCTTTTATCCTTCCCTTTCCCTTCTTCTTACTGCCTGGAATATTAAAGTGATGACCGGAGCTCCAGCAGCTATCTTAGACAATGAGGCACCAGGATAACTGATACCATGTTTGGAGGTGGTGGAAACAGAAAGACAGAAGAAATGAGGGTGCCTGGTGCCCATGCAGTCACATGATCCCCAGATTGTCTGGCTTCTGGCCTTGACTTATACAGGAGAGAAACAAAATTCTATCATTTTGAAGTCATTGCTGTTTTGAATTTTCTATTACATGCAACCAAAGTTGAACTACCATAAAAGGGAAGACCAGAACCAAGCAGCTTGTGGATTGGCCAATGCTGAGGAAAGATGCCCATGGCAGGCTGGGGGCCCACCTTCCGGGAGTCCCCTGGCACCTTTAGCCCGTCGGGTCTTCAGCGTTGGTGGAGAGTCAAAGGTGGCCACCGTGCCCCCGGTGGCGCTGGTCATGGGGGCAGCGGGGTTTGGTCCTTTGGGTTTGAATCCCTGTTTGCCAGGGCTGTACACTGCGGGGGTGGGGTATACTGGAGCCTCCACACACTGGTTTGGCACCTAGAAGGACAACACAGTCAAAGAAAAAGCCCTGCCAGGGGAGGGGAAGAGCTCCCAGCCAGGCACACTCTCCCTGCCTCCCTGGCTGACCTCAGCCACTCTCCCCTACATCACCATCACAGCCCCTCCACCTGGCCCGGTCACCCAAGTCACTCCCAAGCCCCCTTAGAACTTCATGAAGCCAGGAGGCCAGAACAGCTATGGAGCCAGGCTGCCTGGGTTCAAATCTTGACTCTTCCACTTAGCACCTAGGTGACCTTAGGCATCTTTTTAATTTCTCTGTCTCAGTTTCCACATCTGTAAAATGGGACTCATCATAGTACCCCTCTCACGCGGTTACTGTGAAGATTAAATGAAGCAACACATAAAGGGCTTAGAACAGTGACTGGCACAGAGTGAGCATGCAATACACATTAGCTGTTATTATTGCCATGCCTATTCTTATCAGTGGTACTTTCCTAGCATAAGAGAACTAGGTGGCTGGGCACAGTGGCTCACACCTGTAATCCCAGCACTTTGGGAGACCAAGGTGGGCAGATCACCTGAGGTCAGGAGTTTGAGACCAGCCTGGCCCACATGGTGAGACCCCGTCTCTACCAAAAATACAAAAATTAGCCAGGTATGGTGTTGTGTGCCTGTAATCCCAGCTACTCAGGAGGCTAAGGCAGGAGAATCGCTTGAGCCTGGGAGGCGGAGGTTGCAGTGGGCCAAGATCGCGCCACTGCACTCCAGCCTGGGCGATGGAGTGAGACTCTGTCTCAAAAAAAAAAAGAGAACCAGGAAGTCAGAGGGGTCTGTGCTCCCCCAGCTGCTCCAATTCCTGACTGACACTACCCAATGCCACAGTAGCAGGCTTCCCTTCACTGAGAACTGAAACCACAAGAAATTACCAAATGAATTCTGAGGCATTCAGATTTAGTTAACACTAAGCTTACATCCCCATACTGTGACATTGTAAAGAATTCGTTTATTCAGCCTTTTTTTTTTTTTTTTTTTTTGCTTGCTCTGTTGCCCAGGCTGGAATACAATGATGTGATCTCGGCTCACTGCAGCCTTGACCTCCAGGCTCAAGCAACCCTCCCGCCTCACCCCACTAAATAGCTGGGATAACAGGCACACACCACCACACCCAGCTAATTTTTGTGTATTTTGTAGAGACGAGATTTCACCATGTTGCCCAAGCTAGTCTCAAACTCCTGAGCTTAAGTGATCCACCGACCTCGGGCTCCCAAAGTGCAGGGATTACAGGTGTGAGCCACTGTGCCTGGCCTATTCATCATTCATTGGTCTTCCTGAGGTGTCCTATCCAAGATTTCTGGTCAGGCACGATGACTCATGCCTGCAATTCCAGCACTTGGGGAGGCCAAGGAAGGAGGATCGCTTGAGCACAAGAGCTTGAGACTAGCCTGGGCAACATAGGGAGAGCTGATCTCCACAAAACATTTAAAAAATTAGATGGGCATGGTGGCGCATGCCTGTAGTCCCAGTTACTCAGGAGGCTGAGATGGGAGAATCACCTGAGCCTGGGAGATCAAGACTGTGGTAAGCCGTGATGGCGCCACTGCATTCCAGCCTGGGTGACAGAGCAAGACTCTGCCTCAAAAAAAAAAAAAAAAAAAAAAAAAAAAAAGAATTCAACTCAGCAAAATACCCAAAGTTGAAAAAATATTTCAGACAAATACAAATAAATAGAAAGCTACAGTTGGAATAATAAAATCAGACAAAGCTGAAAAAAGGGTAAAAAAATAATAATAACAATTATAAAATATGGCCAGGTGTGGTGGCTCATGCCTGTAATCCCAGCACTCTGGGAGGCTGAGGTGAGAGGATCACTTGAGGCCAGGAGATGGAGACCAACCTGGGCTAAAGTGAGACCCCCATCTCTAATTTAAAAAAAAAAAAAAAAACCTTCTGCAGAAATACCTTGCCTGGTTTCTATTTTCCTGACCAAACCCTGACCAATACAGCACTCAAATATTTGTTGGGCCAGGTGCGGTGGCTCATACCTGTAATCCCAACACTTTGGGAGGCCGAGGCAGGCAGATCACCTGAGGCCAGGAGTTCGAGACCAGCCCGGTCATCATGGCGAAACCCATTTCTACTAAAAATACAAAAAAATTTAGCTGGGTGTGGTAGCTCACGCCTGTAATACCAGCTACTTGAGAGGTTGAGGTACGAGAATCACTTGAATCTGAGTGGTGGAGGCTTCAGTGAGCCAAGATTGCACCACTGCACTCCATCCTGGGTGACAGAGTGAGACTCTGTCTCAAATAAATAAATAAATACTTGTCACGTGAATAAATTCAGCCATCACTCAAGGCATTACTGAGAAATTAATGTGACTGCCACTGGCATAGGCTCTTACTGTCCTCAACAGCTCTTCAGGGAGAGTTCCCATTTTAGAGGAGTGCAAACTGAGGTCAGACAGTCCAGTGTAAGGTATCTACTCTAGGAGTGCTCTGCTAGGTGCTAAGGATGCAAAGTCTAGTAAGACTCAGGCCCTGCCCTCAAATATCACCCTCATCTATATGGAAAATCAATAGCAGCAGCTCCCGCTGTGCTGGTCCTCTCTGGGCTGGTCCCCTCTGACTACCACAAGCCACCAGCATTATCTCAGCATCCTGCTAACTTAACTTTTTCTCAACGCAATAAATTCCCTAGAGAAGCTTGCTCTATTCTCCCAGGAGAGGGCAAATCCCCTTGCAGCCCCTCAGAACATCACATGAATGCCTTGTGGTGGGATCTTCCCACTGGTCTGGGCTCTCTTTATACAGAGACTACCTGACAGGGGATGTCCGTGGCTGGATTCTATGGTGAGTCTGAGTTAGTGTGATTTCCAGTGCAGTGAGTTGTTTCTGTCATAACCATACCCTCCAGCACTGGTGTCTTGGAAGGTTCTGTGAACTCAGTGCATTTCGAGTAGACGGCCTGTAGCTTAGAGTTCATCGGCAGGGAATTACTATGGTACATTGATTGTATTACGGACCCAGTTCTTCACCCCTCCCCATACCCATGCCTTTGCAGTGGGACTTTGCAGCTCTTCCCATCAAGAGGTGGCATCTATTTCCCTACCTGCACTATCTAAGCTGGCCTTGTGATCTGCTTTGGCCAGTAGAAGTGATTCTGTGTTACTTACAAGCCTAAACCTTAAAAGGCCCTGGGCATTTCTGCCTGCATTTTTGTACTTCCACCATGGCCATGAGAACCTAGTGGAGGCTGAGTCACGCAGAACAGAGCTGAGTCACACCACTTGTCCCAGCCCAGGCTATCCTAGAGCAGCTGACAGCCAGCCAACCTTCAGACATGAGTGAGCCCAGCCAAGACCCACAGTTGTCTAGCTGACCACTGCAAACACGTGAACAATAAACACTTTTGCTATATGCCACTGATGCCTGATGGATATTTCTTACCCAGCAATAGCTAACTGATACACCTAGCTTATTAAAAACTGTAAGAGACACTTAGGCAGATAATTTTTTTGAATCTTTTTTCATTTTTTGCCCAAAACGGTAGGCATTCTCTGACTGTTCTGAGCATTACCTACAGACAGCTTATATTTCTGCTACAACCTGCACTCCATTCCACCTTCTCATGGCTTGCATCTTACATCTGTGGGTGTGATGCTTTGATTAAAGTCCTTCTCCCCCGTGATGTGGCCGGGACTGGATCTGGTTTTCATGGTATCCCCGGCACAGTGCCTGGCACACAGCTGGTGCTCAGGATGGGTCCAGGTTGGCCATGATGTCCATGACCAGTGTCCTCTTCCACCCTGCCCCCTCTGCTCACCTCCAGGGGTGGGTAGGGCTGCATCCCCAGCGCCTGGATCTCCACCGTTCCACTCCCAGCCAGGGGCGCAGCAGCACTGTACACCTCCACCACACCGTTCCCACCAGGGTTGGGACGCCCGGGGGGGCCCAGGCTCTGGGGTGGAGGTGGCTGGGGCTGAGGTGGTGGCGGTGGGGGCAGTGGTGGAGGAGGTGGAGGAGGGGGTGGAGGCTGAGTGAGGTAGCTGGGCACGGAATGCATGTTCAGGCTGCTCTGAAATCAGAAAAGAAAAAGTGTTACAGCCTCTTGATACTAGTTGTCTTATTTATTGGGGAGGAAGGACATTTGCTTTAGCCAGCCAGGTGGAAAGAACAGCTACTCACCAGGCAGCTCAGGGGAGGGGCTAAGAGAGGATGGGGAAACAAAGTCATGGGAGAATTCGAAGGAAGCCTCAGCTTGGTGCTGCTATCCCTTTTCCCTATGAAAGTTGGCAAAAATGACCTCACTGATACACAAAAGAGTTAATATAGCAGCCTAATGTTGCTATCTTAAGAAGGGCTTCCCGCCGGGCACGGTGGCTCAAGCCTGTAATCCCAGCACTTTGGGAGGCCGAGACGGGCGGATCACGAGGTCAGGAAATCGGGACCATCCTGGCTAACACGGTGAAACCCCGTCTCTACTAAAAATACAAAAAACTAGCCGAGCGAGGTGGCGGGCGCCTGTAGTCCCAGCTACTCCGGAGGCTGAGGCAGGAGAATGGCGTAAACCCGGGAGGCGGAACTTGCAGTGAGTTGAGATCCGGCCACTGCACTCCAGCCCGGGCAACAGAGCAAGACTCCGTCTCAAAAAAAAAAAAAAAAAAAAAAAGAAGGGCTTCCCTTTCCAACTTGGACCTGGCAGAACGGCTCCCACAAAGAAGGGTGGCGAGAAGAAAAAAGGCCATTCTGCCATCAACGAGGTGGTGACCCAAGAATATACCAAAAACATTGACAAGCGCATCCATGGAGTGGGCTTCAAGAAGCGTGCCCCTCAGGGACTTAAAGAGATTCGGAAATTTGCCATAAAGGAGATGGGAACTCCAGATGTGCGCATTGATACCAGGCTCAACAAAGCTGTCTGGGCCAAAGGAATAAGGGATGTCCGATACCGGATCCGTGCGCGGTTGTCCAGAAAACGTAATGAGGATGAAGATTCACCAAATAAGCTCTATACTTTGGTTACCTATGTACCTGTTACCACTTTCAAAAATCTACAGACAGTCAAAGTGGAAGAGAACTAATCGCTGATCGTCAAATACCTCAAATAAAGTGATAAAATTGCAAAAAATAAAAATAAAAAAGGGCTTGCTTGCAGCACTAGCTCATGACTGGGACCTGAGAACCAGGCTTGTGGGACACCTCCTTTGTTGATAAGGCTTGTTTTGCCACCTGGGGCACTGTTCTATGGTACCAGCTTACATAGAGTGTTTAGACAAAATATGTGATTCATGGCGAACACTTCCTTCTCTTCTGGGAGTCCGGAATTTTGGTCATGGTGGCTGATCACCTACATGACCAATCCCTAACAGAAACCCTGGCCTTGGGCCTGGCGCAGTGGCTAACACCTGTAATTTCAGCACTTTGGGAGGCCGAGGCAGGTGGAGTCCAGGAATTCGAGACCAGCCTGGGCAACATGGCGAAACCCCATCTCTACTAAAAACACAAAAACATTAGCCAGGCATAGTGGTGCACACCTGTAGTCCCAGCTACTTGGGAGGCTGTGGGAGAATCACCTGAGCCCAGGGAGGTGGAGGTTGCAGTGAGCTGAAATCGCACCACTGCACTCCAGCCAGGGCAGTTGAAGTGAGACCCTGTCTCAGAAAAAAGAAAAAAAAAAAAAAAAAAAACCCTGGCTTTGGAGTCTTAAGTGTGTTTCCCTGTGTAGCAACCCGGCACACATGTTTCTAGACTTCACTGCTGCAGGAAGAAGTGTGCTCTGTGCAACCTCTCCCCTCCTCTCAAGACAAAGAACTCTGGATTCCTCCAGATTCCAAAGTGTCTTTCTCCCTTGCTGATCTTGCTGTGTGTTCCTTTGCTGTAATAAACCACAGCCATGAGTACAACCACCTCTGAGTCCCGTGAGTCTTTCGAGAGAATCATGAATGTGTGGGTAGTCGTGAAACGCAGCCAGTAACTTCTAGAAATTTATGCTACAAAAAAAAACCAAGCAGGTGGGCAAAGACTTCTGTACATGGATGGTGACTCCAGCCATTTTTATAACAGCAAAAAACAACAATGACCTATATGTCTATACATAGAAACTTGGCTAAACAGAAGATGTCCTATCCATATGGTGGAATCCTTTGCAGTTGTTAAAATGATGGTACTGCTGGGTGCAGTGGCTCATACCTGTAATCCCAGCACTTTGGGAGGCAGAGGGAGGAGGATCGCTTGAGCCCAGGAGTTCAAGACCAGCCTGGCAACATAGTGAGACTCTGTCTCTAAAAAAAAATTTTTTTTAGGCCAGGCACGGTGCGGTGGCTCACACCTGTAATCCCAGCACTTTGGGAGGCCAAGGCAGGCAGATCACTTGAGGTCATGAGTTTGAGACCAGCCTGACCAACACAGTGAAACCCCATCTCTACTAAAAATACAAAAATCAGCTGGGTGTGGTGGCGCATACCTGTAATCCCAACTACTCAGGAGGCTGAGGTAGGAGAATCACTTGAACCTGGGAGGCAGAAGTTGCAGGGAGCCAAGATCACACCACTGCACTCCAGTCTGGGCAACAGAGCAAGACTCTGTCTCAAAAAAAAAAAAGAAAAAAAAAAAGAACAAAAACAAAACTCAGGCTGGGGCAGTGGCTCACGTCTGTAATCCCAGCACTTCGGGAGACCAAGGTGGGAGGATCACTTGAGGTCAGGAGTTTGAGACCAGCCTGGCCAACATAGTGAAACCCCAACTCTACTAAAAATACAAAAATTGGGGCCGGGCGCGGTGGCTCAAGCCTGTAATCCCAGCACTTTGGGAGGCCGAGATGGGCGGATCACGAGGTCAGGAGATCGAGACCATCCTGGCTAACACGGTGAAACCCCGTCTCTACTAAAAATACAAAAAAAAAAACTAGCCGGGCGCGGTGGCGGGCGCCTGTAGTCCCAGCTACTCGGGAGGCTGAGGCAGGAGAATGGCGTAAACCCGGGAGGCAGAGCTTGCAGTGAGCTGAGATCCGGCCACTGCACTCCAGCCTGGGTGACAGAGCAAGACTCCCGTCTCAAAAAAAAAAAAAAAAAAAAAAAAAAAAAATTGGTTGGGCACAGTGGCTCAGCTCATGCTTGTAATCCCAGCATTTTGGGAGGCCGAGGTAGGGAGGTCCCCTGAGGTCGGGAGTTCGTGACCAGCTGGACAACATGGAGAAAACCTGTCTCTACTAAAAATACAAAAAAAAAAAAAATAGCTGGCTGTGGTGGCACATGCCTGTAATCCCAGCTATCAGGAGGCTGAGGCAGAAGAATCACTTGAACCCAGGAGGCAGAGGTTGCAGTGAGCCAAGATCGCACCACTGCACTCCAGCCTGGGAAACACAGTAAGATTCCATCTCAAAAAAAAAAAAAAAAAACAAAAAAAACAAAAAAAGTCAAGATAGCTGCACTGTATTGACAAAGCCCCACATGTTCTGGATCCCCACCTAGATGTAGCAGCTTCCCACCTATAGCAGAGCTGAACAAGGGGAAGCTGATAGCCTCCCTCAGCATCAGGGAGAGCTGGGGCCAGGCCCCCTTTATTCTACAAGATTCTGAATCTGCAGGAGTTAATGTACAGGTCTGGAATCAAGACCCTGTGAGAAGCCCACACCTTCTTACCTGCACAGGTGGGGGGCCCTGGGGCATGGGCTGGTCCAGGGATGTGAAGGCTGACATGGCAGACATGAGCACATCATCGCTCACCAAGATGTTCCCCTGCACCAGGGTCTGGATCAGTGGGGACGGGGGCACTGTGATGTATGTGGAGATCTGGACAGTGGGAGAGACAGAATGAGTGAGACAGAAACAGAGAGAGAGAGACAGAGAGAGAGACAGAGTGTGTGTGTGCACATGTGTGCGTGTGTGCATGTGTGGACATGTCTGAGGCTCTGTAAGTAAGCCGAGGGTATGGCACAAAAGATCCCGGTTCTGGAATCCCACAGACCTGGATTCCATTTCTACCTCTGCTGCTCCCTGCTGTGTGACCCTGGGCAAGTCACTTTACCTCTCTGTACCTCCATTTAATCATCTACCGAATGAGGAGGATAAGGCTGGGCATGGTGGCTCACAACTGTAATCCCAGCATTTTGAGAGGCTGAGGCAGTTGAATCATTTGAACCCATTTTGGGAGGCTGAGGCAGGTGAATCACTTGAACCCAGGAGTTCAAGACCAGCCTGGGCAACACGGTGAAACCCTGTCTCTACAAGAAAAATACAAAAATTAGCCAGTGTGGTTTTGTGCACAGCTGGTGTGGTTTTAGAGACTCTGTCTCTAAAAATAAACAAAAACAGAAAGAAAAAACAATGAGGAGAATAACTCACATCTCTCTGCAAAGTACATACCCTATGACTCAGTAATAATACTTCCTTGTATCAGCCGGGCACGGTGGCTCACGCCTGTAATCCCAGCACTTAGGGAGGCTGAGGTGGGCAGATCACGAAGTCAAGAGATCAAGACCATCCTGGCCAACGTGGTGAAACCCCATCTCTACTAAAAATACAAAAACTAGCCAGGCATGGTGGTGCATGCCTGTAGTCCCAGCTACTCAGGAGGCTGAGGCAGGAGAACCGCCTGAACCTGGGAGGTGGAGGTTGCAGTGAGCTGAGATCGCGTCACTGCACTCCAGCCTGGCGACAGAGTGAGACTCCATCTCAAGAGAAAAAAAAAATACTTCCTTGTATCTATCCTAAAGAAACACTGAACACATGTCCACAGAAGTCCACAAGTATCTTAGGTCAAGAAGAATATCCGGTCTGGCGCGGTGGCTCATGCCTGTAATTCCAGCACTTTGGGAGGCCAAGGCAGGCGGATCACTTGAGGTCAGGAGTTCGAGACCAGCCTGGCCAACAGAGTGAAACCCCGTCTCCACTAAAAATACAAAAATTAGCTGGGTGTGTTGGCAGGTGTCTGTAGTCCCAGCTACACGGGAGGCTGAGGCAGGAGAATCACTTGAACCTCAGAGACGGAGGTTGCAGTGAGCCAAGACCAGCCTGAGCTATAGAGTAAGACTTTATCTCAAAAAAAAAAGATAACAGAGGGTGAGGGGAATATTTTCTACTAGCAAAACTCATAGTCAAGCAGTGAGAAAAATGACTATGTTTTATGCCAGAAGATGCCTGTTTCAGTCTCTATGTCCTATAGGTCTGGGGTGAAGGCTTTCATTGTGATGACAGAAATGATACCTGTACAATGAATGAAGATAATGTTCTAAAGAGATAAGGAAAGAAAAGGAAGTCAGTTGAAACTCTGACCCCTTGACCTGGCATCCTGAGATATGCCCAGCCTCCTTTATGAGGGATCCTTTAATCTCTCTATGAGCCCGCCACCCAGGGTGTCTTTGCTCCAGAACCATGTTTTTGGCTGAGGACTTTGGAAGCTTCCCCAGATGCCTCCAGCCTGGTCCTCTGCTCTGGCCTCCAGACTTGGAAATCTACATTGTCTACTTCCTCACTGCCTCCGCTTAAAGGTCGCAGGCATCTCAGCTTCAACGGGCCCAGTTGAACTCCTGACATCCCCTCAAAACCTTCTCCTCACAGCCTCCTCCTTTCAGTCAGTGGCAACTCTAAATCAGGAGTCCCCCGTGACCCTTCCTGATCTCACACTCCTCACCCAGTCAATTCACAAGTTCTGTCAGCAACACCTTCAAAGTGTTTCTAAAATCTCATTTTCTTACCACTTCCACTGCCAACACGCTGGTCAAGCTACCTGCATCCACTGCCTGGATTTGTGCCACAGCCCCTCAACGGGTCTCCTGGCCTTCTCTCTTGCCTTCCCTCAAAACCTATTCTCTGTCCAGCAGCCAGAGTGACCTGATTAAAGTCACCATGTCCCTCCTCTTCTTAACAGCCTCCAATGGCTCCCATCTCATTCTCAGTAAAAGCCGCAGTGGCTGGGCATGGTGGCTAACACGTGTTATCCCAGCACTTTGGGAGGCCGAGGCGAGGGGATCACAAGATCAGGAGATCAAGAGTATCTTGGTCAACATGGTAAAACCCCATCTCTACTAAAAATACAAAAATCAGCCGGGTGTGGTGGCGCGCACCTGTAGTCCCAGCTACTCTGGAGGCTGAGGCAGGAGAATCACTTGAACCCGGGAGGCGGAGGTTGCAGTGAGCTGAGATCACTCCGCTGTACTACAGTCTGGGCAACAAGAGCGAAACTCCATCTCAAAAAAACAAAAAAACAAAACAAAAAAAAGCCCCAGACCCTACATGATCTGCCAAGACCCTCCTGCTGCCTCTCCTATCACCTCCCACCTTCCTACTTACTCACTCATTCCCAGCCACTCTCACCTCTTCATAGTTGCTGGAACAAACCCGGCACACTCCCGCCTCAAGGCCTCTGCATCTGCTGATCCCTGCACCTGGCTCCCACTTCCCCAAACCAGCTGCATGACTCATCCCCACACCTCCTTAGGTCTATCTGGTATGTTCTTCCTACTGATTTAAGTCACTGCAGAAATTATATAGTACTATTGTTTTAGATTTTAAAAATAATAATATATTATCTACTATTATTCTACAATTTGATTTTTCATACAAAACCTTTTATCTGCTATATAGTATTCTTCCCGGTCACCTCTTCACAGAGCCCTTCCCCAAGCACCATAGACAATATGGCAAAACCTCCTACCCCCGTCTGGCATCCCCTATCTCTCTGCATTTAACGTGCTGAAAACAGTACGTGTGCACCATCCATCTCGCCCCATTCCACAAGGGCAGTGACTTGGTCTGTCTTATCCATTGCTACAGCCCCAGTGCCCGGCACAGTGCCTGAGCACGACAGGCCCTCAAAAAAGACACGTTGAATGAATGAATGAACAAATACCTGGCGATTGGCAGGAGGCGGGGCCTGCTGGACTGCTGTGGGTGCTGCCGAAGGTGTGTAGATGCTGTTGGTGGCCAGGGAGACTGTTGCCAGGGCGGGGGCATTCCCCTGGCACTGTTCCCGCTTGTGGGTCATAAACGCTGGCAGCGAGTTGAATTGCTTCTTACACTTCCCGCAGAGAAAGACATCCTCATCATCTGGGGTCACACCCGCAGGGTAGTGGGAAGAGGCCACAGACAAAGGTCAAGTAATGAATAAAAAGCAAGAATATGTCAAGGGGCATCACAGTATGAAGCAGGAGCACTGCAGCTGACCACAAGCAGCAATCTGGGAGGAATGCCGCGACTCGACATGCAGGTGTCAGTCATCAACTATGTGCTTCCTAGGAGTTTTCAAAACCACACAGGTGGCCAGGTGCAGCGGCTCATGCCTGTAATCCCAGCACTTTGTGAGGCCGTGAAGGGTGGATCACCTGAGGTCAGGAGTTCAACACTAGCCTGGTCAACATGGCGAAACCCCATCTCCACTAAAAATACAAAAATTAGTTGGGCGTGGTGGTGCACGCCTGTAGTCCCAGTTACTTGGGAGGCTGAGGCAGGAGAATTGCTTGAACCCGAGAGGCAGAGGTTGCAGTGAGCCCAGATAGTGCCACTGCACTCCAGCCTGGGCAACAGAGCGAGACTCCATCTTAAAAAAAAAGAAAAAAAAACAAGTTCCTGCAGGGATAGCCGTATGCGGCCAGGTATCAATTAATTAGAAATCAAAAAACAGTAAAGTGTGTTCACTACAAAGTTGAGAACTTCAGAATCTTTATCCTGTCTGAATTTATTCATCAGTCCCCAAATGCACCACCTGATCATACTCCTCCATGCCTTTGCATCCACCGTTCGCCCTGCCAGGCTGCCTCTCTGTGGACAACTTGTTCTGCAAGGCTCACCTTGACTATCACCTCTTCCAAAAAGTCTTTTTTTCTTTTCTTTTTTTCTTCTTTTTTTTGAGAGAGAGTTTCACTCTTGTTGCCCAGGCTGGAGTGCAGTGGCACAATATCAGCTCTCTGCAACCTCTGCCTCCCAGATTCATGCGATTCTCCTGCCTCAGCTACCCCAGTAGCTGGGATTATAGGCGTGCACCACCATGCCCTGCTAATTTTTGTATTTTGAGTAGAGACGGGGTTTCACCATATTGGCCAGGCTGGTCTTGAACTTCCTGACCTGAAGTGATCCACCCACCTTGGCCTCCCAAAGTGCTGGGATTACAGGCATGAGCCACTGCACCGGCCTCTCCAGGAAGACTTTCATCAAAAGCCAGCGGCTATAGTTCCTTCCTCTGGCACACCTATCATATAACAGTTTTCTTATCAATACCAGACTGTGAGTTCCCTAAGGGAAGGAAATGTGTCTTATTTATCACCATAACTATAATATCTCCTGGAAACAGAGGAGGTTCTCAATGGATGTTTGTTGAATGAATGAAAAACTAAATGAATGATGAGCTACAGTTAACATCATCCATTGCTGAGGGTCTACCACAGCTATGCAGTCACTGGGTCAAGCACCCAACATGTGGTAGCAGAAATGTCTAATTGTTATTCAATTCTAATTGTACTCTTTTTTATTTATTTATTTTTTTAAGAGACGGGTTGCCAGGCAAGGTGGCTCACACCTGTAATCCTAGCACTTTGGGAGGCCAACGTGGGTGGATCACTTGAGGTCAGGAATTCATGACCAGCCTGGCCAATATGGTGAAACCCCAGCTCCACTAAAAATACAAAATTAGCTGGGCATGGTGGCGCATGCCTGTAATCTCAGCTACTCAGGAAGCTGAGGCAGGAGAATCACTTAAACCCAGGAGGTGGAGGTTGCAGTGAGCCGAGATCACACCACTGCACTCCAGCCTGGGCAACAGAGCAAGACTCTGTCTCAAAAAAATAAATAAATAAAAGGGCAGGGCATGGTAGCTCACGCCTATAATCCCAGCACTTTGTGAGGCCAAGGCAGGCGAATCACCTGAGGTCAGGAGTTCGAGACCAGCCTAGCCAACATGGCAAAACCCTGTCTCTACTAAAAATACAAAAATTAGCCAGGTGTGGTGGCAGGTGCCTGTAGTCCCAGCTACTCAGGAGGCTGACACAGGAGAATCACTTGAACCCGGGAGACGGAGGTTGCAGTGAGACAAGATCGTGCCATTGCACTCCAGCCTGGGCAACATGAGCGAAACTCCATCTCAACAAAAAGAGAGACACGGTCCTGTTGTGTTGCCCAAACTGCAGCACAGGGGCTATTCACAGGCATGATCATAGTGCACACCACTCTCAACTTGTATCCTTCTTATATAATAATACAAATTTCAGTGGGAAACATGGCTTCCTAGTTAAGTAATATATTTCCCAGGCTTCTTTGCAGCTAGGAATGTCATGTGACAGAATTCTGACCAATGGGACAATAACAGAACTGTACGGTATCTGCAACTTCCCCACAAAAGGAAAAGAAAAGGGTATGGACAGGGCACTGTGGTTCATGCCTGTAATCCCAGTACTTTGGGAGGCTGAGGCGGGAGGATTGCTTGAGCTCAGTAGTTCGAGACCAGCCTGGGCAGCACGGTGAGACCCTGTCTCTATTTTTTTTTTTTTTAATTAAAGAGAAGTTTTTTGGACAGGCATGGTGGCTCACGCCTGTAATCTCTGCACTTTGGGAGGCTGAAGTGGGTGGATCACCTGAGGTTAGGAGTTTGAGACCAGCCAGGCCAATATGATGAAATCCTGTCTACTTGTCCAGGTGCAGTGGCTCATACCTGTAATCCCAGAACTTTGAGAGGACGAGGCAGGTGGATCACAAGGTCAGGGGTTCAAGACCAGCCTGACCAACGTGGTGAAATCCTGTCTCTACTAAAAATACAAAAATTAGCTGGGCGTGGTGGTGGCGCCTGTAATCCCAGCTACTCAGGAGGCTGAGGCAGGAGAATTGCTTGAACCCGGGAGGCAGAAGTTGCAGTGAGCCGAGATCGCACCACTGCACTCCAGCCTGGGTGACAGAGCAAGACTCCATCTCAAAAAACAAAACAAAACAAAACACAGCACAAGGGTATGACTTCCACTTCCCTCTTTCTTCCCTTCATGTTTGTTGGAATGTGCAAATCAAAGTGGGAGCTAGAGCAACCATCCGGGGCTGCAGCTTGAGGGCAGTAGAGCCATGGGAAAGAAGGAGTCTGAGTCTCACCATGCCCACCTCAAATGCCCAAATGCCCATCAGGACTTCACATAACACAGAAACAACCTTTAATCTTGTAGAAACCATGGTAAACTTCAATAGCTAGAACCAAATCCCAAGTACTCTCATAAGATTCTTATGAGGCAGAACAATTGTCCCCATTTTACAGACATAGGAACTGAACCACAGAGAAATTAACTCACTTGCCCAGGGTCACAGAGCTAAGAACTATAAGAACAATAATTAAAACCCAGCTGTTTAGCTCCCTGTCCCTAGTGTGATTCCCAAGTACACAGAAATGTTTGTGGAATGAATAAATGAACAGTCTCACATAGAAACTTCCAAAAGAAAGTTCTTACAGGCTGGGTGCAGTGGCTCATGCAGGTAATCCCAGCACTTTAGGAGGCTGAGGTGAGCGGATCACCTTAGGTCAGGTGTTTGAGACCAGCCTGGCCAACACAGTGAAACCCCATCTCTATTAAAAATACAAAAATACAAAAAATTAGCCAGGAGTGGTGGCACACGCCTGTAATCCCAGCTACACGGGAGGCTGAGGTATGAGAATTGCTTGAATCTGGGAGGTGGAGGTTGCAGTAAGCCAAGATCGTGCCCTGCACTCCAGCCTGGAGGACAGAGTAACACTCCGTCTCAAAAAAAAAAAAGAAAAAAAAGGGCCCTTACAGTCCTGGCCCATAAACAGGAGAAATTCATTCTCAGCCTATTCTTTCCACAGAAGGGAAGTTGAATAATCACTTCTAGGGCAAAGGCACAGGCATTGTTGTCAGGCATTGGGGCCCTTAGCCATTCCCTGCATCACGATCCCATCTCCCCACATTTACTAAGCAATTGAGAGTGGCGTCCTCAGAGCTAAGCAGAGAAAGGCATGAGCCCAAAGATCCAGGCTGGGAGGTGGGGGAGAAGTTTAGGCACCAGAGCATGTCCTGGGGACCACAGCAGGCATTTCACTCCCACAGCCCAGCACGAGCTCCACCTACTCTTCGCAGGGAGCCATTCACTCTCCCACTGGTAAACCTGAGCAGATACTCACCCAATGGCTGGATAGCAGGCGGCGCGTTGACACTCTGGCCTGTCGGATCAGGGACTGCTCCTTGGCCATCCAATAATGACTGGACAGCCAGAACGGTCTGATTGTCCATTCCTGAAAAAAGAAATGCAGCCTCTTTGGAAGGTAGGCCCAGCGTCATGCTCTGACACCACCCTTACAAGCCAGACCCACGGCAAAACCCCTGTGGCGGCTGGGTACGGTGGCTCACACCTGTAATCCCAGCACTGTGGGAGGCTAAGGCGGGAGGTCGCTTGAGCCCACGAGTTTAAGACCAGTCTAGGCAACATAGTGAGACTCCACCTCTACAAAACAATACAAAATTTAGGTAGGCGTGGTGGTGCATGCCTGTGGTCCCAGCTACTAGGGAGGCTGAGGTAGGAGGACTGCTTGAGCCTAGAAGGTCAAGGGTACCGTGAGCCATGATCATATCACTGCACTGCACTGTACTTGCTCTTGACAGAGCAAGACCCTGTCTCAAACAAAACAAAACCCTGTGGCAAGGATGGCTCCTATGCCCCAATATACATTATCTCCTGTTTCCACTGTGAGAGAGCCCAAGATTTTGGGCTGGAAAGATGGCCCCCAAATAAAGGTTACACTTCCCAGGCTCTCTCACAGTTAGGGAATGACTAAGTTCTGGTCAAAGGAATATAAATGTGCTATGTGGCAGCTTCTGGAAAGTTTTCTTAAAACTGCCTGATATGTGACCCTCTTCTTTGTCCCATCCTCCTTTCCACTTTCCAGAATAAGAATATGGTGGTAGCAACTCAATCCACCATCCTGGATCATAAGGACAAACCTTAGGATCATAGGATAAAAAGCTGGATGAAGCCAAGCGCGGTGGCTCACGCCTGTAATCCCAACACTCTGGGTGGCCAACGCGGGCAGATCACCTAAGGTCAGAAGTTCGAGACCATCCTGGCCAACATGGTGAGACCCTGTCTCCACTAAAAATATAAAATTAGCTGGGCATGGTGGTGTGTGATTATAATCCCAACTACTTGGGAGACTGAGGCAGGAGAATTGCTTGGATCCAGGAGGCAGAGGTTGCAGTGAGCCGAGATCGTGCCACTGCACTCCAGCCTGGGTGACAAGAGCGAAACTCTGTCTCAAAAAAAAAAGCTGGATAAATCCTGGGCCTCTGAGAACCTTGTAGAACATAGCCATCCTCCTATCCTAGACTGCCTTCCTCTGGAATTTCATGTGAAAGAAATAACCTTCCAGCCTGTTGAAGCCACTGCGACGTGGGGCCTGTCTTACTCATGGCTGACTCTCATCCTATGTGACAAAGTCCCTCCAGAAATCATGTTAGCCAGTCGTCCTCATGCACACCCCGCAAACCCCACAAATCTGTGTGCACGTGGGCATCCTTGTCTTCCTTATTTCTCAATGTGTCCTTGTCTTTTTTGTTCCGCAATAAACAATAGACTCTGAATTGGTGGCTGGGGAGTCGAGAAACTGATTTCTTCCAGGTTTTCTAATCAGTTATCACAGTTAAAGTTCACAGTAGTACACTGCCTGGCCATGTCACTAGCCGGATGAGAGGCCTCCTCACATCTCAGTGGCCACCAAGGCACACTGCACCCCTCCCAAAAGACCCAGATGGTGCCTCCTCTCTATGACCCCACAGCCAATGCTCTGCCTCCAACCTCTCAGCTCTTACTGGGATGTCTGCCCCAGCTTCTAACTACAATACAAATTGAAAGCATCAGACCAGCTATCTCTGGCCAGGTGTGGTGGCTCACGCCTGTAATCCCAGCACTTTGGGAGGCAGGGGCGGGTGAATCAAGAGGTTAGGAGTTCAAGACTAGCCTGGCCAAGATGGTGAAACCACATCTCTACTAAAAATACAAAAATTAGCTGGGCATGGTGGTGGGCGCCTGTAATCCCAGCTACTAGGGAGGCTGAGGCAGAGAACTGCTTGAACCCGGGAGGCGGAGCTTGCAGTGAGCCGAGATCACGCCACTGCACTCCAGCCTGGGTGACAGAGTGAGACTCCATCTCAAAAAAAAAAAAGTTGAAACCATCAGCTCCTGCAGCCAAACTGAATCCATGCTTTCCCTTGTCACAATGCAGGCTGTGTCCCTCCTGACGCCAGCCCTCCCCCTCATCTCCTCCTGCTCCTCAGAAGCCGCTCTCCACCAACTCTCACCACACTGTGCCTGGGAACCATCCACAGCTACACACGATCAGCCTCTCCAGAGTGCCTTCCTGAGAACTCACCTTTCCATCTCTCCTCCCTTCAACAGCAAGGATCCCATGAGGGTCCCCTACACCTTCTATCTCTTCTACCACCTTCCAGTTCTCCTCCCCCACTCTAGTGGGACTTAAGCCCTCCACCATCTGGAACCACCT
Organism: Macaca thibetana thibetana; assembly: GCF_024542745.1. Taxonomy (NCBI): domain Eukaryota; kingdom Metazoa; phylum Chordata; class Mammalia; order Primates; family Cercopithecidae; genus Macaca; species Macaca thibetana. Next base: position 66,244,069 of record NC_065587.1, read on the forward strand.
CTGAAAAAACGACAAAGTGAGAAAATCATGACAGTGAAAGACACCTGACCTAACCAACCCCTATCTTGCCTTTAACCTCCAAACTGCCCTTAGTCATCCCTGGGCTTGGGCCAAGATAACTATCGGAGAAATTTAGTTCACGGTTTATTTTTTATTTTATTTCATTTTTGAGACGGAGTCTCGCTCTGTCGCCTAGGCTGGAGAGCAGTGGTGCAATCTCGGCTCACTGCAAGCTCCGCCTTCCGGGTTCACACCATTCTCCTGCCTCAGCCTCCCGAGTAGCTGGGACTATAGGTACCCGCCATCACGCCTGGCTAATTTTTTTGTATTTTTAGTAGAGACAGGGTTTCACCGTGTTAGCCAGGATGGTCTAGATCTCCTGACCTCACAATCTGCCAGCCTCAGCCTCCCAAAGTACTGGGATTACATGCAGGAGCCACCACGCCCGCCCTCCCGGCCTAGTTTACAGTTTAAATGATAATAGCCTTTCCCCAAAACTAGCCCTCCTTTGTAAAGCTAATGAAAGACCACCAGGTTAGGAGGATAAGAGGATCCTAAATTCTGCTAAATTGTAGACATAAATATTACCAGCCATTATTCCAGAGGTCACAAGATTTGCAACTTCCCCAATTATTCCTGCAGATAATATCATTATCATTATTATTATTTTGAGATAGATCTCCCTATGTTGCCCAGGATGGTCTCAAACTGTTGTGCTCTAGGGATCCTCCCACCTCGGCCTCCCAAAGTGCTGGGAATACAGGTATGAGCCACTATGCTTGGCCAACTTTTTTTTTTTTTTTTTTGAGACAGAATTTCACTCTTGTGTTGTCCAGGCTGGAATGCAATGGCGCAATCTCGGCTCACTGCAATCTCCGCCTCCCAGATTCAAGTGATTCTCCTTCCTCAGCCTCCCAAGTAGCTGGGATTACAGGCATGTGCCCCCACGCCTGGCTAATTTTGTATTTTTAATAGAGACAGGGTTTCTCCATGTTGGTCAGGCTGGTCTCGAACTCCCGACCTCAGGTGATCCACCCGCCTCAGCCTCCCAAAGTGCTGGGATTACAGGTGTGAGCCACCACGTCTGGCCCCAACATCATTATTATAGAACCTAAGATTGGCCTTTTGAGACATCTTTTCAGATTTTTGCATTTCTGACAACCAATGGCTCCACCCAGACCCGCCAATGAGTCCTGCAGCCCCACCCGGAAGCAGACTCTGCATGTAGGAGGGCCATTTTTCACAACCCTATGATTGCACCCCCAACCAATCAGCAGCACCCATTCCTTTGCCCCTCAAACTATCCTTGAAAAAAACCTAGACTCTGGCCAGGTGCAGTGGCTCACACTTGTAATCCCAGCACTTTGGGAGGGCGAGGTGGGTGGATCACGAGGTCAGGAGATCGAGACCATCCTGGCTAATATGGTGAAACCCCGTCTCTACTAAAAAAAATACAAAAAACTAGCCGGGCGAGGTGGTGGGCGCCTGTAGTCCCAGCTACTCGGGAGGCTGAGGCAGGAGAATGGCGTAAACCCGGGAGGCGGAGCTTGCAGTGAGCTGAGATCCGGCCACTGCACTCCAGCCTGGGCGACAAAGCGAGACTCCGTCTCAAAAAAAAAAACAAAAAAAACAAAAAAAACAAAAAAAAACTGGAAACAGTTCAGATGTTCTTCAGTGAGTGAATGGTTAAATGGTGGAATAGCCATACTATGGAATACTACTAAGCAATAAAAAGGAACAAACTATTGCTATACACAACTTGGATGAATCGCTAGGGAATTATGATGCGTGAAAAAAGCCCAGCCGGGCGCGGTGGCTCACGCCTGTAATCCCAGCACTTTGGGAGGCCGAGGTGGGCGGATCACAAGGTCAGGAGATCGAGACCACGGTGAAACCCCGTCTCTACTAAAAATACAAAAAAAATTAGCCGGGCGCGGTGGCGGGCGCCTGTAGTCCCAGCTACTCAGGAGGCTGAGGCAGGAGAATGGCGTAAACCCAGGAGGCGGAGCTTGCAGTGAGCCGAGATCGCGCCACTGCACTCCAGCCTGGGCGACAGAGCGAGACTCCGTCTCAAAAAAAAAAAAAAAAAAAAAAAAAAAAAAAAAAAAACAAAAAACGAAAAAAGCCCATCTCAGTGGTATATACTTTATGATTTCATTTACATAGCATTCTTGAAATCACAAAACTTTACAAATGGAGACAGATTAGTGGTTGCAGGCATCAAGGATGGTGGGAGAAGGGGAGGATTTAGGGTGTGGCTATAAAAGGGCAACCCCTTGGAGTGATGTCCTGTTCTGCATATTGACTGGTGGTAATATACTGTAGTTTTGCAAAATGTTACACCAGGGGAAATGGGGTAAAGGACACGTGGGATCTCTCTTTATTATTTCCCACAACAGCATGTGAATCTACAGAAAAAGTGATTTCAAAATAAAAAAATTTAAACAAATGCAGGGTGGGTACAGTGCCTCATGCCTGTAATCCTAACACTTTGGGAAATCAATGTGGGAGGATTGCTTGATGCTAGCAGTTCAAGACCAACCTGGGCAACATAGCAAGACCTCATCTCTAGAAAATTTTAAAAATTGGCTGGGTGTGCTGGCATGCACCTATAGCTACCTGGGAGGCTGAGGTGGGAGGATCACTTGAGCGCATGAATTTGAGGCTGCAGTGAGCTATGAATGCACTACTGCACTCCAGCTTTGGAGACAGAGCGGGATCCTGTCTCTACAAATAAAAATACAAAAGGCTGGCTGGGCACAGTGCCTCACGCCTGTAATCCCATCACTTTGGAGGCCGAGGCGGGTGGATCACTTGAGATCAAGAGTTCAAGACCAGCCTGGCCAACGTGGTAAAACCCCGTCTCTACTAAAAATACAAAATTAGTCAGGCGTGGTGGTAAGTGCCTTGTAATCCCAGCTACTCGAGAGGCTGAGGCAGGAGAACCACTTGAACCTGGGAGGCAGAGGTTGCAGTGAGCCAAGAGCGCACCACTCCAGTCCAGCTTGGGTGACACAGTGAGACTGTCACAAAAAAAAAAAAAAAATTAAGTTAAATTAAATTTAAAAGGCAGCCTGGGCCAGGCTCAGTGGCTCATGCCTGTAATCCCAGCACTTTGGGAGGCAGAGATGGATCACTTGAGGTCAGGAGTTCGAGACCAGCCTGGCCAACATGGTGAAACCCCCTTCTCTATTAAACATACAAAAATTAGCCGGACGTGGTGGCATGCGCCTGTAGTCTCAGCTACTCGGGAGACTGAGGTACAAGAATCACTCAAACCCAGGAGGTGGAGGTCTCACTGAGCCGAGATTGCACCACCGTACTTCAGCCTGGGAGACAGTGTGAGACTGTCTCAAAAACAAAAACAGGCAGCCTGTGTAAAACTGAACTCGAATTAAATGTCATCCTCCACCCCAAAGTTTGTTCTCACAGTAATCCTCATCAAGGAGAACAGGGCACCACTGTCCACACATCTACAGCCTCTGGGGCACCCCTTGGGTCTTCCCTCAACCCACTGCTCCCCCTCTCCACTCCCCATTTCTGGTTCTTCAGCAAGTCTAGCTTATTCTGCCTCCCCAGTACATCTCAAATAAACTTTCTTTCCATCCCCACAGTTGTTCCCCAGCCCAGTTCTCTGCTGTACAACCTCCACCCCGACCCCCCACTGCCACTCTGGCCCCCTCCAGTCTGTTCCAGAGCAGCTTCGGTGAACTTTATAAAACACACATCAAGGCCGGGCGCGGTGGCTCAAGCCTGTAATCCCAGCACTTTGGGAGGCCGAGGTGGGCGGATCACGAGGTCAGGAGATCGAGACCATCCTGGATAACACAATGAAACCCCGTCTCCACTAAAAATACAAAAAAATTAGCCGGGCGTGGTGGCGGCGCCTGTAGTCCCAGCTACTCGGGAGGCTGAGGCAGGAGAATGGCGAGAACCCGGGAGGTGGAGCTTGCAGTGAGCCGAGATCGTGCCACTGCACTCCAGCCTGGGCGACAGAGCGAGACTCCGCCTCAAAAAAAACAAAAAAAACAAAAAAAAAAACCCACATCACATTGTACTGCTCCCCTGCTGAAAATCTTTTGTTAGCTCCACACTGATCCCAAGATAAAGTTCAGCTGCTCCATCAAACCCCATCTCTAGCAGCTCACCCACACCGAGCTTCTGTGAATCCCAGGAGACTTCTCTCCCCATGGCTGTGAAAATGCAGTTCCCACTGCCTGGGCCATTCTCATGCCCCCCCTCCCCGAGATCTCCACAGTCCTGCTGCCCTTTCTTCACCCAACATGCATCCCACTGTCCTAGGAATGGATTTCTCTTTAACTGTCTTCATTACTCAAAACACAAACACATTCTTGCAGTAAAAATTCCAACAATGAGGAAGTCCAAACAGCCTAAAGAGAAAGTAAGCCTCACCCCATTCTACTGGCCTCTGGGAGGGAACTACCACTGACCCTGGCCTTCCTGATCCACCACCCCCCAGCTTATGTTATTCACCGTAGGAATGGCCAGCTGAGGTCATCTTATTTTACATGACCTTTTCCATAATTCTGTCATTTCTCTAATTGCTTGTTTTATAACTTCTCTCCTCCACCAGACTGCAGGGCAGAGACTACGGGGAGTGTCTGGCTCAGTGAGTCTTCTGAATCGGAACCCCACTAGATGGAGGCAGGCCATCCCCCTTCCCCCCCATTTCCTGGTGCGAATTGTGATCCTTCAAGAAGAGAAGGGAGTCCTGGAGCAGTGGCTCACGCCTGTAATCCCAGCACTTTGGGAGGCTGAGGTGGGCAGATCACTTGAGGCCAGGAGTTCAAGACCAATCTGGCCAACATGGTGAAACCCCATCTCTATTAAAAATACCAAAAAAAAAAAAAAAAAAAAAAAAAAAAAAAAAATGGACAGGCGCGGTGGCTCATGGTGGCAATCCCAGCATTTTGGGAGGCCGAGGAGGGCGATCAGGAGGTCAGGAGATCGAGACCATCCCGGTTAACACAGTGAAACCCCATCTCTACTAAAAATACAAAAAAAAAAAAAAACTAGCCGGGCGTTGGAGCGGACGCCTGTAGTCCCAGCTGCTCGGGAGGCTGACGCAAGTGAATGGCGTGAACCCGGGAGGCGGAACTTGCAGTGAGCCGAGATCGCGCCACTACACTCCAGCCTGGGCGACAGAGCGAGACTCGTTTCCAAAAAAAAAAAAAAAAAAGAAAGAAAGAAATTAGCCGGGTGTGGTGGCACACGCCTGTAGTCCCAGCTACTTGGGAGGCGGAGGCACGAGAATCGCTCGAACCCGGGAGGAGCAGGTTGCAGTGAGCCGAGATCGCGCCACTGCACTCCAGCCTGGGCGACAGAGTGAGACTCTGTCTCAAAAAAATAAAAAAGTGCAGGGAGTGGCTGAGGATCTCCTAGGAAGCTGCAGGACTCAAAGCTTCAGCTTCATCCCTCCAGTCCAGCACTTCGAGTTTGTATCCTATCTGTATACTCATCTCATCCCACTCCTCCAAGACCAAACTTGGTCTGTATTTCCCACAATGTCTATTCTATGTCATGGCCCCGAGTCGCTAAGGCTGCCCTTCCTCCCCGACTCCCAGCAGGTGTACACATGGAGGTGCTCAGTGTTTGCTGTCTCCAAAGCCCACAATTTTGAGCCTGAGCACCAACCCCATCCTAGGTTCTTGCAGAGCACTGGACAGTCCGTCGGCACCCAGCGTTGGCTGGCGTGGGTCTGGGAGCACCACGTCCCGGCCGGGCACACCGCCGGCACCCACAGTGTCGGCTGAATTTGTAAAACTGCACCGGCCACGGTGCACACTTCAGGCGCCAGGTGTTTGCTGGCTTAGGTCCCTAAGCTCTGAGTCCAGACTGTGCACACAGGTGGCGCCTCTGCTGCTGTGGTCTGATCTTGAGACCACGTCCTAGCACGAGGCATATAGTCCAATCTGCAGAAGTTCTTCGTGGTCAGGCCGCCGAGGCCCTCCGGCCCGCAGCTGCGGCCGCACCCCCGTCCCGGGCCCCGCGCGCCGTCTAGCCGCCTCCCTGGCCGCGGCTGTTCCAGATCGCCCCGCCGTCGCCTCCCGCGCGGTTCCCTGCAGGGAGCCCCTCCCGCGCCCGCCCGAGGCCAGTAAGGCTGGCGCTGTTCCGGGCCCGGGCCCTCTCCCCGCCGGCCCGGCTCTCTCCGGCTGTTCCGGCCCCGGAGCTCCCCCGCCGGCCCTCAGCTCCCGCGCTGTTCCCGCCCGCGCCCCTCCCGCCCCGCGGCTGTTCCGGCCCCGGCGCCCTCCGCCCCGCGGCCGCCGCGCGCCCTACGCCGGGCGCTGCGAGGGCGCGGCGGGAGGGAGCGGCAGCGCGGAACAGCCGCCTCCCCTGGCCCCGCTGCCCCTCACCCTCCAGGGCCTCAAAGATCGCCTGCGCCATCTTGGAGCCGCCGCCGTCGCCGCCACCGGAGCCGAAGCCCGGCTACGCGAGCATTGTGGGAGCCGCGGCGGCTGAGTCAGGGCCGCCAGGGGGCGCCCAGGAGCCGCTGCCTAGGCCCCGGCCATGGAAACCCAACCTCGGCTCGCGGGACCCCAGCATCCTTAGGCTGCCCTGGCTCCACTCGATAACCCAGTCACCGGGCCACCGAGTGTGGACCCCGCCTCACTTGAACGTCCAAGTCTACGCCGACCTTATATCCACCGCACACGCGGAACTTCCCATCCGTATTATCTAAACCCACATCCCCATCTCACCGGACTGGACCCCCTAACTCTGACACAGAACCCCCCATTCCCACTGCGCGTGGGTCTGCAGCACGGACCCCGTTTCCACTAAGCACGGTATACCCCGACTCTGCAACAAACCGTGACCTCTATCCCACCTCACCCAGACCACCCAACTGTCACAGGGATCCCCAAACTGCAACATAGATTCCCATCCCTCATCCCCTGTTGGAAGCGTACCGCCCTACTACCCAGCTCAATTCTGCCTGTTGGGAGCCCGCCTCCGCCCCCAGAGTAGCGGGGACTACCGGCACATGCCACCATCTCCTGCTAATTTTTATTTTTTATTTTTTTTATTTTTTTTATTTTTTTTTTATTTTTTTTTTTGAGACGGAGTCTCGCTGTGTCGCCCAGGCTGGAGTGCAGTGCCCGGATCTCAGCTCACTGCAAGCTCTGCCTCCCAGGTTTTTACGCCATTCTCCTGCCTCAGCCTCCCGAGTAGCCGGGACTACAGGCGCCCGCCACCTCGCCCGGCTAGTTTTTTGTATTTTTTTTAGTAGAGACGGGGTTTCACCGTGTTAGCCAGGATGGTCTCGAACTCCTGACCTCGTGATCCGCCCGTCTCGGCCTCCCAAAGTGCTGGGATTACAGGCTTGAGCCACCGCGCCCGGCCTTTTATTTTTATTTTTATTTATTTTTTTTTTGAGACGGAGTCTTGCTCTGTCGCCCAGGCTGGGGTGCAGTGGCCGGATCTCAGCTCACTGCAAGCTCCACCTCCCGGGTTTACGCCATTCTCCTGCCTCAGCCTCCTGAGTAGCTGGGACTACAGGCGCCCGCCACCTCGCCCGGCTAGTTTTTTGTATTCTTTAGTAGAGATGGGGTTTCACCGTGTTAGCCAGGATGGTCTCGATCTCCTGACCTTGTGATCCACCCGTCTCGGCCTCCCAAAGTGCTGGGATTACAGGCTTGAGCCACCGCGCCCGGCCTATTTTTATTTTTTGTAGCGATCAGGGTTTCACTATGTTTCCCAGGCTGGTGTCAACTTCTGGCCTCCAGTGATCCTCACTGGGATCACAGGCGTGAGTCTCCGTGCTGGGGATCGCATTATCTCTTAAGTAACTCCATCTCTTCACCCTCCATCCCTGCTTGTCAGGACCCCATTTTTGTCACATAAACCCCCAATACACACCCCAGCCACTCCTAGCCCAGCCTCCGAGGGGTCCTATCCTGGTCACACAGAATGAGAGGTGCTCCTCACTGGGACTTCTCTCACACACACAGACCCCTCTCATCTTCATTCACCCTCCATCAACTGCTTATTAACGGCCTGTTGTGCACCAAGTCCCTAATATTGCCAGAGTCACGGTAGTCCTTTCCCATGGAGTTAGAGGTGGGAATTTTTTCTCCAAGACACTACACCCTACCTCCCTTCCTGGGAATCTTGAAGGGCACACCCCAAGCTGTAAGCGTCCCCTTCCATTGCCTCGCTGGCAGGGTAAAGTCAGGGTTCCTTCCTCCCTCTCTCTAACATGCTCACTGATCCAATGGCCTCAGATTCTCCCCTCTTCCCTGCAAGTTTCTCAATATAACTATTCTTTGTTTGTTTGCATCACCAAAGCCTGCCAAGTATACCTATTATTTGCTTTTGTTTGTTTGTTTATTTATTATTTTTTGGTTTTTGAGACAGAGTCATGTTGTGTTGCCAGGCTGGAATGCAGTTGCCAATCTCCGCTCACCGCAACCTCCACCTCCCGGGTTCAAGAGATTCTCGTGCCTCAACCTCCTGAGTAGCTTGGACTACAGGCGCCTGCCACCATGCCCGGCTAATTTTTGTATTTTTTGCAGAGACAGTGTTTCGCCATGTTGGCCAGGCCGGTCTCAAACTCCTGACCTCAGGCAATTGCCCGCTTCAGCTTCCCAAAGTGCTGGGATTACAGGCGTGAGCCACCACACCCAGCCTGTTTTAGTTTTATTATTCAAATAAGAAATGAATATGTTCACATTTATTTGATTACTTTCAAAATATTTGTTGAGCACCTACTGTGTACTAGACACCATTCTAGATGCTGGGGATGCAGGCATTAACCAAAAGACAAAAATCCTCGCCTTCATGGAGTCTCAGTCTAGCTAAGTAAGATGGGCTGTAAACAAGGGAAAAAAGAGAGAGAGAGAGAAAGAGAAATTTTCTATGACTTTAAATACTTTTTTTCCAGAAGGAGGGGAAGCTACTTTTAGACAGAATGGTCAAGGGGAGCCTGTCTGAGGAAGTGGACCTGAGAAATGAGCTGGAGTCAGCAATGTGAAAAGCGAACAGAAAGGCAGACAGACCAACAAGTGCAAAGGCCCTGAGGCCAAAATGAAAGGAAGCCAAGAACTGTAAAGGGGCAGCCAAGGGTAACAAGTGATGTATGGGTAGAGGGAGATGTGGATAGAGAGATGGACTGCGCCACAGGAGGGTGGAGGTTTTATTCTGAGGGTGATGAGAGGCACTGGACAGTAAAAGAGTCACTAACTTAAGCCTTGGCAGCTTCCCACATATTTCCATACCACCAGGTGCATATGCAGAGTAGATTTTCATCTTCTCTGCAGGCCTTTGCACATGCTGTTCTCTCTTGCTAAAATGCCTAGAACAACAGGAGCTTGGCCAGGCACCATGGCTCATGCCTGTAATCCCAGCACTTTGGGAGGCCCAGGTGGGCAGATCACCTGAGGTCAGGAGTTCAAGACCAGCCTGGCCAACATGGTGAAACCCCGTCTCTACTAAAAATACAAAAATTAGCCAGGCATGATGGTGCGTGCCTGTAATCCCAGCAACTTGGGAGGCTGGG